>NC_091826.1:82703751-83018195 GCF_038994185.2 Dermacentor albipictus
CAGGGTCTGGAAGGGCCATATTTGTAGGATACTTTTACGCTCATTAAACAGTTGAAGCAAGCGACCGTGCTGTCTCCTTTCTCATATACGTGGTTTCGGCGCAAAACTCGTTTATTATGTCGCATAACCAACTAGCCCAGCAGTTCACTCTTTTAAAGCACGATCCCGTTTGAACGGAAATCCAAGCGGCCGTTACACCGAGCAAAGCGCGACGTCCTCCATATAGCACTATGGGGAACCAGCGCTGGAGTTTTCACGACACCTACAGCGCCGCCCTGGCGGTCAGAACGTTCACAACTCAGCCGCTCCCGCGGACGAAAATTGCTACTGGTAGTGGCGTTGCGTGCGCTGAAAGTCGAAGGAAAACAAAAGGACGCCGATGGTACTGTTGCGTATACAAGTGCCACAACTACGTCGAGATGAGGGAGGACGTATCCTTCTGCGTCTTTCCATCTAAACCCTACGAACAAGAACGGAGGCGGCGTTGGATACAAGCAGTCAGGCGAGCGGCGTAAGTTCCTGTCTTGTCGCCCTGTCAAGCGCTGTAGGGCTGGTTTCTAAACCGAATTTCGCGCGTGTGCTTGGTTTATTCGATAGTGAAGATGGTCAGCCGTGGCAGCCAGTACCAAACAGCAGAATGTGCAGCCGGCATTTCGTCGGAAACAAAATGAGCAATAGCATGCACCATCCGGCATATGTACCAACCATTTTTCCTTCGCAATACCACCGCCAAGCCCCTTCCAATGCCACTGCACGAAGCGAACAATACGAAAAGTAAATATTATCCATTCATTGCCAAGAATAATGTGGGAGGGAAGCTGCCTTGTAATACGAGTTGTGTGCGCATACTGCCGGCGCACGCGCGACTAAGCCGCCTATGTGTTTTTTAAAACGCGCATGCGGATGAGGACTCGGCGCTGAGATGCATCCGGTAAATTTATGTAATTAGTGCTAAATGTAGCCAGCGTTGTTACGGATCCAGCAGCGGAGCACTCAAACCCTTGCTTGCGCGAGTCAGCTGATGCGATAAAGCTTTCTTCTCCATTGACTGCTGTGACGAAGTAACATCAGAATTTTTTATGTCTAGCCAGAGAAATATGGAGTCTTCAGGCCAACTAATACTTCCGAAACCATAGCGCAGCACGACCGGAGCCATAGCTGCTAGATTTGCGAGGCAGGCTGCCCCGCACGCATGGCAACGGCACACGCGCAACCATTAAAGAAACACACGTGCTCGCCGCGACACACTGGGAAAAATATATAAAGCTCAAAAAGCTTCTTTCGTCATTTCTTCACTTGATGACGCTAGCTTCTTTACGAAAACTGTCCACTTGAAGCGGCTCGAAAACGGAAACATACGAACTATAATACGGCCGCGCACGTACGTGTGTGTCGTCTGGTCGAGCGGCTGGGATATGCCGCGTTTCGTCGCCAGGGCGGCGTGCAACGCACTCTTTTCGACGCGCCGCCTATCCAGCGCTGGTTCCCCATAGGCAAAGGCAGATATTGAGAATCAAAAGTGCTTGGCAATAGCCCGCGGATTTCTCTCGTGGGGACCTCGGGGTCGCGCGAATACGAGAAAGAAGCTCTCGCGGCCGAGGGTGCTTGGTTCGCGGTGTATGTCTGAATCGACGCGCACTTGTTCGGGTGCCTTGCCAACCGCTTCGCGAACGCTTTTCTCCCAATATGCTCGCGACCGTTTACGTTGCGACGTGTTTTATTGATCGTATTCGTCGCTATGTGCGAGTTCGGCTGCCGCAAATTGGTGTCGCATCCGTTGCCTCTGCGGTATAGCGTGCGCTGAGCACGGCTGCAGCAAGGCGGTGGGAAGACACTATATATAACCCCCGTGTTCAGAAAATGCGCCTTAACTTGAAGCTTATGCTTGACTTGGTCAACTCTGGCCACCACGAGGAGCCGCCACGAGCCGTCATGAAAAAAAAAAGTAAGCAGGAAAGAGATTGATACTACCGGATCCGTTGCAATCATAGGTAGCGGTGCAAGGTGGATGGAGAAGTTTTTAAGAAGACAAAATATATTAAGGAGAAGTTTGCAAGAATGCTAGCATGAAAAGCATGCCTGATTAACTTAAAGAGACACTAAAGCAAAACAATAAATCAGTTTAGACTAATGAAACACTGAGAACTCTGCAGGAAGTCATTAAAAAAAATTGTTTGATTATTAGATGAGAATATGAATGTCCACGACACGTACCACGACATACTGACACACTACACGAAACAAAGAGAAGCATACCCACAACCCCACAAACAACTCGACAGGTCTCAAGAAACAGATTGGAGAAGATTGCAAACCAGAACGTTCCGAAACCCAGTACACTTAAACAGAATAAATTCAACACAATATCCAGACGCAAGCTGCAAGCTCTGCAAACACGAACACGCAGACATGGCACACATCTTGTGGAAGTGCACACAGATCGGTTCAGTATACGTAGAGGACAAGATAGAACCGGACCTTCTCGAGGAGCGATGGCTAAGCGCTCTGACTAGCTCAGAACTACACGACCAATTATGGGCTATCCAGCGGGCCCGGGCAGCGGTGGAAAGGCTATGCCTCACCGCACACAATGCCCGGGTGGCCTGAGCCCGGGCTGGCAACCTCGCAGGTCCTTTTTCCATTAAAGTTTTTTCCGTCCGTATGAATGTCCGAGTATCAGTATTTGAATTTCGCGCCGAAACCCCAGCGCCGGTACGTCAGCGTGACGTCAGGGATTCCAAAGTATGTTTTCGCATTTGGGCCGCGTTGGCTGAATAAAGGTTCCCGAAACTTGCCATGTTTAATATGTGGTTCCTTTAGAAGACAATGTAGTCAATCTGTACCGCTATATATAATTAGTAGGCCCTAGAAGATGCCATCAAAATCCAAGACATCACAGCCCCCAGGTGCGGGGAAGTAGGCGTCGCCACCCGTATTTCGTTCGTGCGCTTTTTCTGGCTTACCAAACGTCTTATCGTTGTAGGAGTGGTGTTTTTGGTGTTGTAGAATGCTAATTTACTGATGCAGAAGAAATCATTTTTCCCTTTAGTGTCCCTTTAAGCACGCTGTAGGTGACTATTTGTCATCGTCCCGTTTCAAATAGCGATGCCAATCAATCGTCATCATCGCCGGCGAGATTTTCAACGTTTGGGCGGGGCCAGCGCGGGTTTGCGCCCTTGCGCCCCCTGGCTGTCTTCCCCTGTGCAGCTTGCAGCGCGCTGGCGGAAATGAAAGGAGAGAGAAAGCCGTGCTAGGTCCGATAACTACGTCTAAATTCGTTTGCGCTTGAAGGATACGAAGGAAAAAAAAAAGTAGATTCGTGAGGTGACGGAACTTAATAGAGATGATTATAATTAGAAATGTGTTCCAGGGTCCCTTTAATTCATCATCCCGTCTCCCCTGTGCAGGACAGCAAACGGGACGTACGTCTGGTTGAGCTCTCTGCTTTTGCTTGTTTCTGTCTGTCTCTCATTCCACGATGCTTCATATGTCGCATACTGTATCCTCCATAGTTGAAAGGGTTGTTTTGTCATTGCATACTGACGTAGATAGTGCCTGCGCACCGTTCTTGTATGATGCAGGCTTGTACGTGTTTTCTGGAACTTACGTGTCCTAAAGCTACTTTTATACCCTTTTGTCTGGAGTCCATTTCACAACTAATTAGCACGAATAAAGCATTCATTCATTCACTTCTGGCAGCCTCAGAATATATCTGCACAGGAAACAAGCTACAGTTCCACCTGTGTCGTCTGCATGCTTAGGCATTCGGCGTTGTATACGGACTATAAACGATTTTATCGCGTTAAAATCTTATTGCTGTCGTGATAAAGTTATTAACCGCATATAAGAGGGAGCGAAATTCCGGCAAACATCTTCTCTCAGAAAAAAACGACACGCAGATATTTCGCGCGCGTGTGATAGTGTGTTTTCGACTCGCCTTAAACTAAGCCTGATGCGTTTATGATTTTGAACTTGCGATTCTAACCACATCCTCTCGGACGAAGTTAGTTCTAGATATTCTTGCCTCAAATGTGTTCCTGATCTTAGTGCTAAGACGCGGGATTGCATTGCAAAGTGCGGCCACAATATTTGTTTCCAGACGTCAGTTTAGTTTCGTTACTACTCCCTACCTCATAACACGTTGATGCAGTGTGGCAAGCAATGTATAACCGAAGGTAATGATGAACACTTGTTTATTAGTAACTCTCTTGTTTCTGTTGAAAATTTCATGGAAATTCTATAATTTTATTTAAACTCTGCGTACATAGTGTGGGAACGAAAACTTTTTTTTTTACGGAAATCGGCAGTTTGTATCGGTTCGAGCGTTGCGCCTGTTCTCAGCAACATTTTTTGGGCTTATGTGGGCAGAATAATTCAAATGAACATTGGTGACTTGGCGGTTAAGGTTGCGCGATATGTTGATGATTTTCTTGTTATTGTGAAAACCTTTGACGTACAAAGAAGAGTCGCTGATGTGTTGAATATGTTTCGGGAATGAGGTGAAGGCCTTAGTTTCACGTGTGATTTGCCTGTTGAAAATGAGTTACAGGTTTTGGACTTAAGGATAGTATATTCTGGAGCAGATCACGTTTGCTGAGAGTGTTCTCCTGGGGCAGAGAAACGCTTACTTAGATTTTCGTCTGATCACTCTATAAAGTAGTAAAAACTGGTATTTTTGTTTCTTGCACACACTCTTCTTTGTTATATCAAGCCACCACAGGATGCAACATAGTTGTGAGAAGCAAGTATCTACACTAAGAGAAGCAGGGTACCCTATTGGTGTTATCACAAGAGCTTGTGAAAAAGTGGCAAAATCAATTAAAGGCTTTACGAAAAGAGCAACAGTTGACGATGTTCCTAAGAGTAGAAGGAATGCAGTTGCACTTCCTTATGTGCATAAGCTAGCACACGGGTTAAAAAACGCGGCAAGTAGGCACAAGATTGATGTTGTCTTTAGTGTAGGCCACAAGCTTGGTCAGGCTTGCCCAGTTGTCCACAAAACAAAAACAAAACATGAATGGAGTGGCGAGCGACAAACCTGCAGGATGTTCTGTCAATCATAAGAACAAGTACGTGGATTGCAAAATTCAAGTTGTTTCTATAACACCGTGCTCTTCTGGAAAGGTTTACATAGGGCAAACAAATCGATGTTTAAATAACAATTCCAAGACCCGTCTTTTTTTTCAAGGTTGCCCATTTTGGCCGAGCACAGGGTAGCCAGCCAGTACTTACACTGGCTAACCTCCCTGTCTTTCCTCTCCTTTGTCTCCTCCTCCTTGTGAAACAGACGAGTACGCACAGTTAAGTCGATACAAACTTTACGCTAATATATACTTTATGGCGTAGTTCAGATCAGTTTACCCATAGCAGTAGTTTCACTCGCACCTGAAGCATGAACGTCTTATCCATGAATAATAGGTAATCTACGGCGTGCTGCCCACGTGAGTTCAACCCAGCGCTGAGAAGCCCATAACCCAGATCTGCGGCTTCTGCCTCTAGTTTTTCTATTAGCTGGTTTTAAGGTCACGCATGATGGCTCTACGACAACACTACATCTGCGAAATACCACTGCCTTTCGGGGCCCGTGGCAAATGAACCGTCGTCAATTTCACAAGTAATAGACGAGCTGTGCGATAAGTACACAAAGCGCGACGGGCCAACAACCGGATATCTTTTTTTGTTATTTTTTTATCCCAGAGCTTCGGCAAAAGTGGCAATTCATTGGTGAAAGTGTTTGTTGCAAACTCGACCATGGATGATGGATTATATTCGTGTTTGCCACCCAGGCGTGTCGCACCTTCTCCTTGCTCGGGCGACGAGTCGGGCTGAGCTCGTTGTTACGCTGTCACATTACAGACATCTTTTCGCCTGTTGCACATGCGTTATTCCGGGTGTTTCGGCGCACACTTTCAAATTTTGACAAATTGCCTGCGGCTGACAGCAACAACTGTAGTTCACGAGCTAGTCTACTCAAAGAAGTGGGTGTTACTCGCACAAAAAAAAAAATGAAACGCGTATGATCGCGTACATCGCCGCTGCCGGCGCTCTTCACCACGCCAGTGTTGCCAGACGTTTCGCGGCTGGCAGGGCGCTGTTACTTCTATCCAGCAAGATGTCGCACCCGCCTATACTTTGAACGCCGTCCGAGGAGTCCAAGCACGATGCTGAAACTTGCTATCGCTGTAAACGATTCGTCCTAGTTTAGGGATTTTTTTTCTTTTTACAAATGATTGACACGTCCTTATACGTGAAAATGCACGGGGGCCGATCCCGACCATAGTGCAGTAAAAAAATTAAGAGTCGGACGCTCCTCCCTGCTCGCTTCACGCGATGAGTGACGCAGTTAAGTGCCGTGTGCAGTGACTCCGCCCCCTACCTCATCCCCAACTCGCTTATTAGGAAGACTGTCTTTCATCGACTTCAACTGGAGGTTGAACAGCCTTCCAACTTCTCGTTTTCCTCTACCTCATTCGCAGCTCCGGTACTGGCATCACCTTCGCTCTGTAATAATATCGTACACATATTGCAGACACGTGATGAGCATGTCGCAGGGGTTACATTACGAATATATTACAAGACATGTTAAACAGCAGACAAAACGGGCCTAACGACGAGTTCGGTCAAATACGTTCGACTCTGTTATACATCAGAACTGCGTAGTAGTATGCCGTTGTGAAAATTTTGTCGATTAAACCAGTGCTTGTTATCGTGCTGAAATAAAAGGAAAATTGTTGGAAAGCAGTTGAAAGACGGTAGCAGTGACAAAATTGTACGGTTAAACCGCCGATCCATCGTTCTGCTGCACGTACAACCGTTCGGCGGAGTCCCGTAATATATTTTTATACGCAAGAACAAGGACAGCGCCTCTCTCACCAGTGGCCGCGTTCGCATGTAATTCAGGTATACTGAGCCTCATTGCAACAGACGGCCTAGAGTGGGCTTGCTATACCGGTATATTGTCTGTCTGTTTTTTTTTTTTTTTTAGAAAGACCTCACAGGCCTGCGAAGAGGTGAAGGAGGCATGTGGTACAGTTTATCACAAAATGCAATCGGTATTCGTTATACGATCGGTATCAGCCTTAAAGCATCGATAACAACGGCACGTACTAAAGCGCAGTTACATACATGTCATTATACATTATGTCATTATATCGTACTTATCGTTTTTTTTTTGTTCCGTGTTTGATATATTCCCACCAAAGTACTGCGCATTTAAAGCTGTGATTCTGACTAGATTTTTATTTTGTCTAATGGTTTCTGTTGTGGCCCTGTAACCCGCTCTCTAATCACAATTCCTTGAAGAGGCTTGGTGGGCTATATAAATAAGTAAATAAATAGGGTAAATAAATAAATACACCAAATATATAAATAATTTTGAAAGTAAATAAATAATCTTGATAGTCGGCGCGTTGCATATATACGCTGAGCTACAATTGTTGCGGTCATCTATTCTAATCACCGCGTGCTTTGCCTCGACCATGAATTGGCTCGGAGATTGTGGGATCTTGTGGCTAAACAACGCATTCAAAGAAAGAAAGAAAGAAATAGAGAAAGAAAGAAAGAAAGAAAGAAAGAAAGAAAGAAAGAAAGAAAGAAAGAAAGAAAGAAAGAAAGAAAGAAAGAAAGGAAGAAAGAAAGAAAGAAAGAACGCAAGCCCAAAACGACTAGCAGCTGATTCGTGCCTGAACAGAAGCCAACAATGTTTATCTCTTCTCTCGCTTATGCGTTATATGACCTTCCGATCCTACTCGGGAAAGAAAAGAAAAAAAGCCATGGTTCTGTGAAAACATAGAAGCCTTCTTTATGCATCCATTCTTTTGCCCTTTAGGTGTACGGTTCGGCAGGGCGGCACACAAAGCGGTCGTATACATTATACACAAGACACGGACTCCGTGAGCGATACGATATGTTTACGTGTAGAGCCTGCCGTTATTTCTCGCGCTCGCAGTGGCATCCTAGATCGCGGCAATATCCAACCGACCGAGAGAGGTAGGGAAAGTAATTATGATCGCAGACACCTGGTTCGACGTTAATTATCCGACAGCCTTGGAATTTCGTGCCAGGATTTCCGAGGCGAAAGCGAACTTTTAGCGGTAAGTTGAGAGAACGCGGTTCTAAACCAGATCGACGTCGTGGTAGCAACGCTAGCACACTTTTATTGTAGTTTAATGAGGAACCGAAATTCAGGGAGGACTACGAGATTTGGGACGTCATGGCAATGACAGCATTGGTCTTGCGATAAAGTTAAGCGTTGGTCAAGCCAGAACGGCTTCTTCTGAATACATCGTGTTTCACCTTCCTGCGAGCATCTCTCTTCTGCTCTGAGTGAAACTTGTTGTATATAAGAGAAACACAAGGATAAGTTAAGGCTGATTGCAATTATATATATATATATATATATGTATAGAGAGAGAGAGAGAGAGACCCGTTAGTTTGCTTTCGGTATTGTATAAAATAATCACCAAGGTAATTTCCAATAGAATCAGGGTAACACTTGACTTCAACCAAACAAGAGAATAGACTGGCTTCAGTAAGGGGTACCCATATCCATGTCGAAAATTCATTTGATTCAACACAGACACTAAGTGCACAATCAAGGAGCGAAGGAAGCATGGGTGAAAAGCTTAACTAATATCTATAAAGGCTCCGCAGTTACCCTATTTAATCACGAAAAGTGCGAAAAAATACTGGTAAAAAAGCGGGGAGGGGGGAGGGGCAGGCAAGGAAACACGGTCTCACCCGTACTATTAACTCCATGCTTAGTAGTGTTCAAGCTATTAAACCGGAAAGAATCGGGAGTGAGGATCAACGGCGAATATATTAAGCCACCTACGGCTGGCAGACGCCGTTGTCCTATTCAGGAACGACGGGGGTGAGTTGCAACAAATGATAGCGAGAGAGATACAAGCATGAATAATATTTTGAATACAACATAATGATATGGTGAATAATATAAGGATATATTAAATGTAGACATGCGAAAGACAAAGCTATTTCTCACCAAACTGGCAAGACAACAAGGATTCATGATCGGCAGTCAGACTCTAGAGTATGTGCAAGCGCACGTTTATCTAGATCAATTACTCGCCGGGGACTCGTATCATGAGAAATTGACAGAAGGATAAAACAGAAGACAGAAGAATATACGGCACATATTACAAAATCATGACGGGGAGTTCACAACTATCGTTGAAATGAAAATAGAACGTTAAATCAAGGCATTCGACCGGTACTAACGTATAGGGAGTGGAAACTTAAAGATTGACGAATAAGATTGTGAAGTTAAGGACTACGCACCGAGTGATGGATCGAAAAAAAATTTTAGGCGTAACCTTAAGAGACAGGAAGACAGCGGTGTGGATTAGAGATAAAACGGGTGTAGCCCATATTCTAGTGGACATTAACAGAAAAAAAATGGAGCTGGGCAGGCCATGCAAGGCGTAGGGTAGCTAACCGGTGGACCATTAGAGTTACAGAATGGGCGCCAAGGGAAGGGAAGCGCTGCCGATGACGGCAGGAAACTATTTGGGGTGATGAAACCATAGAAAATTGGCAGGCGCCAGTTGGAATCAGCTAGCGCAAGACAGGGCTGATTGGAGATCGCTGGGAGAGGCCTTCGCATTAGACTGGGCATAACAACAACGAGCCACAGGCCAGCGCGAAGAAACGACATTCTAAAGTAAGCCTCGCGTGTGCATCCACTCAACATTATATAGCTGGCAGAAGTCTCTGCTTATTTCGCCGAAATGCGGACCGTCACGTTTCTGAGCGATCGCCTTCTGCGCGGAATACAAAATTCCTGCAACGGAGGAGACGAGTGCGGGCCTCAGCAGACGGTCGTCTGCAACCTTTCGAAATAAACAATCTAAACGTTCGTTGAAACAAATTGATTGATGTTTTTAATGTGTACACGCGAGCACCGTTCACTTGTGCTCAACAGAAAGCCGTAGCTTTCCCTCCCCCCCCCCCCCCCCCCTTGTGCTTGCTTCCCTTTGCCACGCGCGTGGCGCAAGGTGAAAAGAACTATACGGCGTTGATAGACCTCTCCCGGTCCACGTCACGACGAATCGGTCACGTGACCTTCCCGTAAGCACGGGAGTGTTTGGTGGACAAAAAAGCACGGCGCATCGCGCGTTGGCACGCGCTGACAGCTTCGTGTATCGCGGGTGTTCATGCTTTTATTGTGTTCTTGTGCGCCATCCACCTAGAGGGTTCGTTGTACCGACGAGTTGTTCCATGCTGGATGATGTTAATTTAGATAGCAAACGCAGGAGGCAACCGCCGGGACAAATGCGGTCACGTTCGCGTTTACGCGATGAAAAGAGCACATGCCACGGAGGCGGATTTTCAGTCTCTACTTGACGTATTGCATTAGATTAGTGTGAACTACGTGAACAGCGGTTTGCTACTGCAGCATCGATTGATGCCCCTGTCACACTGGCACTTTCGATCGCGGCTGTGACAGCCTTGGATGGAGTGCCGGCTGCTACACGGGCATAAAAGGACGGCGATTTTGCTCGATCTGGTTTCTCTCCGTCGTGATTGAGCTTCTTGATCGCCGTCGTAGGTGTCAATCGTCTGCACAATGCTCAGTGAGTTCAACCAATGGTCCGCACATGTCCCTCCGTGGCAAGACCGTATACACGCCTTAAGCGAACGGCACGATTCCACTGCTAGGTAAACATATATGTCGCCGAATCGCACGTTTGGCCAACACTTCGGATATCTTTTTTGCAGCCGTCTATGAGGAAAGGATCAGGTTTTACCGCTCGCTGCTGGCAAAGATCTCGGCGTACAACTGACGTACAGCTTATGGCAGCGAATGCAGGTACTCGGACAAATCCATCGCAGCAGATCCCGTGGTAGTCACGGCGCGTGGCAAATGTACTGCTCGACAGATCTTCGCACAGGTCTCTCACTTCGCTTTGGCACGATCCGTCACGTCAGGCTGTTTACGAAAGGGGGGAGCTCCATAAAAAAAATACTCTTATCTAAACAAACACATTTATCTCAAGAAAACTGAGTCGTCGTCCGCGTGCCAGAATGTAAGAATTCTCATAACATTATTTTGTTTCATTTATTTATATTAACCTTTTGGGACTCTTCTGTTTGTTTCTTCTTCTTGCAGACGGGCAGCACAGGTCAACTGTATGCACATAACGCAGTCAGCTGCTGTGACATGTTGGACGAATTAATCAGCTGAAATTATTTTTTCCCCCTTTTAAGTGCGCAACACGGGCTTCCCAATTTAAAAAAAAAGCATAATAAAACAATGCATTCGCGAAATATTCGCTACACCAAAAATCGAAGTACAGCGTACATATTTATAAAAAAAACCGAGCAGTTTCCTTCAACCGTATGGCGCATATGTTCGCCAGTCTCCGGTTCGAGTAGCGGTGCGTAGAAATGTGTTAGTGTGCGAACATGGAAACGGGCGTAGCAGCTGTGGAACGCTGGCGTGAAACGGAAGTTCCTGAAAAAGCGCCGCACATTTTCGCGTCGGCAGCCCGTTTGTGTAGTATGGTAGTGCTGCACCTACACCAAGCTGCTGACAGAGGCGACCGATTGAAATTACGGTTGTTGCCTCTCGTACATATAGATGCTATGTTCGTGCGGCGTCGAATGCATACGCCAAGCCCGAAAGCAGTTTCTCACTATACGCGCAATGTCGCCACCTGGCATGCCCGGCTGGGCGTGGGCGTGCTTAGCGGAAACTGGAGATAGCACGTGCTAACACGAACACGAGTCACCCAGATCGCGAAATGCACAGAAAACAAAAATAGCAGGAAACAAACAAAAAAGAAAAAAAACGGCCATTTCTAACAACTTTTGAAAGACGTTCCAATAATTCCCCCTCTCCCCCCCGACCAATCCTCATGGAAAGGGATGGATGATACGCTGACTTTTTGAATTGCCAAAGAAGCGGTAGGAAAGTAACTTTCAGCGTAAGTTCCTTCTATAGCGTCTAATGTGGATCATTCTCGTTGAAAAAACCCAGTGGCTCATGCAGCTTTGCACCAACGGGAAATATAAAGATCGAACAGATAGCTGGTTTGCATGACGGGAACGCCTAGACGTCTACGGCGGACACGTTCGCGCATCAAGGCGGTTCTACAAGTGGCGCTTGCGCGAAGGACCCGAGCTCTGAACGGTGACTAACGCACTGACCTTTCCACGAGGACACCGCCCGCGGCCGCGCCGAGCAGGATGAACAGCGACTGGCTGAAGAACACCCAGGACATTGTCGAGAACACGGTCTGGGTCTTGCAACCCAAATCCAACAGCGTCGGTCCCAGGAAGGCGACGCACATGCCGAAGCTCCAGAACACGAAGCACAGCGTGATCGTGGTGTGCTTGTGGCGCCAGAACAGGTCCAGAAAGTACTCGCGCTTGGACACGGACGACACGCCGTCCACCGCCGCCGCTCCACCGGCCGGTGCCTCCATGACCCCGCGAACGGAGACGGCCGGGGCGGGCCGTCGGAGTTGCCGAATAATAGAAGAGGAGCGCGGATTGCAGAGGTCCTGCGGCGACGGCAGAAGCGCTCCACCTTCGGGAGAGAAGCTCGTGCTCGGAGCGGCGGGTTCGGCCGATCCGCTATAACCGCATCGCTCGGCGGAGAGCACGCGCGCGCAGCAACGCTGGTCGATCAGCAGGGCCGTTCCGCTCCACGGACTGTCTCTCGGTCCGGCGCCGCCGAGCAGTGGGGCTCGCGCCGGCAAGAAGGAATCGGCTGCAGAGAGCCACTTGCGGCGGGCCGAAATGGACTCCCGCGCGACGTGTTTAGGGAAAAACCGACTCTCTCTCTCTCTCTTGCTTCTCGGGGCTCCCTAAAGAGGTGCGCGCAGATCGCGAGTAAAACGAAAAGATCGCGGGGGCAGGTCCCGCCCCTCTCTCTTTTCTGCCGTGGCGCTCGATGTTCCGTTTTCTATATCTTTTTAGAAGAGGGCTGTGGCGACATCTGGCGACACTACTTTCGATTAGCGCCGCAGTGGACCCCGGCTGCGCGAACGCTGCGACGGCGGAGTCGTCTGCTACTACTGCGCGGCCGCCCATCTCTGCGATGCATGACGTCACTAGCGCGCGCGCGCGCGCACCCCCACCGCGCCTCATCGCCTTTTGGCGTGAAAGATATGAAAGCTGCGCAACGTTGGAAAGAAGCTGTGAAGGTTATACTAAGACGTGAAGGGCGCAAAGGGGACGGGGGGGGGGGGGGGGAAGGGGAGGCGGCAGCGCAACTTATATCGCGGCGCGTGCGCTATCTTTGCTGAAGCACACTGGGTCATTCGTTATTCCGCGTCTTGCGCTCACGCCTTTGCAGGTTGATGCTTCCAGACGGGCAGGAAACGAAGTGCGGAACGTGGCTTAATATGCGCAGTTTTTCCGAAAGCCTTTGTTCGCTTGCTCCGGTGGAGCTTAACAGGCGTGTTAAAAGAAACCAGATGCGCTTACGGCGAATTGAATGTGTCCGATCGGAACAATCGCGTTATGAAACAGAGCCTACCTTTGCAGCGAAACACTCGACTAGCTGTGCCAGACGATTGAACGCCAACTACGGACTGTTCTCTTTTTTTTTTTTTTCTCAGTATACGTTTCATTTATGCACGAAGGACATCGAGGCGGCGGTACGTACCCAAACGAAAGATTACCGAACGCAGCACAACGTAGAAGCGATGACCGCCGATATTATTGGTTGTTCGGGGATCGAAGGCGAATATTTCATCGCCACGCGCCGGTTAGGTGAGCTTTAAAACGACTGTGCGGCTGCAGTTGAACTGCGAGGAAAATAATTGTGCAATTATAACGTGCGCGCTGGCCTTTACTTGAAGCAAACCTTTTGTGAAGCGTTTAACTAAATGCTACGCAGCCAAATTCGATGTGCACGACTGACATAATTTTCGTCCTACATGCAACGTCGAATGTCGTGAAACGTTTATACTTGTGCACCACACAAGTCGGAGCGTCGATGTCAGGCAATGCTCATCTTGACGCACTACTCCTTTGACAAGCTATGCCTACGTTCGAACACAATTTCAGACGGACGCACGCTGGCACGCTACGACACGAGAGTGCCGAAGTTATATATATATATATATATATATATATATATATATATATATATATATATATATATATATATATATATATATATATAAGGAATCGATCTAACGGGCATGTTGGAATCTATGCGTGAACGAAGTGTTCGTGCAATGGTATGCGATGAATTTATTGTCGTTTCAATTATCTTTCATAGTGTGTTACGGTCCGCGTTTTTGGCAGCGATGCCTTTTTTTCGATGCTGTCGCTTTTTCGGGCGTCGTCAGTGGCCAGAGTGACGCTCCGTCCACTTCATTAATGGAACCAGCCAGCCGTGGACGGTGGATGATAAGAGTCGCATAGAATCGAGCGATAGGCTTCACTAGAAAATCGTGCTCATGATTGACGCTAACAGTGTCCTTTCGAGCGTCTTATATCATTGTGGCTATGGCGTACTGCGTTTCAAGTGTTTCAGGAACGGCATTAGTTTCTATTTCTGTTGTGTCATATGACTAACGTTTCTTCATCCCTTTGCTTCCTGCTCAAACCGACGTGGTCAGCTTACTTGGGGCTGAAACCGCAGCGCTGGCCTGGGTCGGTATTTTGTAGCGATGCCTTTTCCGATTCTATGCTTTTTCAGACTTTTCGCGCTTGGCCAGTGGTCAGAGCGACGGTCTGCCCACATCATCAACGGGATCAGGCGGCCGTGTGTGGTGGATGATAAGAATAGCATAAAATAAGGCAAAAGGCATCGCTACAAAATAGCGGCCCAGGTGTCACCGCCCTCGTTGCTTCTTGCCACTCGAGATGGGACGTCCATGCATAGACTCTATATAAACTTAAAGAACAGCGAGGTTTCGTGTCCTCACAAGACGCCTTATACAACATATTGCCACAATGCCTTCAATTTACTTTTTTTCATAATTAACTCGGGAGCAATTACTCTAACTATTCGTTCTGGATATGAATTCCGGGGCATGTGGAACTGTACAGGGGTGGTTTACTCATACTCTTGTCATCCGCTTTCCAGGAATTTGGCACTAAAGCGATCTGGACCCGTGTGTTTTCACAGACGGCGGAAAGCAACCTTGAAGTGCGTTGAGAATTCTTCGAGATTGCGTGAAACTCCATCATGCAGCAGCGTCGTGGCAATGTACTGCACATAGTTCCAGCTTCACCTCTGCATTTAGGCAAGGGAATGCAGTTTTTACCATAGTAAGCAGGTGGAGACGGTTACTTCTTCCACGTACGTAGATTTGAAGCTCTTGGCATCTAACCGTGGTATCTAAATTAAACAAGAACTGTTTTTTTTTTCACGTTCGTAGCATACCTGTCGACTACAGACAGCACCTTGAAGAGCGATTATGTTCCATACCTGCATGCGGGTCCCAGGATACACAGACTATTTACTGGCACTTAATTTAAGTTAAAAATGGGATTCGACACGTTGTTTTGGCAATGCCGAAGGTGCAGAGCTCCGCTTCTACATCCATAATGCTCACGAAGTGTCGGGAGCCCGACTTCTGACACCTCAATTGCTCCTCCCAAACCACCTCCCGACAGACCCTCTGTTCGCCAGAGACCTGATTGGGTCAGCTGGCAATGTGGCATGCACACGATCGTCGCTGTCTCTCCCTCTCCACACCGTGCAGAACGCAACCAGAGAAGGGAGAGGATAGGAAATACGGCACGGATCGAACCGGTAAAGCTCGAGCTCATGCAGCACAACGACCGCTCGGCTTATACACCACGGCGCGTGTTTTAAGGCGAAACTTTCTTTGTCCCTTCCTTCCTCTTTTCTGGCCATGATGACAGCTGTCTTGCTCGATTATACAACTTAGGCCACCAGCTACGTGCCCAGTTAGGCAACTTAGGAACTCGGTATGTGCGATCGAGTGGGCATGTGCCGCTGAACGTAGGTCTCAGTGGCGTATAGCCAGAAATTTCGTTCGGGGGAGGGAGAGGGGAGGGTGCTTACGTCGCAGCTCGGCCTCATACTCGTAGAATTTGTCGGGGGATCAAATAAATGAACAATAACTGCATCGCCATTGCCAAAGATGCTGCAAATCAATTCTTGAACGCTACGCACAATCAACACAAGTAAAATATTCATTTTTTCATGCAAGAATGTACTCGTGTGTCCCAAAAATTGCGCTCGAAACAACTGATATCAATGCTTCAATGTTTTTTGTTGATTCAATAAGTAAAGAAGAGATCACACGAACTTTAGAACTATATCAGTTCGAAACCAGCAAAGCAGTGCATGCAGCTGATATGAAAAATGTAAAGCCTGTGAAATGAACAAGTTGAGGACAAATATTTTAGTGAGACTGTCATTCAAGAACATTGTTCACATTATTGTACATATGCAACGGCCAGGGAAAAATTTCAACAACAATGTCCTTTGTTCCAATGTATTGTGCAGCAGCAGCTGTCACCGGTCGTGTATTGTAATTGCACCGAAGTTATAGTCGCAACAGAGAACACCTATAAAAAGCCGTTCTGCAAAATATACGAGGGCGAGTCATATGAAAGTGAGCCAATGCGAATATATGACAAACGGGGTACTCTATTTAAAAGTCGTCTCCATGAGAATTTAGGCATTTGTCCCACTGACTAATGCCTCGCGTGATTCTCGTCTCATAAAACCCCTTGGGCTGCTGCTTCAAAAAGTCTGTAACTGTCTCTTTCACGTCATCGTCCGACACGAATCTGATTGCTTTGGAGCTGTTCTTCAATTAACCCACAATGCGCAAGTCGCAAGGCGAAAGGTCTGGGTTGTATGGCGGATATTGCAGCGTTTCCCACTTGAACTTTGCCAGTTTTGTGCTAACCACATCAGCGATGTGGGGACGGGCATTGTCGTGGAGCAAGATGACCCCATTCGCCGATTTTCCACGTCGCTTGTTCTTGATTGCGACACGCGGCCGATCCGACGGTTAACAATATCGGAAACGATTGGGAGTCTCTACAGGTTTAGCGAATTCGATCAGTAATGGCCCCTGGCGATCGAAAAAAGAAAAGGCAACAACCCCTACCGGCGGTAATGATGGCCTTTGCTTTCTTTGGGGTTGGTGAATTCGAATGTTTGCACTGTAAGCATTGCCGTCGTGTTTCAGGCTCGTAGCAGTGGCACCATGATTCGGTTGCACACAAAAAGTCGTCGCCCTCATTGCGATACTGAATCAGACAAGTCAAGGCAGCGCCGAATCTCTCCGTCTTCTCGCGGTTGTTTAAAATCTTGGGCATCCATTGCGCATACAAGAGCCGACAACCGAGATGATAATGAATTGCGGTGTGAACCGAACCGTGACTGATGTTCACACGCTCTGCCAGTTCATCGATGCTTACTTTCCGTTACTGTCTAATCAGCTCCATCAACCTTTGCAATTGCGTTGGCAAATTCAAAGAAGGACGGTTCAAAGAAGGACGTGAAAGTTGCAAAAGATGTTCCAAGACCGGGCCAAAGCCACCATGCAACACAAAGCATGGTGGCTTTGGCCCGGTCTTGGATCATCTTTTGCAACTTTCACGTCCTTCTTTGAACCGTTTGCTCCATGTAGGGGTTGGAGGACGGACTTCGGGATGAAAAGCAAACTTGGGAGTATTTATTCTACATTATATACAGGGAGAGGTGAGCGTCAATTAACAGTCGTACAGACATTACGGGCCGGCAGCAACTCGGACGCTGCGGCCCGCGGCAAGAAGTTCGAGTTGCTGCCGGCCCGTAATGACTGTACGACGACTGGTACATTGACTCTCATCTCTCTGTATATAATGTCGAATAAATCCTCCCAAGTTTCGCGAAAATTAACAAGTTTCGCTTTCAGCAACGAATCGTAATAACTCGTTTATTGCTGTTGGCCATTATTCATTACTTTCAGTGTAACGCTCGTATGCAAACTCCGTGCAATCGCATCGCAACAACGAAGTCTGCGAGGAGGGAGCGGTCGAGACACCATCGACTTCGTTCTCCACCGCGACATCCTTTTTTTTTTATGATTGACAGCATTCATCTTATGCTTAGTGCGGATTAGACGACAAAAAAGCAATCTGGCCAAGACCCGGACCGTTACGCGCTCTTTTCTCCGAGAAATCTTGCTCTCCTTCCTGGAGATTTCCCGCTCGCCTTCCGTCAATTTGTTTCCTGCAGCATTTACTTCCTTCACTATTCCCTGTAGCCGCTCGGCGTATATTGCGGGAGTGGCGCCGCAGCGTGCATACACTGCAGCGCTGTAGGGCCACGGCGAGCTAGTATGAAGAGTTGTGACAAGCCGTGTCATGTCACTGACCTCGGCATGCGCCGATGCGACCTTTCTGTAAACAGTGGACATTTTGTTGGTTTCCTTTTCAACTGGAGGATACGGCGCTAAAAGCAATATAAAAGAAAGGAATGACGTGGGATCCGGTTTCTTTGAGAGAAATAGAGCGATGAAAACATTATAGCCCATCATCATCATAATCATCATCATCAGAAGCAGCAGGGAATTTAAACGCAGAACGACGAAGGCCACTTTCAAAGCAAGAAGGGTTTCCAGCTGAAAGCAGCGATGTGGACGGAAGATAAAAGACACGACACTCCACTGGTCTAGCAATCGTCATAAATAAATAAATAAATAAATAAATAAATAAATAAATAAATAAATAAATAAATAAATAAACAGAAATAGACAAAGGCTGCCTGCGTAACTCGTCTACCAGCTCAAGAAACAGGCTATTCGCGTGACAAGTACGCGTACAAAAGACCATGCATTGGTTGTTTTGTGCTATAAAAACTGTTGAAAGCGAGTATTTAACGTTGATTTGCTGGTCCAGCGTGACGGCGTGTGTCTTCACTTTCCGTATCAGTGCTTTCTACTGGAAACCTTTCTTGCAATATCCAACCAGCAAACTCAAGCGTACACTGCTCCTTGAGAAAACTCTATTTACGCCTGTCACGCATTCAGCAAAACCCATACTTCACTTGCAAATTTTATTATTTCAACTTCATCAAAGCATGTTGCCGGCTTCGACTGCGTTTAAGAGGAAGCTTTAGCTCGGGTTTAAGAGGAAGCTTTAGCTCGGGCAACCGCTGCACCAAATTTGGCGAGGTTTGTTGCATTTAAAAGACAAATTTAAAAACCTAGTGACTTGCTTTCGAATTTTTGATTTAGTTGGGAAATTTTTTATTAAAAAGTTGCAAAAATCGATAATTTTCAGAAAACGAAACTATCATGTTTACAACTCTGTAATTCAGGAATGAAAAACGATATTACAATTATGCGAATTGCAACTAATGCTAAATCTAAAGCGCACAAAATTGATATTACACTCTCAAAAATCTTAATAATATGGGAATACAGCTTTTGCAGAACCCCTTGTACACAACGTAATGTATTCATGTAAAATATAAAATGACATAAAATGTGTGCGATTTTAATGATAAAGTGGATGCCATTTACAGAACCGCGATATCTGTTCTTGATGCAGAGTTATTCATCTGTAAACTTCGTGCGTCTATCTTTTCGAACTTCCGAAATTTTGAAAATCTTTATAACAAAATACAGGCCCTAAATCGAAATTCCGCTTCAACAGTCACTAGAATTTAACTTTCTGTCTCAAATGCAACAAATTTCATTAAAATCGGTCCAGAGGTTATCGGTCCAGAGGTTATCTCAGAAAAGCGTTTTTTGCGCTTTGCATGTATTCGAATAGGCCGCATCGGAGTTGGGCCCAAGTCACGGTGGAAGTGGCCCGAGCTAAAGCTTTTTCTTAACTTCCGTCGGCAACCATCCTGCTCCTAATGAACTTTAGCGCAAGCAGGACAACACACGCAGAAAGCCGTCTTGCCATTTTAGCGATTTTCTCGTTAGATTTAGCGACCTTTTGTCTGTTTAGTGACAACCTTTTTTCTATTTAGTGACCGGCGACTTTTTAGCGACATGACATAACAATTAGCGACATTTTAGCGACTTCAATATTAGAACAGTTGCTTCGGAAATGACTTTTAGAACGCACTTTATTATTCAAAAACAACGAATAAGCGGCCCAAACTTGACTGTACAGCACGTGAGGTTCGTGACCATGATGAAGCAACGGCTTCTTCGCGTCGGTGGTGTTCAAATGTGCTTGTGCTTCGCAGCACGTTGGTCCTAAAGGGCCTCACATTGTGCTGACAAAATGCGCTTTTCTTACGAAACCGATTTGAGCGAATCTTAGCGCTCCAGATTCTGCAATTTCACTAAATACGTTCTATATGGCGAACGTGCACGACAGTACCGGTATAACAACAACAACAACAAAATTACCAATACTAATTGCAAGAAAAGTGTATGGTAAGATTCGGAACGCCGCAGTTGCATAATCAGACAGGTAGAATGCAGAAAGGCGTACATGTAGTAACGGCTGGGCTCGTCCATGCGAATCTGAACGCACGGCTTCGGTTTGTCACAGCGTTTGGACAAATCAACCGCACGAAGCTTTCAGGTGGTTAAGGGGTAGACTTGACCTACCTAAAGATCACGTAATTGTTATCATCGTATTAATAATATCGGACAAGCACGTGTTGAAGAATTTTGTTCTCCTGTTCAAGAGCGCGAGAACTATGCAGAATTTGCTGGGACAATGTGCTCCAAGCGCCATAGTCTCCTGCTAAGAAATTAAATTATAAACGTTTTTATTGTCCTCAATTTGTAACCGTGCAATATAAAGGTAAACGCAATATTAAAGTTCGCTTCAACCGTTCTTGTGTAGATATATTAGCAAATCAAGAGGCCTATACACATTGGTGGTAAGTTAAGTGTTTATTTCTCACCTGCGCCGTCATCATGCAAAGGTGAAAAGCTTCAGTAGATGACTTACGCCACGTTAGTTAATGATATATGGTGCCCCGAAATGCCAACGTAATTTTAAATTCACGATTCAGTACAGTTATGCAAAACTTACCAGACATTTAGCGGCTTCTCTGTAATAGTTTAGCGACATCCGCCAAAAAAATATGGCAACGCTGAAACAGAGAGGACAATCCGCTACTTCCAGCTGACATATCTATTGCGCTGCACACCTACTAGTGAGAAGACGTGCCAGGGCTACAGTGGATAAAATGGGGCGAACGTTCTCCTTAATTCTAGTACAGTGTACCCCAGGGGTTCGGGCGCCCGCGTTGACACCGCTCGCAGCTGTCCCGTGACGGCGCTTTATGAGTAGGATACGGGACTTACTTTTGCAAATTCGGTTGTTTGCTTTAAATCAGTAGTACAATCAGGACTCGATGGGAACCAAAAGTCAGTGGTCGCCTCGCATTGGGCGCCCACGGGAAGACTACAAGTGAAGCTGTGCAGGGTGACATGGGCGGCACTAGTTTTTAAGTGAGGGAAGCTCGCAGTAAAATTGAGTATGAAGAACGGCTGAGGAATATCGAAGAAAGTAAATGGGCTGGGAGAGTGTTCAGGTACTTGTACAGGAAAAGCCTTGATTCAAAGTGGAGGAAAAGAACTAGGAAGCTTACCAGCAAGTATGCGGCCTGTATATAGGGTGGGCAACACAGCAACAAAGAAGGTCAAGCGGAAAGTCAGAGAGGCTGGAATAATCTCATGGGTGGCAGCAATGAAAAAAAAAAAAACCTGCTATGAGTAACTACTTCAGAGGAAAAAACAAAATCAGGAAAGAAACAATTTATGATAACTCAAAGGGAAGCTCATTACTTTTCGAAGCGAGATCGGGATGCCTTAGAACACGCACCTGTAAAGCGAGATATGAGAAGGAAGAAGAAGCATGTGCTTGCCGCGGTAAAGCTAGGGAAACGACGGAGCATGTTTTATTAGAGGAGGAGGAAAAACTTTATTTGCTATAATTGGTTAGAAATTAGCGTTGGCAGATGCGGTCGGCCGTCTTCACGGTCTTGTTCCCCAGCTGCGCAAGGTCGAAACCCCTATTCCAGGGCACGACTGAGGGTGGCTACTCGGTGAGCGTGCCTTACTAGTCCATGCTGGACTTTCGGGTCGCTGCTGGAGAGCACCCTCTCCCACTGCACCGCACTCGGGTATTTTATTTGAAGGAACTGTTGATTCTGAACGCATCCCCATGTAATGTGATATAAGGTGGGCTTGGCGCCGCACCAGGGGCAAATGTCTCTATACTGGGTGGGAAACATCTTGCTTAGTGTGTTTAGATTTGGGTATGTTCCTGCTTGCAGCCTCCTCCGAGAGGTTGCTTCATACTGATTTAGGCTGTTGTGGGTGGAGATTCGACCCTGAGGAACCATTTATTAGAATGTGAAGACGTCTACCCAGCGGTCGATTTAGGCACCGCTGGCTTTTTTGAAAACCTTGGGTTCATCGGGAGTAGTGGTAAAGCAAACATGTCCGCAATAGACATTAGTAAGAGGCGATTGGAGGATTGGTGGACGAAAAGTAGGGAAACGACAAAAGACGGAGATATACAAAAGCACAGTTCGCAATAGGGGATCAGAAAATTTGGGCGTGGTAGTTCATAGTGCTTTTTTTCATTGTTTAACCTAGGTAGGATATTAAGCAGTATAGTAGCAAGAGCTTGGTGGCGCAACCCACCGCCCCATTCCAAAGGGGACGCTCATATCCATCCACCATCCATCCATCCATCCGTCCATCCGACCGTCCGTCCGTCCGTCCGTCCGTCCGTCCGTCCGTCCGTCCGTCCGTCCGTCCGTCCGTCCGTCCATCCATCCATCCATCCATCCATCCATCCATCCATCCATCCATCCATCCATCCATCCACCCACCCACCCACCCACAGGTAGGATACAATTAGAATGTGAAGACGTCTGCCCAGCAGTCGATTTAGGCACTACTGGCCTCCTTGAAGCCCGTGGGTTCAGAGCAGTGGAAAAGTAAAAATGTCCGCAATAGAGATTAGTAAGAGGCGATTGGAAGATTGGTGGAAGAAAAGTAGGGAAAGTACAAACGGAGGCGTACAAAAACAAAGTTCGCAATAGGGGGTCAGAAAATGTGGTTGAGGGAGTTCATAGCGTTATTTTTTTTCTTTCTTAACTTGGGTAGGACATTAGGCAGTATAACAGCAAGCGCTTGGTGGCGCAACCGCCGCCCCGTTCTAAAGGGACGCTCATAACATCCATCCATCCCACAGGTAGGATATGCCTAGGATATGTATGTAGTATCAGAAGGATATTCTGCGGTAAAGCTAGGGAAACGATGGAGCATGTTTTATTAGAATGTGAAGACATCTGCCCAGCAGTCGATTTAGGCACCTCTATCCTCCTTGAAGCCCATGGGTTCAGCGAGAGCAGGGGAAAAGTAAATATGTCCGCAATAGTGATTATTAAGAGACAGTTGGAAGATTGGTACAAGAGAAGCAGGGAAACGGCAAAAATCAAAGACGTACAGAAGCAAAGTTCACAATAGGGCGTCAGGAAATTTGGTTGTGGGAGTTCATCGTGTTTTTTTTTCTTGTTCTTTGTGTTTTAGCCTAGGTAGGACATTAGGCAGTATAATAGCAAGAGCTTGGTGGCGCAACCCACCGCTCCGTTCCAAAGGGGACACTCATAACATCAATCCACCCAGCCATCCACAGGAAGCCGGTCCTGACCGGCCGCGCGTAGTACGAAGCTCACGAATTCGTGTTTGCATCAGTGTTTTATTGCATTTCTGTCTTTGTCAGGCTTTCGCAGGTGCGTATTCCACATGCAGCCTGTCCGGCCGCGCTGACAGTGCGAAGCGTTGAATTCCTATTGTTCTTTTTTCAGGCTTTTGTAAGCACCTGTTCCGCATGCTTCGGTATGTCGTACTGTTGTGCACCATTGTGCAAATCGAACGGAAAGAAAAGAGGCTGTCGGGCTGTAGTAAACCAGCTCCGTTGGCGACGCGTCCATAATCGCGGCCGTTGCCAGGGTAGGAGAAGGCTCGAGCTCGCTTCTTCCCGACGCTGCCCCGGATGCGGGAGCCACCCGGGACCTTCTCCGTAGGCGTCGCCGCCGCTGAAAGGCGGCTATCAGAAGTTCAGAGCTGGCAGACCAGCTCTGGGCCGTCCGGCAAGCCGAAGATGCCGCTCGAGTCCAAGGACTTCGAGCCGTCACCTGAGGCCACCACAGCAAGAACTGCCGGACAATTCTTTATTAAAGTTTCTTCTTCTTCTTCTTCTTCTTCTTCTTCTTCTTCTTCTTCTTCTTCTTCTTCCATGAAATAGCAGCTGCCGCTGGTGTACGAGAGAGGTGGTTGCAGTAATCAGGTGGGGTAATTTGCCGCCTAATACAGCTTCAAAGTAGGTACACTAGAGTATGCGGCCGCCATTTCAGAACAGAAGATTTCATAGAAGAATAAACGCGGCATGCAGGTTCTGCAGTGCTTCATGTGTTCCAGGAAGCGCGAGGAAGAACGCGCGGTTCTTGTTCGTTTTTGCATCATCACGATTCAAGTGCTTTGAGTTCCTGAATGACGGAATAAGACGGCACAGCTCCTCATTTTCTGGCGCCAGCTGTGGCTTCCTTGCGGTGGCAACAAGCGTAATTCTCAAACACTTTACGAAGGGAACGCGGTGTCATGTACCGCTTTGGAGGCAGTCTAACTACATTACGTGCCATTTAGCGCATGCACTTCCGGCTTGCGTGTAGTCTGCTACACGAGTAGACGGTAGCACGCACAGGGGCTCTTTCAGCGCCCAAGCTTTCCCATTATATGCTGGCAAACGCTGCTTTCAAAAGCCGAAGCGAGCATAACTGTGACAGAACAATTTCTCACGCATTGTATTCCAACTGGCGCGCGCGCTCTGACATCGGCGCAGCAGACGACGCGCGAGCGCATCGAACAGCAATGGCCGCGAACGACACATGCATCTAAAATGACCTGGTTGCCCGGAGCAACAAGTGCTTCAGGGTTCGCGTTTCCAAAGTTTTGATTGTACTTGGAACAGCGCGAATAGCGAGTCGAAAGCTCAGTCATTTAACAGCTGCGAATACAGTCGCGCCCTGCGTTTCCATGAGCGACGATGATCCTACTCCGGCTGCGGCACGTGGCGGCGAAAAGCCGTACTAGAGCCAACGGCCGACTCCCTTTGTTCTCCTCTCCTTTTCTCAGACATGCTCAGAAACCACACAAGACGAGCATGCGCAGAGGAGCCGTCACGACATCAGCATATTCAAGAGAGCAATATATGAGACCACTGATCAGACAGACGATTATAGAAAACGAAATTCGGTATCCCCTTGTTAACGCTAACACAGTCCTCATCAAGCGATCTTAAAAAAAGAAGAAAGCTTCTGATAATCCTCGGACAAAAGTATTCCGGGCTCTGTTTTTTAAGCAAATAGCCCTTTTTGCCCCTTCTTCAGTCCGTCCGTTCGTTCATTCGTTCGGACAATATTCGCTTAAATTGACGATCATTGTCGGCTGTTTCTGTAAATTTTTTTTCTATGAGAAGCCATTTTCCGCGTCTAAATTTTATGCATTACACCATTCACAAGCTATGCCGAAATGCAAACACGGAATGTACAGTGGGAGACGCTGACGCCGCGATGCACTCGTAGGTTCTTTGGCAAGGTAAGAATTGCGATGAAGAGGTGTCCACCCGTTGTGTCACCGTGGGACGCTCCCGTTCTGGAGCATTGGCCAAGCATGAGCACGCACCCATCGGGCACGTACCCAATGGGCTGAGCATGAGTAGACTCAATATAGGAAATTTTCAGAAAATCGAAAACGCCACTTGATCCCACGTGCTAGTACATTAACAGGTCTTCTTTTTAAAAAAAAAAGGTTACTTCATGTATACTTTCTATGACGTGATTTATTTACTACTCAGTACAGAGGTGCACTCGATGGCTCTACTTTGTAGGTTAAAATTTTGTGCGGGAATGACCACGCCGACGAAGCCGCCCGATCTGCACCTGAAAGTGGTCAACGAGTCTTCATCCCGCTTTCGTGAACAGACGCTGCGGCTGGGCTGCGATTGATGTCCCGTGATTGTACTTTGCCCCTGTGGGACTCAAATGTTTTCGCCATGTGTCGGTTGCGTTCGTTATCTCCGGACATACGGATGCGCCTCCCGCCTGGGTTACCACGACGTGAACAGACCATGCGCTACCGTCTGTGGCTAGGCGTTACCCTTACGAACTCATGTGCTTTCCTCATTGGATTGGCCAACAGCCCCACGTGCGACACATGCAACATCGACGAGACGCTCTCACATATTATCTGTGTCCGCCCATGATATAGTGCTCAGAGACAAGTGATGTGCAGAGTACTGGACCAATTGGACAATCGTCCACTATCAGAACTAAAAGCTTTAGGCCAATGCTCCGAAAGAACATCCGCGTTGAAGGCCTTATTCGCGTTATTAGGGTTCCTGCGGCCTACGGGGCTTCACGAGAGACTATAAGAATGCCGCCCCCTATCGCTCTGTAGTGTACGCGCTTTGTTCGTGCTTGTTTCTCTTTCTATCTTCCCCTTCCACTCTGTTTCTCTTTTTATCCCCCTTAACCCTTCCCCCTGCGCAGGGTAGCCAACTGGAACTACCTCTGGTTAACCTCCCTGCATTTCTCTGCATTATCTTACATATATATATATATATATATATATATATATATATATATATATATATATATATATATATATATATATATATATATATATATATATATATATATTCTTGTGCGAAGTATAAGCCGGAGCATCCGGACGGCACGTACCCAGATGCCCAGCAGTGCTGTAAGCCAAATCTGATAAACTTGCAAATCATCACGGCAGCCGTTGAATATCATCTGCTCTCCCATTAAGGGGTATGTGCACATGCTCTAGACATTCCTATGAGCCCAAATTATGTGGAGGCTTCATAAGCGATTGAACGTTTTATTACGCAGAGCGAAGGTGCGCTCCCTGGAACTGTTTTATGTGTCAATTCCATGCACTGCAAGCCAGTTTGATGTGTCCTGCATGCGAGATGGAGAGTACAGGCAAAAAAAGCTACGGCTAAAAATACGTTGAAAACGTGCTGTGTTTCGTTTCTTACATGTTATCGTCCCGGTGGAATTGTGCCGTGATTATGACTCGGTGTTCGTATCGTCTCTTGTCGAAATAAACTTTTTCCAAACACAAATAAAGAAAAGTTATGCAGATCCCACGCTTATGTCAGAATCTACATGAAGCGAAGCTTTCGCGAAGCGGTTAACTGGATGCTATAAAGCTATTCCATCTTCTGCAATGCGTTTCACAGCATATAGCGAACGGGTGCTGGCCCGGCAAGTCAGTAAGACGCGTAGACCGAGTAGAAGGCACTTGCTTGAATGAAGTCATTTGGTAAAGAGCGATCGATTGCTTTTTTTAAATTATTATCTTGTGCGTGGCCGCTAAACAGCTTCGAATTGTATTCATATTGTTGTGGCGTGGTTAAGTGCATTCTCTGTAACGCTCAAATTTACTTATGGCGTTTTTCACTGGTCGATTCGGAGCAGGATTTTTTGCTCCGCGGCAACGAATCCGAATTTCACTGGTCGATCTGGAGCGGGTTCGCGCGTTCCACTGGTCGTTTCGGATCAACTCGCTCCGCGCCGGATCGCTCTCACTTGCTCCGCCGCCGAGACGCGGATTCGGGCGGAAATAGAACGCGTCACATGGCGTCACTTCCGTCTTCAAGCGAAATCGGTACCCGGTCGGTACGCACAACATTGTGTTGGACATTGTTTGCGGAACCAGTTTGTGTCACGTGCACGCAGACGGACTTCCTGTGTGATCTCCCGCGGAGCGTTCGTGCGCTCCACTGGCAGACTCGGATTGGTGAAAGCCGAGCGCTCGCTCGAGGATTCAGGCGGCTCCTCCAGATCGACCAGTGAAAAACGCCATTAGTCTGTCTGTTGCAACATGTACTTGATGTGCCATGCAACGACTGGTTCATCATCCATGCGGAGTCGGCCGATCTCTGTTCCGGTAATTGACATTCCGAAGTTGACCCAGCTACAGCAGCGTTAAAAAAACGAAAGTTGAATAAATGCATTGCGTCAATTTGCCCGTTATGACAGAAGCATGCATTTGCTTCAGATAAAAAATGTGATATTTCTTCGTTTCTATAGCATGAAAATTATAAGTGACAAGCGAATAAATTTGCACTGCTCTATGCGGTACCTGTACGTAAATTATTCGCGCCGTCCACCCAAGCAGGCACAGCGAGTCACACGCAAAAAATCCGAATGTTCAACCTCTAAAACATCAGCGTTCATGGCTTTCAGGCTCCTCTACTTTCATTAGCGATTGAGGTCAATCCCAATCAAGTGTTTGTATTTATAAAGATGGTCAAAGTCAAATATGTGATTGAAAAATGACTGTTTAGTGGCGCTCAGTCCAAATTTAGTTCTATCTGGATCGAGGTAGTCTGCGATCGAAAGTGCCTCCTTCACACCAGTATGAATAACCTCCACCGATTGGTGCACTCACCTTACATTCTCCTGATGAACGAACCGCGAATCGCACGCTGGCCGCAGCCAGTGATCGTTCCAACTGTTTCGACTCGTCGTCTGATTTTAAGCAGCCAGACCCAATTCCATCGTTTTAAGTCCTGCAAGTGTCTCGTAAAAATGGGTGCCTCAACATCAACAGTGTCCTTACACGTATTACAACATTGCCAGTATACACACCAATGCCGTTTGCACTAAGCCAAAAAACAAAAAGATTGCACGTGGAGCAAAGCAAGGAAGCCTGTGCGTGAAGACGCGCCCGGAAAACAATCGTCGCAAGCCAAGCAAAAGAAAAAAAAAAGAAGCTGCTGCGCACGTGACGTGTGGCGTCGCTGAACATGGCGGTGCAGAAGCCGCGCCCTATACCAGACAATTGGCGCCAAAGTAGAATTAATTTAATATTTAAACGTAAGCGGGGAGGGGGGGGGGAAGGCAGTATGCACTCATACAGACCGTTGACCATTACATCAGTAATGTACAGGTTAGCAACGCAGGCGATTATACTAAAGCTGGAAGCATGGGCAGATAATAAGGGCATATTAGGCGAACTTCAGAATCGCTTCAGAATAGGTAGGCGTCTTGATAACTTACGTGTCCTTACTCAGTGTACTGAAATTTCTTTAGAAAGGAGGCCATTATATGGGGCCTTTTTAGACATTACAGGAGCGTATGACAATGTAGACCGCGACATTTTGTGGGATATTCTGGAAGGAGGAGGCTTAGATGACGATTGTATACAGCTTCTGAGGGAGATTTATCTAGAAAATACAACTTGCATCGAATCGGAAGGGATGAGGAGCAAGGAGAAAGTTGATATCAACAAGAGACTGGGGCAGGAGTGCCCTTTATCTCCACTGCTGTTTATGATGCACATGGTAAGAATGGAAAGGGCGCTAGAGGGAATTAATATGTAGTTTAATCTTTCATACAGACAGGCGGGTACAGTAGTAGAGCAGCAGCTTCCAGGTTTGTTTTATGCGGATAACATTGTGTTGCTAGCTCACAAGCAAAGTGATATGCAACGTCTGGCTAATATCTGTAGACAGGGAGGTGAGAGTTCAGGTCTGAAATATACCGTTAAAAATCAGGTGTTAACGTATTCAATGAAAACGGTGAACAGGCAGTGTCAATACAGGGCCAGGAAATACCTCGCGTAGAGGAATATAAATACATTGGTATATGGATGAACGAAGGCAATAGAAATATGGAAACACAGGAAAAAACTAACAGCAAAAGGGAAAAGAAATGTGGCCAGCGGCCATAATAAAACACACAGCCCTAAAAGGATAGAATAGATACGAGGGGTTCTGGGGTATGTGAAAAGGTGTAATGGTTCCAGGACTTCCATTTGGAAATGCGGTTGTTTGCTTGAAGTCAGGGGCACCAATCTGGATTCGACGGCAACCGAAGGTCAGTGGTGCGCCTCGCATTGGGGGCTCACGGGAAGACTACACATGAAGCTGTACAAGGTGATATTGGCTGGGCAAGTTTTGAAGTGATGGAAGCTTATAGTAAAATTGATTATGAACGACTGAGGAATATGGAAGAAAGCGAATGGGCTGGGAGAGTTTTCAGATATTTGTACAGCAAGAATATCGATTCAGAGTGGAGGAAAAGAACTAGGAAGCTTACTGCAGCAAGTATGCGACCGGTATGGTGAGCAGCAACATGGCAACCAAGAACGTCACGGGGAAAGTCAGACCGGCTGAGATAATCTCATGGGTGGTGCCAATGGAAAAGAAACCTGCTACGAGTAAATACTTAAGAGGAAAAGATGAAATCAGGAAAGTAACAATTTTTGATAACTCAAAGGGGAGGTCATTACTTTTGGAAGAGAGATCAGGAGACCTTAGAACACGCACTTATAAAGCGAGATACAACACGGAGGAATAATCAAATGCATTTCGCGGTAAAACTAGGGAAATGATGGAGCGTGTTTTGTTGTAATGTGGACATCTGCCTAGCGGTCGATCTAGGCACATCTGGCCTCCTTGAAGCCCTTGGGTTCAGCGAGAGCAGGGGGAAAGTAAACATGTCCACAGCAGAGATTAGCAAGAGGCGATGGAAAGATTCGTGGAAGTAGAGAAACAACAAACAACGGAGGTGTACCAAAATAAAGGTCCCAATATGGGCTCAGAAAGCTTGATGATGGGAGGTCTTCGTGGGATTTCATACCTTTGCGTTTTTCTTGTTTTTTTTTAAGACGTGGATAGGACACTAAGTAATATAATGACAATAGCTTGGTGGCGCAACCCAACGCCCCATTCCAAAGGGGGCGTTGATAGCATCCATCCATACATCCTGGACGGGCGAGTTGTGAATTCAACGTCTCCCTGCCACCTATGTGACCCACCAAACCGCGGATTACACTATGTTGTCTCCAGGATCTGCGCAGCATATTATTTTAATTTTATTTAAAACATACCGCACTCCAAAGACCAAGCAGAGAGGAGGGGGTTGTAACTCAAGTAATCGATAATATAAATTCCAACGATATACAAAAATGTGGTAGTGAGAACATGGTTCAGCAGTATAACACACTATAGTAAATATACATAGGTAAACGTTAATGCAACACAGCAAAGCACAACTAGTCAAGTACATTATTATGCAATGAGATATTGACAACCATCATAGTTTGAAACATATAGCCATGAACAGAAAGATTTAGAATTAAAAAAAACCAGGACTTGTCATAAAATGCTTCAGGAGGTAGCGCATTCTATTCTTTGATGGTCTGAAGAAAAACAAAACGGAAAAAAATGCAAGAGTGCATGAAAAGGTTAGTGCGCGCGAAGTAAGGTTCACAGGTTTGAGCATATGTATGTTAAGTTTGTTTAGAAATTCAAATAAATTTCAGGACTAATGTTAAACTTACAGAAGTTTCCCCATCTCCTGGATCTCACTACTTTGTGGGAAACTGATCAAGCCGAAGCACCAAACCATTTGGGCTACTGCATAGAAAATTTCACTCAATGAAATCAATTATGCGATTGAAGGCGCACATCTGTTGCATGCAATAACGCGCATTGGTGAGCTACTTGGTGGATGACTTCGAAAGCAAATAGCATTAGGAATGGGACTAAAGAGCATGATACAAGATGGAGTGCCAGCTGCCAATTGAAGGTTTATTTCGGGCACGGCTGATTTTGAACCTTAGAAAAGTAGGAAGAGAGAAGAAACAACATATAATCAATAAACAAACCACGACATCAAGCTAGACACTAACACCGAGCTGGCAAAGTTCGACGTACAACGCGTAACCTCACAGGTGAGCAATTTCTCTATCGCTTAACTCGGCAGATGGGACGCTGATACATGACACCGACCTGCAATCAATAGCAAAGGCTTCAAAGATAGCCCTTGATCGTTGCTCGCAATGAGTCCCTAGGATGCGTGCACTTTCTGGTATGGCCATATTGCTGCCCGTTTGTTTGCAGAGGACTGGTACGCTCACGCAGTCGGGCGGAATGCACACGGTGCCCCGTTTGTCTCCTATGTAACACCGACCACATGAAAATGGCACCTTGTGCACCAGCACTATTGTTTTGCACGGAATGAATTGCCGCAAGTGCCTCTTGTCTCAGGTCTGACGCCAGCTCGGAAATTCAACTTGACAAGTCAAGGCTTGCATGCAGTGATCCCATATATTCGTAGCGTTTCGCACAAACTGACGAAGGCAGCAGGACAAGCCGGCGTCGCGGTAGTTTTCACAGCCAAGAACTCGATGCACTATTCTATATGGTTAATAATGCCAGTGCAGTTTATTGTTTCGCGGGGTGAATGTCCCAACGCAACACTAACGCTATGAGATGCCACAGCGAGGGCTCCGGACCACCTAGGGTTACTTAATGCACGCACATAAGTCTGTGCACGCGAACGTTTATGCAAATTTACTCCATCGATATGCGATAGTTGTTCCCGGGTATCGAATCTGCAACTTTGTGGCGGCTTCAGAACGCCATAGCCACTGAGCCACCAAGGCGTACAGATTAGAGCCATCGAGCACAAAGTGTAGCTCCGTCAAAGCGAGCTTCACTGCACATTCTGCTTGCGTGCAGGAGGTGCCAGCTTCACAAAGTTGAAGGAAAACTGCCTCAAAAGAACACAAAAGAGGGGCGAAGTTTAAACAGATACCGCTATAGTGCCAACGCTTTCTCTTTGTTCTCTTTTCCTAACGGCACCATTTACGTTTCACCACCAGTGGCGGGCAAATGGCCTCATCTTAAGCTTTCCTCCCTTCCCCTCAACGTATGAGCATCGTCCTCACCTTGGGAAATTTACACATCATACACATATTACCCTCAATACGTAATTTCTCCTTCCCTCCCTCTCAAGGCTTCCCCTCAGTATACGATTTTCCTCTCATTCCAACTCACCTTTGCATTGCACAAACGTGTCATCTGCCCACACAATGAATTTCCTGCCATCAGCCGGAACGGCTCCAAAATTCAAGATGGCGACGACAAAAGTTTCCCGCCAGAAAAAGAAACGCAGAGGGTATTGATTTTAAACTTTATTTAACACGAACTTTATTAAACCAAAAATTTGTTAGTGCTGTCCTGTCGAGAGAATCATCCGAGTCGGTCCCCCCAAAAGTTCGCAGCATTCCGCTTGAAGTCCATGGTCAAACATTCAGCACTAATGAGAGTTTTGACACAAGCTCAGCTGCAGTGCATGACTACCGACTGAAGACAGCTAACCACGGCTCGGTCATGCTCGCATTGCAGGTGGCGCCACCGCCACTATCAGCATGTTTTCTTTGTGTGAAATTATTGCGAGGAGCGGGTAAAGAGGCTAAAACAGTAACAAAACATTGCTGGTGCAGAGCGCCCCCCCCCCCCCCCGCGGGGGGTCGCTCTGCACCAACAATGTGCACGGGAGGGGGGGGGGGGGGCGCTTGCTTATAATTTTACGGTATATGTGTCTGTGTGTGTGTGTGCGTGGGCACAAGAATTAGACAACAAAATTTTTGGAAATAAGACAGATTTACTTAACGTTTTCAGCTGGTCGACCAGACTTTATCAGAGCCCAGTAACAGATTAAGAATTAGTACATAGCTTTAGAAGCACCGTATCAAGAGCAGAGGGAACACCATCTGCACTGACTAGAATTTATACTGCACATCATAAATCATTATAAATGCCACGCATATTCAAATATACAGGACAAAATGAAATGCAGATATGTTCAGGATACAATACACAAACAACTCTCTGAAAAGTGTGAGCAGTCACCATGATTCTGCACAGTGATAACAACACAATGTACACATACACATGCATAGGCGTGATAACAGCACATGGCAGCTCTAAGTGCAATCTCGAATTATCTAAAACAGTTTAAAACGGAAGTGCTAAGCGTATAGCTTCAAGCCGCATTTGCCAAATTGGGCTATGGATTAGGATTAAGTCCGGCTTGAAGGACACAGATGCTGATATATGGATGAAGAAAACATATTTACAAATATATTACAAAGCTTCATTACAAGGTTGTCTCGTTGCAATGTTACATCAGTCAAAAACGCTTACAACATTGGTTTAGACAACTTAGAGAAACCGTATCTAGACAGAGACGATGGTGCTTACCACCCAAAGTCAGGTCTACAACGACAGTCAGAACACTTGAGCCATGTTTTTTTAGACCGAATGCTTTCCCCAAATGCTTGCTGATGAATCATTGTTGGTTTGCCTTGTGACTGGACAATCAGCTCACCAATCATTAAGCTTGTTCAAACTTTGTTGTGTGATTGGTCAGTCGATCAATTAACCACCTAAGAACACTTTTTTTACACAGTTCACAGTGAAGAAGCCTCACCCAAAATACGCAACATACAAGAAAGGGGCAAGGGTCATGCTACCTATATTTATTAGAAGTTAAAAGAAACAGCATGCACATACAGTTCGTGTAGTAAAATTCTGGCAGGCAGAATGCAAGCACAGCATGTAGACGCTGGAAAATGTCAGAATTATGCTACTGGTCCTCAAACTCGTGTGTGTGGCGACTTAATTCCCAGGAGCCGAAGATTATGTGCGAAAAGCAAACATGGGCCTACGACTAAACCTATTAGTGATGTGCACAGGGTAACTGTTCCCTAGCCAAACGTCAAGTTCGTGTCTGTACTGTATGAAGAAGAAAACATTCCCAGAGATCCGTCAGAACCGAATAAAAACTGTCTTTCAAGTGGCTCTAAGAAACAGCACGGTGGCCCAGCACATTATGAAACTTATTAGTAAGGCACACAGGGTAACTGTCCCCTAGCTAAATGTCGACCCTGTGAATAGACTGTACAATGAAGAAAAAATTCTCTGAGATGCCTCCGATTCGATATCAAAACCAACTGTTTTTCAAGCGGCTTCAAGAAACTGCACGCCTGCCCAGCATGCAATGGTGCAAGCATAAAAAGTAATGGTGGCAGCGCATCCACCCTGTTCACAAGTTATTGCCCATGCCTATACCCGAAATATCCGTATTCCACATGCCACACGCCAGATGTCGTACATGCCACGTACACAACACGTACATGCCAGAGCACTGGTATGGAAGTAGCATGTGGAACAGGGTCGTTTGTCACTCATTAGGGGAGGTCACCCGTTAAACCAATCGGTGCAACTTCAAGGTGTGAATCTGTTCACACCCGCCTGCTTGCAGCATGCATGAGGAGAATGCCTGTGGTGGTTCCAGGAAAGTGCACTGCACAAGGAGCTTCGAGGCCCTTCGTCACTGTCAAGCGCAATTGCTAACGTGGCCCCAGTGGTTTTCTCTGCTCCCTGAGCTCTGTGGTAGTTAGGAGTGCCAGCTGCATGCTTATTCTACTTGTGCGGAAGATCCCGCTTTGTGTGCGCCATCGACAGCCATTACTCAAGTGGCATCGGTGCGCAACAAGCATGTCGAGATGAAAGATGCCCAGATGGCTCGTTCCACACATTTCAGTTGTTTTACCACCGTTCAGGTAGTAGGCAGTAGTGTAGCTGACACAGACACTAAACCTATTAAAAAGTTAACGACATATCAGATGTCTTGTCAAAATGAAACAAGAGAACAGTAGTTTTGCGAGACAGGCCATGCCATACTTCATTTGCACACATCCCAAAAAGTACACATAGCACATGACATGTGCAGAACCAAAATAACAGGCCAGTAGAATAACCAGAGACAATGCCACACAGTCACATAGACGCAAAGAGTTATTTCTCTCTTAGTCTTGTTGGTTTGGTCAAACTCACAAAAAAGTCACTTTCCATGTGGCTCTCTCGTCTCTAGCCAATGCCACTTGGTGTTTAAGATTTCTCCTCTTTGATCCTAAGACCGGTTTGGGAGGCGGGAAAGCATGCCCTGCCATGCCTTCTTGAGAATCTCATTCCTTGCCTGCCTTTTCTGAACGACTTGGAATCACTATTTGCAATGCCGTCGTCGTCGCTGGCACTGAAGCCTACTATGATGTTTGAAGCCAACTTCAAACATCTCTGCTATCTCCTGCCCACTTTCTACTTTCTTAATTGATTCAGGGATTATAAGCTGCACTTCAGCTTCGAATGGTCGAGTGCCGATATGTAACCATCAAATGTGGCGTGCTGTCTGGGCAGCGTTTCCTGCAATCTTAACCTGGATGACAGCATAACGATGCACTGAGACTGTAGCACCGAGGCGTCGACTGCACCATTCGGTGCCCATTGCATGGAATCCCAGGAAGATTGTGCAGTGTATGTCATAAATCTTGGATTCACAGCATTATAGTACCCGAATGTGACCTTCCCGGAAATGTCGATTTGGTAAGCATACACGATGTTCCTCTATCTATCGATGATTCTATCTATAATTGGTCAAATGCATTCCTGCGATGCTTCTTAGTGTGAATGGCTTTTATATTTGATGCATTTCTTACTAAATTTACTATATCAGTTGCCGATAAGCAAACAGACTACCAGTTCTGCATTTTAAATTTTCTCTAAGGCACTGAACAAATTATCACACCGCTCACTCATATTTAAATAAGCTTGAGATCTACTTAACATTAGTGCATGTTCACAATAATATATTTACAGGTAGGGCATAACCAAGATGCACAAGAGAAAGCCTCTGAAAAAAAAAAAAGAGAGGACTTCAGCCAGCCAGATTTGGCAGACGCACAACACGAAGGATATGGACAAGAGGAGGACCTGAGTCAGCCATATGCACAAGAGGAAGTCTCAGAGTTACAAGTTCCCTGTTTTTTGGATTACGCCTGCGGTGTGCTATGTGAACTGCTTGGTGAAATTGTTCAAGACAATGTTGCAGTCTCAAAAGGTGATATTCTGCTCATCGTGTTAAAATTTGCTGTCCAGCACAGCTTGACATTTTCAGCACTCATGGATTTGGTGGAAATTATTACCTTGTATATCGAAAGACCAGTTCTTGCCCATTCTCAGCACATGCTTAAGAAAATAACTGAAGAACCTGGCACACCAATGAATTTCCACTTCTTTTGTCTAGAATGTTGCTTCTACAAAGGTAACGTTGATCCAAGTTCACCCTTTCAGTGCTCGCAATGCAACCGCAACATGCGTTTCATCGGTCAACAATGTATCTTTCTTTGTGCTTTTTGACATACCTTCACAACTCCGAAAAGTTCTGAAGGGATGCGACTTCTTAAACCTGACAGAGCCTCTCGAACCAAATGACAGTTTTTCAGATATTTGTGATGGAGACCAGAAACGTGCATTCGTGGCCTCAACAGCAAATGCTGGGCATAGAATTAGTTTTGTGTTAAATATAGATGGCACACCCCTTTTTAAATAAAGAGGTACTGCAATGTGGCCGATTCAGTTGCTTGTCAATGAACTACCAGTCACACAAAGAGTGCAAAATGTGACTTTAGCTGCTTTGTGGTTTGGTAAGAAAAAGCCTGTCATAGTGCTCTTTCAGTATGCATTTGTTGGTGCTGAAAATGACCTTTCTGAGAAAGGATTCAATCTTGAGCACCATGGCGGTACAGAAATTTTCAAGGCCTTCAGCATTTGTTACGCTGTAGATTCAGTCGCCAGGGCATGAATGCAGGGTGTAATGCAGTTTAATGCCCATCACGGGTGCAGTTGGTGCCTTCAAAAGAGCAAAGGAGTTTTACATTCCACAAAGTACCCAGTACAACAAACAGTACAGGAAAGAACTGAGCTACAAATGATGCAGGATATGCATGAAGCTGTTGCTGGAGGCCAGTCCGTAAATGGTGTCAGAACTGTGTCACCACCGGTCAGGTTGGAGGACTTCAATACAGTATAGTGTCGAGGTTCGTTCCCGACTATATGCATTTCATATTGCTTGGGGTTGCAAGCCAATTCATGGAACTGCGGTTGGATGATACTAACTGCAAGTTTTATATACGACCACAGTGAGGTGTCGCTGACTCAAGAATAATGGCGATCACTCCCTCAGCAAAAGTGAAAAGAATGCCAAGGCCAACAAGAGTACGAAAATGCTGGAAAGCGAAGGAATGGGAAAATTGGCTGCTGTATTATAGCTTGCCAGTTTTAGAGGGCACAGCTGATTGCTCATGTGTACAACGTTGGGCCTGCCATATAATGCTTCAGAGAGAAATCGCATCATCACAGCTTACTGTCTGCGAAAAACTCTTACTAGAGTTCCATGTTCGAGCTGAGCTGTTGTATGGTAAAAGTGCCATGAGCTTTAGCATGCACTAACTACCTCATATTGGGAAGAATGTGCACCAGTGGTATCCTCTATGGCCACACTCTGCGTTTTTATTTGAGGTGTATAACGGTTGCTTAAAAAAGGTAGTGAAGTCGGTGAATGGGATCCCACACCAAATCTGCCATGTGCTGCAAATGGCGGAAACTGTTGAGGTTCTATTGGCCACAGCTGCTGAACCAAGAGTTCTTGCTTACAGCAACTCACTGAATGCCAAGGAAACCCAGAAAACTCTCAAAGCGATGGGGGATGTTTGTTTGGAAGGGGCGTTCCATTCTCTGTACCAAAGTGGCTGCTTAAAGGTGTAAGTGAGCTTCCAAACAGTGGGCAGAATCCCCAAATGCTTAAGGGAAATGTTGCTTTCACAGGGAAAGAATATTCTGCAAGAAAAAGGACTAATAGTTCTGTAGTGCAACTTGTTGGCAATACACATGCAATTATTGTGAACATAATTTGCAAGAACCAATCGGAAGCTATTGTTATTGTTAAGGCCTTGCAGTGCAAGCCCTTGAAGTACTCTAGTGACAATGCGACACATGTTATCGGCTATAGAAGCACCATCAATGAAGATTGTCATTCCAGCTGCGAAGATCACGACTGTTTGTGTGCTTTTAAAGACACAAGGAGATACCTACTTAGTAAAGGATGTTGACAAAACGGCCTGGGGGCCGAGAATTAATTTCACCCCAGAATGGTGGAAGATCGCCGTTTTCGGGCTTCGCCGAGAGCAAAACCAGCTGGGCGCTTGGTTAGCGAGTCAGGAGGCGCTCGTTGCCTGTAGAGAGCCTGCGTTGCTACCTCGGGACATCTTAGCCTGTCGCACGTGCGGTCTGGAAACGTGGGAAGGGGTGCGAAGTTGGGGGCTTTTTGGCCCAAAACGCGGACGGACGCGCCCTGCCTGGGATGGACCATGGGCAAAGCGTCATTAGGGCATCAATAGGCATGCCTGGGAGACAAAGGGGCAGGGAGAGGGTGAAAGAGAGACAGTGTCCAATGAGAGACAGCGCAGTTGACTCAATCAGGTCACTGGGGTGTTGTGATTTGCCGTGAGAATATTCGGGAGGAGCGACTGAAGGGTTAAAACCTGGCACCCGACCTCTCACGGGGGTTCCGGGCGCAGTAAAGGTGCTCTGCACTTTCGGCTCTGCCGAGTTAAGGTGCCAGTCCCAATGTAACCGAAGGGTCTTGACGTACAAACGTTGTTATGCACTATCGGCTATGTTGAGTTGATACGTCAGACCCACTGTAAATAGCTGTCGATGTAAATATTGTGCACATAAAGTCTATTATCCAAGTGGAAACGTCTATGGTGTCACATCTCTGACGCAAGAGGAGAAGCGACGACGACGGCAGCTAAAGAAAGGTTTCTCTACCAAGTAAGCTCATTACGCCAGCTTGGCGCACTCTGTGCTACGAGTGTAGGAAGGTGGAAAGCTTGTGGTGCACTCTGAACAGCATCGAAACAGTTGACGACAAGGAACGCTCTGCATTCTGACTGATGCGTCGCAGACAGCAGGGAAGTTCGCCGAAGACTGCAAGCAGCAACTCGGACCCACAGCTGAGGCGGAGCAAGCCATTGATTCAAGGGCATCGACGGTTCCTGGCCGTCTACACTTCAAGCGAAGTTCCGTGATGCATTGAAACTTTGGTGCGACCGATGGTGGCGAGTCTGCAACAGGTACGTGCGGCAGCGGCGACCAGCAGCATCTCAGCAAGTGGTGAGTCCTCTCTTTCTTACACCTCAGGGGTACCGCTGCCGAGTCGTACCATAACGTATGAATATGAGGTTTGCTCACTTGAACCCTGATAGGAGAAATCAGCCCATGATGAGTGAATTGGGAGCCGAGAATGTCGAGGACAACTCTCAGCTGGGTCTGTCGCATCAGAGAGCCAGAGAGAAATGGACCTCAGAAGCCTCACGGATCAGCACCGAGTGTTTGAGTTGGAGGTGGAGCTTGCGAGACTTAGGCAAAATGAAAGCGGGAGTTCACAGGAGAGCGGGCACGCATTCAGTGTGCAGGATCACTGCAGTGAGCTGAGACGCTATTCTAAGTGCCTTGCAGGAGTGCTTCCCAAATTTCCGTCAGAGGCCGAAGCTCCGGTGTGGTTTGGGTAAGTTTAGACCACCCTGAAGGTGTATGAAGTGCTGAGGGGGTTTTGGGGACAGATTATTTTTCCATTGGTGGTGGAGAAGGTTCCGCTTTTGTCCACAAGACTTAGCCCAGTGGAACACAAGGAGTATTCGAAAATCAAGGAAACAGTACTTGAGGAGCTCAAACTTCCAGCAGGGGAATACCTGAAAAGGTTCTTGGGGTCAGGAAAGTGTATGAATGAAGGATGCAGACCTTATGCAACTCGCCTTCAAAGCTACCTGCACTTTTAACTTGACTCGAGAGGCGTGTCAACGTATGAGGAGCTGGTTAACCTATTGGTTGCAGACCAACTGAAGAAAAACCTGTCAGACGACGCCCTCTGGTATGTCATGCTGCAGGAAGGAAAAACGTGGCTAAAAGCACCAGACCTAGCCGCGCTACTGAGGACATTCGAAGAGGCGCAAGGCAAGATGCGCAGGAAGGCATCTGAAACAAAAGACGGCAGAGTCGCAAGGCCCAAGTGTTAAGCCAGGCGTACCGCAAAGTAGTCGCGGCAGTGGGAAAGGTCGAGTCATGGAAACAAAACCCAAGTTTAGAGGCTGCTTCTCGTGCAGTTCTAGTGGGCATATGAAGTGGAATTGCCCCCTGGGCCAGGGGCAGCAAACATAGAACGTTCCCAATGCGGAGAGCGACAGCTTGTCGCCGCACGTTTCAATAGCAGAGCCAGTAGGTGCACACAGCGACCTCATTCTCACAAGCTGGACCGAACAGCTCAAACCAGACATTGTAGACTCAGAACAAACGGTTACCATGGACGTTAAGGTAGAGAGAATGGACAGTAGGCTAGCGAATCTTTTCAAAGCCAAACATTCCATACTAGCCAGGTGGAAGGGTCAATGTTTCAACAGAAGACTACAAAGGAAACTTGCCAAACTCAACAAAACCATTGAAGAATACTGCGTGGTTCTCTCCTGACAACAATGGGACAAAGTTTGTAACTCCCTCAACAGGCAAATACGCAGAGGTAGTGGGTGGAGGCTCATAACAACTCCTCGACGAAAATGGAACAAAGTCCAATACAATGGATGCAATGGATCAGGCTAAGCAAATTAGTACACCGCAAGAAGCAAAGCAGCACTGCCGAAGCACTTGTAGAAGACCATGCAAAACGGTACTTACCACTTAAAGGGAAGCTGAAAGGTTTTCCAGAAAAAATGAATGAACATCTGTACATAATGGTTTTCAACCCTCCGAATTCGAATATCGTATCGAAATTGAGCGAAAGAAAGCGCAAATATATTTTATTTCAACGAAAAGTGCAGCAGCGGACACGCCCAGCTTGCGCGTCTCATTTCCGCCTGTGATTGGTCGGTGCGCCTCGTGACGTCAACTCTAGTAACCGACCGCTGCCGCTACACATGAAGCGCGGTGCCAGGTAGTTTGGTGCTGTTTTTCTGAGACGGTAATGGAAAATTTAGAGAAACTGCGTTTTTCTGAGGAGTTCGGCGTTACTCCCTACATGTACGAGCCGATTGCGAAGAGCCGGCCTCTCGAAGAAGCAAACGATGCTGGTGCGAGCAATGCTTTCGACGCGAACGAAAGCAAAGTCTTGGGATCTCCTCGTGTTGGAAATGCTCTTTGGTGAGTATGTTTTTTGCAAAGCGATCTAGTGATCTCGCCGATCTTTCACCGATCTAGTGAGCTCGTTTCGGGTCAAACAACTGTAGTGCTGTGTTCCTGCATGCCTCCTCGTGGAACGTAAGCGGGGATGCGATTGTCGGCATTTGTGCACTGTCCAAAGCTGTCGGCAATCTACAAAGACGGTTTAAACGCGTGAAAAGCTTCCCGGTTCATGCAGTACGTGTAGTGACCTTTATCTGTTGACTACCACTCACGTTGACTACCATGCACGTTGGCTACCACTCTACATACACGCAGACGCACCAACAAAGGAATGCAGGGTCGATCGAAGCAGATTACGATGGCACGCACGCAGAAACAAGTGCGGTCAGGCACAGTCGTGGACACTGCGAAAGAACGAAACACTAGAGTTGACATCACAACACCGCGGTTTCCGGTCTCCGCTTCGCTCGCTCACTCAACGGGGGGCGGAGCTACAGCGCAATTTCAACCAACGATTACGTTGCTCCTAATTGAAAAAAAAAAGCCCAAATTTTACCTACATGGTTTATAAGGTTCCCGCATCCGTATATGAGCGTCTTATTGAATTCGACAGACTCTTCAGCTTCCCTTTAAATCGGGGCAACCCAGCCCCTCACAAATGAAGAACTATGACAGTGCCCCAAACTCAGAGCTAGATACAGACTTCACAGAAAGCGAAGTACGCTTCATAATTCATGAACTCAACAGTAACACTGCAGCAGGCCTCAACGGTATCACAAATAAAGCTCTCCGAAATTTAGAGGACAACTTGGTCACATTCCTAACGCAACAAATCAACGAAGCCTGGAAAACCGGCAACCTACCTGCAGAGTGGAAGCATGCCAACACGGTCCTCATCCCAAAACCAGGCAAGCCGCTGGGGCTACCAAATCTGAGGCCGATATCACTAACATCCTGCCTCGGAAAGCTAGCTGAACACGTCATCCTGAACCGACTATCGGAAGACGTAGCAGAAAAGGAGTACTTCCCCTACAATATGATTGGCTATAGGTCGGGTCTCTCAACGCAAGACGCTATGCTACGAATCAAGAAAAGTCTGCTGGATCGCCCCCACGAGACACCAAGGCTCTACTAGGACTCGACATGGAGCAAGCTTTTGACAACATCCAACGTCAAGCCATTCTCAAAGCCATATCTCACCACAATCTCGTAACACGTTTCTACCGCTATGTCAAGGCATTTCTGGAGGATCGAACGGCCACTCTTCGGATAGGCGAGTACATCTCAGAGAGCTTTGAACTGGGCGATAAGGGAATGCCGCAAGGATCAGTACTTTCGCCATTCTTACTTAACTTGGCGATGATAACCTCTCTCGCGCACTGGGTGAAATTGCCGATATGGAGCACACCATATACGCAGACGATGTCACCATCTGGAGCACCAGTGGCAGTGAAGCGGAATAGGAAGCTCGTATGCAAGACGCCATCTCAGTTACCAAAGCCCATCACAGCCCAATGGGACTTTGCTGCTCTTCCAGAAAATCCGAGCTGCTCATCTACCACGCCCCAAGACCAGGGCGCCCGTCCAATGACTGGTGCAGACACCACACTCCATGCATATAGTTACATGACAGGGATGGAAATCGCATACCTACGGTTGACAAAAACACGAATTCTAGGACTAATCAACCACAGTAACGGCTCCAACTAGGTGACGCTGTACGGTATCACAATCAAGATTGTGAACGTGATCCGAGTGTTTCGGCGCATCATGAATAGGCACAGAGGACTGAGCGAGGACAACGTCATTAGAATGGTTCACGCTTTGTACTCTTTGACATCATATACGTGGCTGCGATGCTCAATTGGAAAAAAGAACATCGGAAAAGGCTCGAAGTACACATATGCCGAGCTTTCAAGACAGCGTTGGGGCTCCCCGATAATGTCTCCACTAATCTACCTTTACAGCTAGGAGTGCACAATCCCCTTCCCGAAATCATTGAAGCTCAGCACACGACACCGATCGCATGCCTATCAAGCCCCAAAGTGGGCAGAGAGATTCTCGTCAAGCTCGGCCTGAACACCATAGCAGAAAGGGACAACGTCCTGCAGTTACCAAAAGTCATGCAAGAAGCAATTAAACTGCTCCCCTTCCCAAGAAACGTACACTCAATCCACAATCAAGGAAGGAGACTCGTGCGCATAGAGCCCTTGCAGCAGATGAGGCAAGGTTTCCTGACCAGACAGCTTTCGTGGATGCAGTGTACATACCAGGAAAGCACGCCTACTCGGTGGCAGTAATCGATGGACACGGGCAAACGTGCAACTCACTCACGCTTTATACCAAGAAGCCAGAGTTAGCTGAACAACCAGCAATAGCACTAGCTCTCAAAGACTAGAGCTTCACAACTGTATACAGCGACTCTAGAGCACTGCTCTAGGGCACACTCGAGCTGTCGCCAAGGGCGGGATAGACAAGACGATGCTACAAATCTTAGACAGAAGTAACATCACCAATCACTCCATCGCATGGTTCCCGGCACACATGGGCAGCTTAGGGGACCGCATGCAGAATCTCAACAGGATCGCACATGAGGCGGCGCGAGGACTCATTGACCGGGTCTCTCCGGTTACCCCTGCTACCCCACATATCGAGTACAGGTATCAATTATTCACTTGCAACGAGCTCACTAAGCACTTTTATCTAGGCTGACAAAAGTTCCCCCTCCAAGATAAGAAATTAATGCGCAGCCAGGCTGTCACGTTACGCTTGCTCCAAATAAACTCATGCCCCAACCCCTGGTGCATGAAGCACATCGACCCAGACTACGACAGAAAATATGTGTGTGTGAACATTGCAATGAACGTGTAGACTTGAACCACATGCTGTGTGGTTGTGCATTGAGTGACGCTTATGCCAAGAACAAGGAACATTGGGACAAAGTTATAAAAAGTACTTCACTAAACGACCAACTTTGGGCTGTGCAGGAGGCCCACGTGGCGGCGGAGAGCTTCGGGCTCTCTGTGTCGACATGGGAGGTGCCCTCTACACCTGGTGTCTAGCCGAGTGTCCTTCAGGACCCCTACTTTGGGAAATAATGTTTCACCACCACCACCAGGACTTAAATCAGCCATATCCACAGGAGGAAGTCTCAGAGCTAGAAGTTCCCTGTTTTTTGGATTTTGCCTGCGGTGTGCTAAGTGAACTGCTTGGTGAAATTGTTCAAGACAATGTTGCAGTCTCAAAAGGTGATATTCTGCTCATTGTGTTAAAATTTGCTGTCCAGCACAGCTTTCCATTTTTAGCACTCATGGATTTGGTGGAAATTATTAACTTGTATTTCGAAAGACCAGTTCTTGCCCATTCTCAGCACATGCTTAAGAAAATGACAGAAGAACCTGGCACACCAATGAATTTTCACTTCTTTTGTCTAGAATGTTGCTTCTACAAAGGTAACGCTGATCCAAGTTCACCCTTTCAGTGCTCGCAATGCAACCGCAACATGCGTTTCATCGGTCAACAATGTATCTTTCTTTGTGCTTTTTTACATACCTTCACTCCGAAAAGTTCTGCAGGGATGCAACTTCTTAAACCTGACAGAGCCTCTTGAACTAAATGACAGTTTCTTAGATATTTGTGATGGAGACCAGTCACGTGCGTTCGTGGCCTCAACAGCAAATGCTGGGCATAGAATTAGTTTTGTGTTAAATAGGGATGGCTCTTTTTATACAGTACCCTTTTTAAATCAAGTGGTACCGCAATTTGGCCGATTCAGTTGCTTGTCAATGAACTACCAGTCACACAAAGAATGCAAAAAGTGACTTTAGCTGCTTTGTGGTTTGGTAAAAAAAGCCTGACATAGTGTTCTTTCAGTATGCATTTGTTGGTGCTGAAAATGACCTTCTTGAGAAAGGATTCAATCTTGAGCACCATGGCGGTACAGAAATTTTCAAGGCCTTCAGCATTTGTTACGCTGTAGATTCAGTCGCCAGGGCATGAATGCAGGGTATAATGCAGTTTATTGCCTATCACGGGTGCAGTTGGTGCCTTCAAAAGAGCAAAAGAGTTTTACATTCCACAAAGTACCCAGTACAACAAACAGTACCGGAAAGAACTGACCTACAAATGATGCAGGATATGCATGAAGCTGTTGCTGGAGGCCGGTCCGTAAATGGCGTCAGAACTGTGTCACCACCAGTCAGGTTGGAGGACTTTAATATAGTGCTGAGGTTCGTTCCCGACTATATGCATTTCATATTGCTTGGGGGCTGCAAGCCAGTTCATGGAACTGCGCTTGGATGATACTAACTGCAAGTTTTATATACGACCACAGTGAGGTGTCGCTGACTAAAGAATAATGGCGATCATTCCCTCAGCAAAAGTGAAAAGAATGCCAAGGCCAACGAGAGTACGAAAATGCTGGAAAGCGAAGGAATGGGAAAATTGGCTCCTGTATTATAGCTTGCCAGTTTTAGAGGGCACAGCTGATTGCTCATGTGTACAACATTGGGCCTGCCTGGTTGAGGCTTCAGAGAGAAATCACATCATCACAGCTTACTGTCTGTGAAAAACTCTTACTAGAGTTCCATGTTCGAGCTGAGCTGTTGTATGGTAAAAGTTCCATGAGCTTTAACATGAACCAACTCATATTGGGAACAATGTGCACCAGTGGGGTCCTCTCTGGGCACACTCTATGTCTCCATTTGAAGCGGGTAATGGCTGCCTTAAAAAGGTAGTGAAGTCAGCAAATGGGATCCCACACCAAATCTGCCGTCTGCTGCAAATGGAGGAAACTGTTGAGGTTCTATTGGCCCCAGCTGCTGAACCAAGAGTTCTTGCTTACTGCAACTCACTTAATGCCAAGGAAACCCAGAAAACTCTCAAAGCGATGGGGGATGTCCATTTGTTTCGAAGGGGCGTTCCATTCTCTGTACCAAGGTGGCTGCTTAAAGGTGTAAGTCAGCTTCCAAACAGTGTGCAGAATCCCCAAATGCTTAAGGGAAATGTTGCTTTCACAGGGAAAGAGTATTCTGCAAGAAAAAGGACTAATAGTTCTGTAGTGCAACTTGTTGACAATACACATGCAATTATTGTGAACATAATTTGCAAGAACCAATCGGAAGCTTTTGTTATTGTTAAGGCCTTGAAGTGCAAGCCCTTGAAGTACTCTAGTGACAATGCGACACATGTTATAGTCTATAGAAGCACCATCAATGAAGATTGTAATTCCAGCTGCGAAGATCACGACTGTTTGTGTGCTTCTAAAGACACAAGGAGATACCTGCTTAGTAAAGGATGTTGACAAACGGCCTGGAGGCCGAGAATTAATTTCACCCCAGAATGGTGGAAGATCGCCGTTTTCGGGCTAAGCCGAGAGCAAAACCAGCTGGGCGCTTGGTTAGCGAGTCAGGAGGCGCTCATTGCCTGTAGAGAGCCTGCGACGCTACCTCGGGACATCTTAGCCTGTCGCACGTGCGGTCTGGAAACGTGGGAAGGGGTGTGACGTTGGGGGCTCTTTGGCCCGAAATGCGGACGGACGCGCCCTGCGTGGGACGGACCATGGGCAAAGCGTCATTAGGGCATCAATAGGCATGCCTGGGGGACAAAGGGGCAGGGAGAGGGTGAAAGAGAGACAGCGTCCAATGAGTGACAGCCCAGTTGATCCAATCAAGTCACTGGGGTGTTGAGATTTGCCGTGAGAACATTCGGGAGGAGCGACTGAAGGGTTAAAACCTGGCACCCGACCTCTCACGGGGGTTCCGGGCGCAGGAAAGGTGCTCTTCACTTTCGGCTCTGCCGAGTTAAGGTGCCAGTCCCAGTGTAACCGAAGGGTCTTGACATACGAACGGTGTTATGCACTATCGGCTATGTCGAGTTGATACGTCATACCCACTGTAAATAGCTGTCAATGTAAATATTGTGTACATAAAGTCTATTATCCAAGTGGATACGTCATTGGTGTCCCATCTCTGATGCAAGAGGAGAAGCGACGACGACGGCAGCTAAAGAAAGGTTTCTCTACTAAGTAAGCTCATTACGCCAGCTTGAAGCACTCTGTGCTACGAGTGTAGGAAGGTGGAAAGTTTGTGGTGCACTCCGAACAGCATCGGAACAGTTGACGACAAGGAACGCTCTGCATTCCGACTGATGCGTCACAGACAGCGGGGAAGTTCGCCGAAGACTGCAAGCAGCAACTCGGACCCGCAGCTGAGGCGGAGCAAGCCATTGATTCAAGGGCATCGACGGTTCCTGGCCGTCTACACTTCAAGCGAAGTCCCGTGACGATGTTGAAATTTCGGTGCGACCGACGGTGGCGAGTCTGCAACGGGTAGGCGTGGCAGCGGCGACCAGCGGGGTGGCAAGGCATGGCAGCGGCGACCAGCAGCATCTGAGCAAGTGGTGAGTCCTCCATTTCTTACACCTCGGGGGTACCGCTGCCTTGTCGTACCATAGCGTATGAATATGAGGTTTGCTCACTCGAACCCTGATAGGAGAATTCAGCCCATGATGAGTGAATTGGGAGCCGAGAATGTCGAGGACAACTCTCAGCTGGGTCTGTCGCATCAGAGAGCCAGAGGGAAATGGACCTCAGAAGCCTCACGGATCAGCACCGAGTGCTTGAGTTGGAGGTGGAGCTTGCGAGACTTAGGCAAAATGAAAGCGGGAATTCACAGGAGAGTGGCCACGCATTCAGTGTGCAGGATCACTGCAGTGAGCTGAAACGCTATTCTAAGTGTCTTGCTGGAGTGCTTCCCAAACTTCCGTCAGAGGCCGAAGCTCCGGTGTGGTTTGGGTCAGTTGAGACCGCCCTGAAGGTGTATGAAGTGCTGAGGGGGTTTCGGGGACAGATTATTTTTCCATTGGTGGTGGAGAAGGTTCCGCTTTTGTCCACAAGACTTAGCCCGGTGGAACACAAGGAGTATTCGAAAATCAAGGAAATGGTACTTGAGGAGCTCAAACTTCCCGCAGCAGAATACCTGAAATGGTTCTTGGGGTCAGGAAAGTGTATGAATGAAGGATGCAGACCTTATGCCACTCGCCTTCAAAGCTACCTGCACTTTTACCTTGACTCGAGAGGCGTGTCAACGTATGAGGAGCTGGTTAAACTATTGGTTGCAGACCAACTGAAGAAAAACCTGTCAGACGACGCCCTCCGGTACGTCATGCTGTAGGAAGGAAAAACGCGGCTAAAAGCACCAGACCTAGCCGCGCTACTGAGGACATTCGAGGAGGCGCAAGGCAAGTTGCGCAGGAAGGCATCCTAAACAAAAGGCGGCAGAGTCGCAAAGCCCAAGTGTTAAGCCAGGCGTACCGCAAAGTAGTCGCGGCAGTGGGAAAGGTAAGGTCATGGAAACAAAACCCAAGTTTAGAGGCTGCTTCTCGTGCGGTTCTAGTGGGCATATGAAGTGGAATTGCCCCCTGGGCCTGGGGCAGCAAACATAGAACGTTCCCAGTGCGGAGAGCGACAGCTTGTCGGCGCACGTTTCAATAGCAGAGCCAGTAGGTGCACACAGCGACCTCATTCTCATGTTCCTAGACTGTAGAGATAGGCATATTGATGCAGTTCTGGACATGGGAGCGGAGATTACAGTGTTGTGCGAGAGCGTCGTCCCACCAGAGGCAGTGAGGTCACACCGAACGATCAACCTAACCTCTGCCTTCGGAGGAAAGGTGAAGGTGAACCTCGCGGTGGTTCCGCTGACAATGTCCCGCGATTATGGCGTTTTCGCAGACGCCAAGGAGTCGGTTCCAGTGCTGTGTGCTTTAACTGACAAGCTCATAGCACAGACCAATTGCCTCCTGTCAGAGGAAGCATGGCAATTGCTTAAAACCGAGGGCGTTTTCCATGGACCAGTGAAAGAGCAAGAGGCAGACTGTGCACAGCCAGAACCCGAAGGAGTTTCATTGGACACAGGAGCTGTGCGGTGCCTAGAACCCAGACGCGGTACACCAGAGGCTGAAAGGGAAGGCGCAGCAGCGGAGGCGATGGTCGCCCAGGTGATAGAAAGCAGGAACAGCGAATTGACTAAGGAACAACCAGCTGTGAGGGAAAACGAGAAGTGTGTGTCCGATGTGTTCCGTGAGAAACCAGTGGCGTGCCTTTCTGGGGAGTGCAACATGGCTGCACAGACCACCATTTCAGCTTCACTTGCGGAGGCACAGCAGTGACGGTCGGTTGCAGATGAGTTGGCGACAGAGGGTGAGGGGGTTAATCCTGAAGTGTCACGAAGTGGCCCACCTGATGACCAGAAATCCAGTCAGGAGATCGTGGAGGGAGACCCACGTGGATCAAGTGTCTCCGAATGTGGGGCTGATGGCTGTGTTGACAGAGTGCGGCGGCGCTGCGGTTGCGATGCAAGCATGCACTGAAGTTGCAGAAAAGCAGCAGCCGGCAGCTTCAGCGTCTGTGGGCTCATCTGTGGTCGATCAGGTTCTGGCAATGGCCGACGTCAGTCTGGTGAAAGTGCTAGATGTCCCAAAAGAATGGAAGACTGCGGGTGACGTGGCTTTCGCTGATGGTGGCGTTATGGAGCGTCGTTGTGAGGCGCGTAGCGGCAAGAACCGCGATGGGATCATGGTGAGCTCTCGGGGAGTAGAGCTAAATGAAGCCCCACTCAAAGATCCTCAATTCATAACTGAAGCAAGCGAGGGTTATGCTCCCAGTCGCGAGACATAAGCAACAGCCATGCTGAATTTAAGTGCCGACGTCACTGTCCCCGTGGCAACAACTGCAGTGTTGATAAAAGCAGACGAGGACCCCATGCGTCTGCCAACCGAGGTCCCAGCTCAATTCTCGATGCCTCCAAAGGGGCGAGCGTGCAGGGCTGGTCTCGCGGTTCCTATCGTAGTGGTGATTCGATGTGCACTTGGCCCACATGGGAGCACGAGTTTTTCGAAGCGGTCATCACACGAAGAAAACATTGTTTCCGAACAGACTGTTTGTTGCGCCGTGCGCCGCGAGATCACCCGTATGCGCTGCGGGGAGCACCCATTCAACCCCGGTGGCTAAGTATGAGCTGTGAGGGGCTCCCGCTCCACTTGTGCTTCACCTTAGTTTACGGTGGAGGATGCTTATGGCATGTGCAGTTGCAGGAGTACTATTGCGCTGTTGTAGTATTCTTTCAATACAAGCAAGGCTTCAAATTTACTACGCTCTGTTTTATTCACACATAAACTACTGCAACCTGGTTCGGGCTACCACAACTAAAACTAATATAAATAAGATTGTTACCATACAGAAAAGGATTATACGACAAATTTCAAATCTTAAATTATGGGGTTTTACGTGCCAAAACCACTTTCTGATTATGAGGCACGCCTAGTGGGGGACTCCGAAAATTTCGACCACCTGGGATTCTTTAACGTGCACCTAAATCTAAGTACACGGGTGTTTTTGTCTTTCGCCCCCACTGAAATGTAGCTGCCGTGGCCAGGATTCGATCCCGCGACCTCGTGCTCAGCAGCCCAACACCATAGCCACTAAGCAACCGCGGCGGGTAATTTCAAATCTTGAACGCACAGAGACCATGAAAGAAGCATTTCTAGAGCATAATTTACTTCGCGTGGATACAATGTATGAATTTCGGTTATTGCAGTTGTTTAATTTTTCATCAACTAAAATCGTTAATTGCCTTTCCTCTCTAGCATCGTTACAACGTTACTCGTCGACTGTTAAAATGCGCTGCACTGATATGTGGGCGATAGCACATTTTCGTACTAATTACAAATTTCAGTCAGTGGCTCGCAATGTTCCCCTAACACTTAATAAGCACCAAAATACTGCTGGATATAGTAGAAGGCAGCTTCGAACATATGTTCTGCAATTGTAACTAAATAAAAGATCCAGCATATTATGAGTGACCTTTCGGTTTGATACCGTGTTTCTGGCCTACTGTGTATTGTTTATGTACAGAGTGTTTGCGATTGCTTAAGTCATATTGTTTTTTTATCTCGTGTTTTCATGCCTACTGATAGCGTACAGTGCACTTGAAATTGTTATTTGAGAATGAACTTCAACATTGTGTCTATTCGTTACCTGTTCTCAACTTTGTTTCTTTCTTTCAATACTTAATTTGCTGATCTTTGGCGTATCTTGTAAAACTGATTTCTTAAACTGAAATCGTGTCCAATTCCATTGCTTGCGATTATACCTGTTTTTTTTTATGTGTCTTGTCCGTTATGCCTTGTAACAGCTTCTTGCGCCTTTTGTCAAGCTGAGCTTTTAGCCAGGAAGGGCGTCCAGATGCTTCTGGGAAATAAATTGAATTGAAATTGAATTGAATAGTTGAAGGCATGCTTGGATAAAGGCAGCGGTGTTTCCGAGGCAGTTAAGATCTGGGAGGACTAGGCATGTAGTGAACACTCGCGCGGAAGAGAGCGACGTGCGGAACTGTAGAAATATAGATGAAGTGTGTGTACTCCAAGTGAAAGAAGCGTTTTCCTGTCGTATTATTGCATGCATTCAGGAAGTTCTTGTTGTTCTGTTGTGTGTGTGTGTGTCACATATAAGAGGGAGGCTAAAATAAGATTATAAACGATGAAAGGTTTCAAGAAGACAACGAGGATGGCGTTGAAGATGACGTGGATTAACAGAAGACTAAAGAAGATAAAAAAAAAGTACTCAGTGAGGTGGCAAGAGATGATTGGTAGAGAACAGAAGAAGAAGTATCCGGTGAGGTGGAAAGCGATGAGTGGAGGAGAAGAGAAGAAGAAGACGAAGAGAAGGATGACGTGAACTAACGTCAGGGCTATAAAAGGGCGAGGAAGGGCGAGGCAAAGGGGGGGAAGAACAAAGCAGCGGAGGCTCGGCGGGTCAGGGACGGTTCGGCCGGAAGAGAGCGACGTCGGCTACTGCCCCAGTGAGCTCGCGTTCTACGGCTTCGCACTGCAGACTTCCTGCCGTTCCTGAGCCCGTTCCAGGGAGTCCACGGAGGACGCTAATACCTGCTACGGCCAGGGGTGTCTCCAGCGCTGTTGCCACTCATCCGGGTGGTGCCCCAATGCCAACATCGTTGGCAACACCTCCACGGGCGTTTGGACTGGGAACGTGTAAGATGCAGCCAACGACGCCACCAGCGACGCCAGCTCTAGAACGTCGAATGCCACTTCGACGCCTGCTACGGGACCCATAGCACGCCACATCCGCAACGAACCAAACGTGAGCACGAACGCCAACCACTAATAGTAGAACGCTAGTAGCAGTGTTACCGGGTTGTGTGTACTGATAGCCTTTGTATTTTGTTAGTTTTGTTAGGTTTGTGTGCTGGTGTTTGTGTCGCGTAGGTTGTATTAAATGCGCGTCTGTGTGGGTACACCTGTCACCTAGTCCATTCTTTCGGTCAGAGGGCTCTCCGGAGGAGATCCGTGACAAAGATAAGTGGCGAGCCTGCCAGGATTCATTTCCTTGTTTCTTCTTGCGTTGTCTCGGATCTATCCGATCTCTCAACGGCAGAAAGTATGGATTTGGCAAGAATGCTAGAACTTGCGCTCAAGCTAGGGTTAAGCAAGGAAGAGGCGATGCGTCTCTGCGACGAGGAGAAAGAAGAGGCAAAAAGGCAGAGAGAGGAAAGGGCACAAGCACGTGCAGATGCTCGCAAAGTAGAAAAGAGAGAGGCTAGAAGAGCTCGTGAGGCAGAAGAACAGGAGAAAAGAAGGATAGAATGGGAGCAGGAGTTCCTTTTGCGAAAACAGGCGCATATCGCAGGAGGCTATGAGGGGATCATGGACAATGATCAGCGTTCCTTAGCGGGTACCGAATCTCCTAGACCGGCCAGAGTTTGTCCAAAAAAGTTGATGGCTCCTTTTGATGACAAAAGAAATTATTGAGACGCATATCTGCAACGATTCGAGCGGATAGCTTTGGGGCAAGGCTGGGAGGATAGTGAATGGGCCATGGCATTGAGTATGTGCTTAGTTGGGGAGGCGCTGAATGTGTTTGGAAGGATGCCGGCTGTTGAGTCCATGGACTACGAGAAAGTTAAGAAGGCACTCCTCCAGAGATTCAGGCTTACGGCAGAAGGTTTTTGGGAGAGATTTCACACCGTGAAGCCCGAGGATTCTGAAACCGCTAAGCAATTATCCTGCAGGCTGACCAACTATTTCGATAGGTGGATCGATATGTCCAACACAGAAAAGAGTTTTGAAGGGGTGTGTGACAAGCTGGTCACAGAGCAATTTTTAGCATGTTTCAGCTCAAAGCTAGTGCTTGAAAGAAAGGAAGTTGTGTTCATTAGAAGAGTCTGTCGACATTGCAGACCAATTCCTCGAGGCTCAGGGGCTGAGAAATGTAAGGAAGGGGAGGAAGGAGACACAGAAGGTCCCAGAGACAGATGCGACAAGACCAAAAGCATATGGCAGTGCATTTAAGGCGGCAGTAAGGTGTTTTCTTTGTGGCAAGGTGGGACACCATGCAGTTGACTGTCGGACCAGTAACGTTGCTTAAGAGACACAGGCTGTGTGTCAGGGTTGTAAGAGGAGAGGACACACTGTGGATGAGTGCCGGTATAGAACGAAAGACCCAGCTGCATGCGTTGTCAACTCTCGGGCCGAACTTGACATGCCACCTGAAGTTCCACAGCTGAAAGGGGAACAAACGCTGCTGGGAAATGAGGTGGTGAGTGAAGCACCCAAGTCAAAAGCAGCAATGCCGGTGGTGGTTGGGCAAATAGGGGACCGTCCTGTATTGGTGCTTAAAGACAGCGGAGCCAACACAGTTTTGGTTTGGAGAAGCCTGGTGAAGAATGAGGATCTTACAGGGGAAACGTTGGCCGTCACTCTTGTAGATAGCAAAGTAAGGTACCTTCCTGAAGCCAGGATTCTAGTGTCCACGCCATATTATACCGGACAGGTAGTGGCAAAATGCGTAGAGCCACCCATCTACGATCTCATCTTGGGAAACATTACGGGTGCAAGAAGTGTTGAGGACCCCGATCCCAAGTGGAGGATGCTCGACGTTGAAGAACACCCAAAGGAGGAAAGGCCCACGACAGCTCAGGCGGGTGATGGGGCAGTCAGTTTCTCATCGGCAGTGGAGACAAGACCTCAAGCGACAGCCAGAGCAACGCAGCGTCCGCTCTCTACTCCTGTTACAATGTCTCTGAGCATAACACCGGGTGAAATTGCAACTAGGAAAAGAGAAGACCCGAGCTTGAAAACCTGCTTCGAAAGAATCGGGGAAAAAGTGGAAAAGAAGAGGAGCCGTAAGTCATTCGAATATCTATTGGTAAGCGGTCTTCTGCACAGGGAATGCATATATTTAGCTCAGGAAGGCGGGTCCAACAGCTGGTGTTACTGAAAGATATGAGAGAGACAGTGTTACGCTTAGGACATGACGACATTGTGGCTGGACACCAGGGTGTCCAAAAGACGGTGCGTAGAATCACCGAGGAGTTCTGGCCAGGTGTCCAGAGTGATGTGAAACACTTTGTTCGCTCATGTGACATGCGCCAGCGCACAGTTCTGATGGGTAGAGTTGATCCCATACCTCTGGGCAAGATGCCAGCCATCGAACTGCCATTTCAAAGAGTGGCCGTTGACATTGCGGGGCCAATCTCTCCAGTATCCGGCAGAGGCAATAGATATGTGCTTACTCTGGTTGATATGACCACTTGTTATCCTGACGCCATTCCACTGAAAATTATTTATTGACAGTATCCAAGTGGCGGAGGAGGGTCTTGTGGAGATGTTCTCGCGTTATGGGTTCCCGAGGGAAATTTTGATTGACCGGGGCTCGAACTTCACGTCGGAGCTGATGAAGGAGGTTAACCGCCTTTTGTCAGTGAGGCAGTTACTGACAACGCCTTACCATCCCATGTGTAATGGGCTTGTAGAGCGGTTCAACGGTACCCTCAAAAGTATGATCAAGAACATGTGCCAGGAAAGACCTCAGGATTGGGATAGATATCTCCCAGCTCTTTTGTTCGCTTAACGCGAAGTGCCGCTAATGAGTCTTGGTTTCTCGCCCTTCAAGATGTTGTATGAGAGAAGAGGTCCACTTACAATACTCAAGGAGCTGTGGGTCAATAAAGCGATCGTGACTAATGTCAAGGCTATAAAAGGGCGAGGAAGGGTGAGGCAAAGGGGGAAGAACAAAGCAGCGGAGGCTTGGTGGGTCAGGGACGGTTCGGCCGGGTGAAAGCGACGCAGGCTACTGGTCCGGTGAACTCGTGTTCTACGGATTTGCACCGCAGATTTCCTGCTGTTCCTGAGCCTGTTCTGGGGAGTCCACGGAGGATGCTACCACTTGCTACGGCCAGGGGTGTCTCCAGCGCTGTTGCCACTCATCCGGGTGGTGCCCCGACGCCAACATCCTTGGCAACACCTCCACGGGCGTTTGGACCGAGAGCGTGTACGACGCAGCCAATGACGCCGCCAGCTCTAGAACGTCGAATGCCACTTTGATGCTGGCTACAGGACCCATACCACGCCACATCCGCACCAAACCAAACGTGAGCACAAACGCCAACCACTAACAGTAGAACGCTAGTAGCAGTGTTACCGGGTTGTGTGTACTGATAGCCTTTGTATCTTGTGTTAGTTTTATTAGGTTTGTGTGCTAGTGTTTGTGTCGCGTAGGTTGTAATAAATGTGCATCAGTGTAGGTACACCTGTCGCCTACTCCATTCTTTCGGTCAGAGGGTTCTCCGGAGGAGATCCGTGACACAGACCGAACGACCACGTAGGGGAACAAGCGAAGCATCTTCCTCACAAATCTGTACAGCAGCCCTAAGGATACAAGGCAAAGATTCAGAGGCATTATGGGCAAGATTGTGCACATTGCCAAAGATGGCTGATTGTAGGTGGAGATATTAACACCCCACACCAGGCTTGGGGCTACGCGTGTTTCTTTATCAATGGAGATCGTCTTCACAGGACAGCCTCCGATCTCGACTTCACGCTGATCATAGACCCGGAAACTCCAACTAGATGTAGCACTTCCACATGTCGAGAGACCACACCGGACCTCATTTTTGTTCGGGGCCTAGGGAAATGTGCCTGGCACAACTCGGGCATAGACCTTGGCAGTGACCACTATATACTCCGAATCGATGCAGAGCTCCCGGGAAAGAAGCAAAGAGTACAAACTAACGATTGGGACAAACGATTGGGACAAATTTCATGCAATACAGACACAGCCATCCAACTCATCAGGAGCAAACACAAAGCACACGATAACGAGCTGGACTGAACAGCTCAAACCAGATATTGCAGCCTCGGAACAAACAGTTACCATGGACAATAAGGTAGAGAGAATGGACAGTAGGCTAGCGAATCTTTTCAAAGCCAAACATTCTATACTAGGCAGGTGAAAGGGTCAATGTTTCAACAGAAGACTACGAAGGAAACTTTCCAAACTCAACAAAACCATTCAAGAATACTGCATGGTTCTCTCCTGATAACAATGGGACAAAGTTTGTAACTCCCTCAACGGGCAAATACGCAGAGGTAGTGGGTGGAGGATCATAACACCTCCTCGACAAAAATGGAACAAAGTCCAATACTATGCAATGGATCAGGCTAAGCAAATTAGTACACCGCAAGAAGCAAAGCAGCACTGCCGAAGCACTTGTAGAAGACCATGCCAAACTTACCACTTCAATCGGGGCAACCCAGTACTTCACAAATGAAGAACTATGACGGTGCCCCGAACTCAGAGCTAGATACAGACTCCACAGAAAGCGAAGTATGCTTCACAATTCACGAACTCAACAGTAACTCTGCAGCAGGCCCTGACGGTATCACAAATCGGGCTCTCCGAAATTTAGAGGACAACTCGGTCATGTTCCTAACGCAACAAATCAACGAAGCCTAGAAAACCGGCAACCTACCTGCAGAGTGGAAGCATGCCAACACGGTCCTCATCCCAAAACCAGGCAAGCTGCTGGGGCTACCAAATCTGAGGCCGATATCACTTACATCCTGCCTCGGAAAGCTAGCTGAACACGTCATCCTGAACCGACTAACGGAATACGTAGCAGAAATGGAGTACTTCCCCTACAATATGATTGTCTATAGGTCGGGTTTCTCAACGCAAGACACTATGCTACGAATCAAGAAAAGCCTGCTCGATCGCCCCACACGAGACACCAAGGCTCTACTAGGACTCGACGTGGAGCAAGCTTTTGACAACATCCAACATCAAGCCATTCTCAAAGCCATATCTCACCACAATCTCGTAACACGTTTCTACCGCTATGTCAAGGCATTTCTGGAGGATCGAACAGCCACTCTTCGGATAGGCGAGTACGTCTCAGAGAGCTTTGAACTGGGCGATAAGGGAACACCGCAAGGATCAGTACTTTCGCCATTCTTACTTAACTTGGCGATGATAACCTCTCTCGCGCACTGGGTGAAATCACCGATGTGGAGCACACCATATACGCAGACGATGTCACCATCTGGAGCACCGGTGGCAGCGAAGCGGAATTGGAAGCTCGCATGCAAGAAGCCATCTTGGTTACCAAAGCCCATCTCAGCCCAATGGGACTTTGCTGCTCTTCCAGAAAATCCGAGCTGCTCATCTACCACGCCCCAAGACCAGGGCGCCCGTCCAATGACTAGTGTAGACACCACACTCCATGCATAGAGTTACATGACAGGGATGGAAATCGCATACCTGCGGTTGACAAAAACACGAATTCTAGGACTAATCATCCAAAGTAACGACTCCAACTGGGTGATGCTGTACAGCATCACAATCAAGATTGTGAACGCGATCAGAATGTTTTGGAGCATCATGAATAGGCACAGAGGACTGAGCGAGTACAATGCCATTAGAATGGTTCATGCTTTTGTACTCTTTGACATCATACACGTGGCTACGATGCTCAACTGGAAAAAAGAACATCGGCAAAGGCTCGAAGTACACATATGCCGAGCTTTCAAGACAGCGTTGGGGCTCACCGATAATGTTTCCTCTAATCTACCCTTACAGCTAGGAGTGCACAATCCCCTTGCCGAAATCATCGAAGCTCAGCACATGACACAGATCGCATGCCTATCAAGCACCAAAGCAGGCAGAGAGATTCTCGTCAAGCTCGGCCTGAACACCATAGCGGAAAGGGACAACATCCTGCAGTTACCGAAAGTCATGCAAGAAGCAATTAAAGTGCTCCCCTTCCCAAGAAACGTACACTCAATCCACAATCAAGGAAGGAGACTCGTGCGCATAGAGCCCTTGCAGCAGACGAGGCAAGGTTTCCCGACCAGACAGCTTTCGTGGATGCAATGTACATACCAGGAAAGCACGCCTACTTGGTGGCAGTAATCGATGGACACGGGCAAACGTGCAACTCACTCACGCTTTATACCAAGAAGCCAGAGTTAGCTGAACAACCAGCAATAGCACTAGCTCTCAACGACTAGAGCTTCACAACTGCATACAGCGACTCTAGAGCACTGCTCTAGGGTACACTCGAGCTGTCGCCAAGGGCGTGATAGACAAGACGATGCTACAAATCTTAAGACAGAAGTAACATCGCCAATCACTCCATCGCATGGTTCCCGGCACACATGGGCAGCTTAGGGGACGGCATGCAGAATCTCAACGAGATCGCAGATGAGGCGGCGCGAGGACTCATTGACCAGGTCTCTCCGGTTACCCCTGCGAGTACATATCGAGTACAGTACATACTGCGAGTACATACATATCGAGTACAGGGATCAATTACTCACTTGCAACGAGCTCACTAAGCACTTTTATCTAGGCTGACAAGAGTTCCCCCTCCAAGATAAGAAATTAACGCGCAGCCAGGCTGTCAAGTTACGCTTGCTCCAAATGAACTCATGCCCCAACCCCTGGCGCATGAAGCACATGGACCCAGACTACGACGGAAAATATGTGTGAACATTGCAATGAACGTGTAGACTTGAACCATATGCGGTGTGGTTGTGCATTGAGTGATGCTTACGCCAAGAACAAGGAACATTGGGACAAAGTTATAAAAAGTACTTCACTAAACGACCAACTTTGGGCTGTGCAGGAGGCCCACGTGGTGGCGGAGAGCTTCCGGCTCTCTGTGTCGACATGGGAGGTGCCCTCTACACCTGGTGTCTAGCCGAGTGTCCTTCAGGACCTCTACTTTGGGAAATAATGTTTCACCGCCACCACCAGGACTTGAGCCAGCCATATGCACAAGAGGAAGTCTCAGAGCTAGAAGTTCCCTGTTTTGGGGATTCTGCCTGCAGTGTGCTAAGTGAACTGTTTGGTGAAATTGTTCAAGACAATGTTGTAGCCTCAAAAGGTGATATTCTGCTCGTGGTGTTAAAATTTGCTGCCCAGCACAGCTTGACATTTTCAGCACTCATGGATTTGGTGGAAATGATTAATTCGTTTTTTGAAAGACTAGTTCTTGCCCATTCTCAGCACATGCGTAAGAAAATAATTTTGAAGGACTCGGCACACCAATGAATTTCCACTTCTTTTGTCTAGAACGTTGCTTTTACAAAGGTAACGTTGATCCAAGTTCACCCTTTCAGTGCTCGCAATGCAACCGCAACATGCGTTTCATCAACAATGTATCTTTCTTTGTGCTTTTTCACATACCTTCACAACTCCGAAAAGTTCTGAAGGGATGCGACTTCTTAAACCTGACAGAGCCTCTTGAACCAAATGACAGTTTTTCAGATATTTGTGATGGAGACCAGTACCGTGCATTCGTGGCCTCAACAGCAAACGCTGGGCATAGAATTAGTTTTGTGTTAAATACAGATGGCACACCCCTCTTTAAATCAAGTGGTACTGCAATTTGGCCGATTCAGTTGCTTGTCAATGAACTACCAGTCACACAAAGAATGCAAAAAGTGACTTTAGCTGCTTTGTAGTTTGGTAAGAAAAAGCCTGACATAGTGCTCTTTCAGGATGCATTTGTTGGTGCTGAAAATGACCTTTCTGAGAAAGGATTCAATCTTAAGCACCATGGCGGTACCGAAATTTTCAAGGCCTTCAGCATTTGTTACGCTGTAGATTCAGTCGCCAGGGCATGAATGCATGGTGTTATGTATTTTAATGCCTATCATGGGTGCAGTTGGTGCCTTCAAAAGAGCGAAAGAGTTTTACATTCCACAAAGTACCCAGTACAACAACCAGTACAGGATAGAACTGAGCTATGAACGATGCAGGATATGCATGAAGCTGTTGCTGGAGGCCGGTCCGTAAATGGTGTCAGAACTGTGTCACCACCAGTCAGGTTGGAGGACATTAATATAGTGTTGAGGTTCATTCCAGACTATATGCATTTCATATTGCTTGGGGTTGCAAGCCAGTTCATGGAACTGCGGTTGGAGGATACTAACTGCCAGTTTTATATAGGACCATAGTGAGGTGTCTCTGACTCGAGAATAATGGCGATCACTCCATCAGCAAAAGTGAAAAGAATGCTAAGGCCAGCACGGGTACGAAAATTGTGGAAAGCGAAGGAATGGGAAAATTGGCTCCTGTATTATAGCTTGCCAGTTTTAGAGCGCACAGCTGATTGCTCATGTGTACAAGATTGTGCCTGCCTGGTGGAGGCATTGCATAGAATGCTTCAGAGAGAAATCACATCATCACAGCTTACTGTTTGTGAAGAACTCTTAGTAGAGTTTCGTTTTCGAGCATAGCTGTTGAATGGTAAAAGTTGCACGAGCTTTAACATGCATTAACTACCTCATATTGGAAAAATGTGCACCAGTGGTGTCCTCTCTGGCCACACTCTGGGTTTCCATTTGAGGTGTGTAACGGTTGCCTAAAAAAGGCAGTGAAGTCAGCGAATGGGATCCCACACCAAATCTGCCATGTGCTGCAAATGGAGGAAGCTGTTGAGCTTCTATTGGCCCCAGCTGTTGAACCAAGAGTTCTTGCTTACTGCAACTCACTGGACGCCAAAGAAACCCAGAAAACTCTCAATGCAATGGGGGATGTCTGTTTGTTTGGAAGGCGCGTTCCATTCCCTGTATAAAGGTGGCTGCCTAAAGGTGTAAGTGAGCTCTCAAACAGTGTGCAGAATCCCCGGATGCTTAAGTATTGCTTTCGTAGGGAGAGAGTATGCTGCAGGAAAAAGGACCAATAGTTCTGCAGTGCAACTTATTGACAATACATATGCAATTATTGTCAACAGAATTTGCAACCAATCGGAAGCTTTTGTTATTGTTAAGCCCTTGACGTACAAGCCCTTGAAGTCCAGTCTAGTGACAATGCGACACATGTTAAAGGCTGTAGAAGCACCATCAATGGAAAGTGTAATTCCAGCTGCAAAGATCGTGACTGTTTGTGTGGTTTTAAAGACACAAGGAGGTACCTACTTCTCACCAGTACCAAGCTCGTTCACAATGTAGCCAATATGATAAAAAGCAGCAGTTACATGCCTCACTGTATCGCTTATTTGGAATATTGCTTTTTCAGTTCAGTTTCAACTGTTGATTTTTTTTTTTTTACTGCGCCCCTGGTTGCAGAAAAGTGCCTGTTACTGCATTAAAGTTGGGCTAATACTGGACACTGTAATTAATGTCGTTGGATTAGTTCTGGCTTAGCCTTTCTCCACCTCTCTGGGCAGTGCTTGCGAGTACTATGGAATTTTTATTCACCATAATAGTGCTCACCTTAAGAAACCCAGTTAGACAGTTTTGCAATGCAAAATCTAAACATTTTATGGAAAACTTAAGTGGTTGAAATTTTATAACTTAATCGCATTAGATAACTGCTATGGTTATCTCGACATCATATTTTTATACGATTTTAGTTACACTATAAACCATGAAAAATTTTTGGAATCAGAAGAAAACCTGTTTACGAAGCTGCGTCAAACAATTTGCACCCAAGCACACTATACTGTGATATGTTTTCTCTCACTGCTACTGAAGTTGCAAGGCATCATTTGACACCAGCCACGACGCAATGAGTAGACCTTTACTCGAATAATCGAACCCTGAACATTCTGTGACCGTGCGCTCCAAGATAACCCTAACGCCAGGGCACCCGTGGCACGAGCGGGAGACCAGTGGCTTGCGCCTGCAGTCCCGCGGTGCACGAGCACGGCGCTCTCGCAGTAAAAGTGAATCACACAGAACCAGCACCTGAGGCGAAGCGCGCCCGCTTTTCTGGAAACAGATGGCGAACGCTTTACAAGAGCCGACAACGGCGCGAATGGAGGTGACCGCGGCTAACTCCGACACCACACCACAGTGGACATACGACACGAACAGCGGCAAAACGACGGGTAAAGCCCACATTGAGTGGCTACAAGTTTGTTGCAAAGGCAGATCAGCAAAAGAAGACAATAAACCTGCCGAGGAAAGAGCCATAGAAGTCCTGAAACCAGACCCCAAACCTCAAGCACAAGCTCTGCCGCAGCGTCAACGCATGCTGAGGATGCGACCCTTCCCTACTGATGACTTCAAAATCGTCTTCCGCCCTCAAGCAGGACTGGACCTCTTGAAGCACACACTCATCGCAGTGGCACATGCCATCGGAAGATCCAGCGGTTTGGTCCAGCAAGACTTTCATGATAACGTCCGTGTACAAGTGCAGAAACTGGAGAATGTGATCATCGCGAGCACGGAAAGTACGGAACGAGCTTCCAAATTGCAGCACATCAACACCATACAACACGGCGGAACCGTCTATCAAGTAAATCCCCACATTCGACACCCAGACGATGTGTGCTGCGGAGTTACCGTATGAACGCGTGTAAGGGCCGCACCCGTGTATGGGCCGCACCCCCAACTTCCCGAAGCAAATATTTAAAAAAAAATATCTGTGTAAGGGCCGCACCCCGAACTTTCCACGACCCACGTGTGATTAGCCTTCAAAATGCGCGCGCACGGAAGCTTCCAGATGCCGCCCACGGATGGCGCCGATGTCGCGGGTCATCATCATCATCATATTTTCTTTCTGCCGCGAGCTTCCGCAATCCATATCGTCATCGGTATCATCAGCCCTGGCCACCATGCTGTCCACCCCGGCTTTGTTTTGCGACTGTCGAAGGCACGCGAGTTGTAGCAGCGTTGTTGGCGTGGGCGCACGCTGTTGTTGCGGCTCTCGTGTGTGCTCTGCTTTATTTTTCACGAATTGCCATCGAGCGTTGCCATTCTAGCACGATGGGCAAACATATCAATAGCTACACGGCAGGCTTTAAATTGAAGGTAGTAGAGTTTGCCCTCGACCATGGCAAGCGTGCGGCGGGTAGAAAATTTGACGTGGACGAGAAGTGCGTCCGAAGGTGGTGCAACCAGAAGGATGCGTTGAAGACCACCAGCTCCAAAAGGCGTGCTTTTCGAAGCAAGCCATGCAAATATCCTGAGCTCGAAGAAGAGCTGTTCCGCTACGCAATGGAAGTGCGGAACAATGGATATGCGCTGACGACGGACATGCTGCGCGTGAAGACGCAAGCTTTGGCGCGTGCGAGAAGCATACCCCGCGAGGAGTTCAAAGGTAGCGTCGGCTGGTTGCGGAGATTTTTAAAGAGGAAGGGCCTATCCTTTCGGCGAAGGACCACGCTGTGCCAGAGGCTGCCCCCCGACTACACCGACAAGGTGCTGAACTTTCAAAGGTACGTGATCGGGATGCGCCATGAGCACAACTACATGTTGTCGGAAATAGCAAACGCCGACCAGACCCCCGTGTGGTTCGACTGTCCTGAGAACTGCACAGTTGAGCTTAAAGGAAAGAAGAGCGTTTCTGTGCGGACAACTGGCGCGGAGCGCCAACGGTGCACAGTTATGCTGTGCGTCACTGCAGACGGGCGGAAGCTGCCCCCGTATGTGATTTTGAAAAGGAAGAGGATTCCGAATGAGGCTTTCCCCAAGGGAATTGTAGTTCGAGCCCAAGAAAAGGGCTGGATGGATGATGAGCTCGTCCTCGATTGGATCAAGAGCGTTTGGCAGAATCGCCCAGGCGCGATGTTGGCCAAACGATCGCTGCTCGTCTTGGATAGCTTCCGCGGTCATTTGACGGATAGAGTCAAAAAACAACTGGGCAGTATCCGCACAGACATGGCCGTTATTCCGGGCGGCCTCACCGGCGTGCTGCAACCACTGGACGTGAGCATTAACCGGCCTTTTAAGGTTGAGTTCCGGAGGCAATACTCGGAATGGATTGCAAACGGCGATCACGATGAGACTCCGACCGGGCGGCTCAAGAGGGCACCGCTCGCGACTGTGCTGGGCTGGATTTTGACCGCGTGGAATTCGGTGTCTACGGACATTGTATCCCGCAGCTTCAAAGTGACCGGGATTTCCAACGATTTGGACGGAACTGAAGACGACGACTTGTGGGGTGATGAGCCAGAAGAATGCAGCACCAGCTCGGAGTCTGAGGACTCCGCGAGTGATGATGACTGATTGTAAATAGTGATGATTGATGAGGATTATCGTAAATAAACGCGCATTCACTTATTGGTCTGTTTTTACTTGAAAAAAAAAATTTTTTTTTCGTATGTCGCGTGTATGGGCCGCACCCCGAAAATAGGCCCTCGAATTTGTAAAAAAAAGTGCGGCCCTTACACGCGTTTATACGGTATATACGGCCTCGAACCGGGTACAAGTCCCGCGGAGATTGCTGCCGGCCTTTGAGTGGACTCAAGTTACACGGTTCTCGGCGGGCAAATGCTAGGATCTTCAACAGCCGCGGTTATCACCTTCGACGGACAGCACGTCCCTTATTACGTAACGTACCAGAGCAGTGACTACAGATGCAAGCCCTACCGAAAATCCGTCCAATACTGCAGAACCTGCGGCGCCATCGGACACCGGCAGGATATCTGTCCTCAGCCGAGAGCCAACTTCTGCTACACATGCGGGCGCGATGGAGTCACGTAAGAACACGATTGTCACCCTAAGTGCAAGATTTGCGGCGGAGACCACGAAACGGCAGGCAAGGAATGTAAGAAGAAGCTCCGTAACAACCCGCCTCCCTACCAAGTGAGAAGACAGCAGCTTGACAACGCTCGCGCCTGAGAGAATCACTGGAGCTCGAGCACCGAAGACTTCCCCGCGCTGGTTACCACGTCGGACAGCTCACGGGGGCCCTCGCTTCGACAAAAACCTGGCCGGAGACGCTCTCGCTCTATCCTAAGATTGGGCTCTACATCCCGCTCTCGATCACGGTCTCGGTCTCGGTCACGGTCTCGCTCCGTTAGGCGAATCACTTACGTCGCCGCGGCGAACGGAAGCAGCGCCTCGAATTCCTCATGCAACCCGAGCACTTCAGGCGAGACAGCGACGATACGGACTCTTGAACATAAAGTACAGGATCTACAGAGGACGATACAACAACAACCGGTAGCCGAGTGCAACACGCCAGAACTCGAGGAAAAAGTAGCGATGAGAGTAGAAGAAAGCATACTAAAACAGGTAGAAGCTAGAATAATAAAGCGGGTAGATGAACGGCTGCAAGCACATGAAGTGAAGATTCTTGACCTTGTTGAATGACGCCTTCAAGTCTTCGAGGAAACCCTCACTACAAAACTTCTCGCATCAGCAGACAGAACCATACGGACAGTGGTAACTAAAATAATGGAAAAGGTAGAGCCACTAACCCGTACGGTCACCACACTCGACGCCAAACTGGATGGCTTCATGGCACAACAACACAACTTCATGACATATGCTTACAAGAATTTCGTGACTCATGAACATCTGGCAGAGCAGTTAGGAACCAAGCGCAAAGGACGAAAGACAGCACGAGTAGAATCCACGGAGGATTCTAGCTCGACAACGCCAAACCACCTACTCCAGGTGGAGGACAACCACCAACATGGCGGCTCCCAAACGTAGACATACCGAGCCGCTTCCCACCCTCTGCATTTAGCACTGGAATTGCAGATCCTATAGACCCCGCTCGGCCAACCTGCAAGAATATCTCAAAGCAAACAGTCCGGACATAATTGCGCTACAGGAAACCAACACCAAGAAAATGAAGCTTCCCGCCTACAACACTAACGCACACACTGCCCGCACCGCAATTCTTTTCAAGAAGACACTAACCGCACAGCCTCACGAAATTGAAGACACTGAAATCGAACACACCACAGTGGAGGTGTTGCTAACTTGCAAGAATCAACAGAGCCTATACCTAGTCAATCTTTACAGCCCGCCGCGGGAGCAGCTACTCCACTACGACCACTTCGTCCGGGACCTTCGCAAGAACGGTAATGGCAACCGGCTTGTTGTGGTAAGGGACTTTAACGCCCCACACGCGGCTTGGGGCTACCCAACACCACCAAGAAAGGGGCACGGGTTCACGATGCCGTACAACAGCACGGTCTTACATTATGGAATGACCTGCTCCAACCCACCCGAGTGGGCAACAGCGTGTCGAGGGACACCAATCCTGATCTCACGTTCACTCGAAACGTGCGAAAGGCCATGTGGACCTGACTCCCGGACACGCTAGGGAGCGATCACCACGTAATTCAAATCGAGGTTGAACAATCCCACCGCGCGCCCAAGACTGGAAAGGCACGACTCACCGACTGGAACGCATATAGGAATGAGCTTGACAACGATTCGGACATCAAAAACACTGAAGCTTGGCTGAACGGTATCGTAGGGGCGGCTGACGGCCACACCAGGACGATTCAACTAGACGAGGACAATCCGGCGGTCGATAATCACCTGCTGCACTTATGGGAGGCTCGGCGATCACTCCTCAAACGTTGGCGACGCCAAAAGCTCAACCGCAAGTTCCAGTGCCGAATTGCCCTATTAAGCATGCAGGCACAGGAGTACGCTGAACAGCTAGCGAGTCAGAACTGGCGATCCTTCTGCGACCAACTTCAAGGGACCCTCAGCACAAAGAAGAATTGGCATATACTTCAAGCCCTGGTCGACGACACCCACACCAGAACCCAACAAAGACATACGATTCACCGACTAATCCACAACTATGGCGGCACAGCACAGCTATGGCGGCTACTCCAAGAACTTCAGATGAAGCTATACTGCTCAGCTAACCCACAAACCACTGCCACCAACCTTTCCACCCCCAGGGAGTACCAAGGAGCGCCGAACGAAGAGCTAGATCGGCCTTTCACACAGGCAGAGTTACAGGCGGCCCTCTCTAGGCTAACACGCAATACGAGCCCGGGCAAAGACAGAGTCACCAACAAGCACCTTCGACAGCTATCCCCTCGAGCGCTGACGGCTCTCCTTCGGTACTATAACGACTGCTGGATAAAGGGCAAGCTACCAACAGCCTGGAAACACTCGGAGGTAACCATGGTACCCAAGCCAAACAAACCCATCTCCATCGCAAATCTCCGCCCCATCTCACTTACATCCTGCGCCGGGAAACTGCTTGAACACATGGTCAACGAGAGGCTCACCACATATATCGAGGAAAACGATAGCTATCCGCACACCATGTTCGGCTTCCGCCAGATGCTTTCCACGCAGAAGGTCCTCTTCCAGCTAAAGGAAGAGGACGTTCTTGATCATTTGAGCAAACACAGCAAGCCTTCCATTCTAGCTCTAGACGTAAAGGGCGCCTTTGATAACGTGAGCCATGAAGCCATTCTCCGTAACCTAGAAGATATCGGCTGTGGAGCTAAAACATACGCCTACATGAGTGCTTTCCTCACCAACCGTATGGCCACGGTGGGGATTGCCAACCTCCAGAGCAAGGCATTTCACCTACCTAACAGGGGAAATACCTCGCCACAAGGTTCGGTAGTCTCGCCACTCCTCTTCAACGTGGCCCTCCTCAAACTTCCCCACATCCTAGATACCGTCCCAGGGACATTCCATGCTCTATATGCAGATGATATCACACTGTGGACGAGAGGCACGAGCACAGGGGAACAGGAGACCCGTCTTCAGGAGGCGGTCAACATCATCGAACGACACCTCAACACCTGCAGCCTCCACTGTGCTCCGGATAAATCCGAGCTGCTAGTACTCGAGGCATGCACCCAGGGCCGGCCCCCAAGCCACGACGCACCGGACCCACAAGTCCTTCTTCAGGGAGTCCCGATACCGAAGGTCGACTCACTTAGAATTCTCGGAGTCCATATACACAAGGACGGGTCTGGCTCCGCCACACTCCCTAGGCTACGCAACACCGTGGCACAGCTTACTCATCTGATACGACGGGTGGCCAATCCCCGCAATGGCCTCAAAGAGCACGACACCTTGCAAATGGCACAAGCCCTCCTTTACAACCGCATCACATACGGAACTCCTTACCTCAACCTGAAGACAGCCGAGAAACAAAAGCTAAACCTTCTCATACGAAAGGCCACGAAGCTCGCCCTAGGACTATCGACAACCGCCTCCACTGACCGATTGCTTCGCATGGGAGTTCACAACTCCTGGGGAAGAACTCGCGGAAGTGCACCTCATCAACCAGATCGAGAGACTCAAGCTAACAACCACAGGCCGAGCAGTCCTCCGACGCACAGGATACGTCACCAACCCAGAACACGATGACGAATGTAAGGAAAAGATCACGTCGAAGCTCCGGGAATGTCTACAAGTTCTTCAAATACCTCGAAACATGCATCCAGAACACCATCGAGGCAGACGGCTCGCCAGGGTAAACGCCATCAGACGCAAGCACCGTAACGACCCACAGGCGCGCTACGTGGACGCAGCCAAGTATCCGGGCCGAAATGCCTTCGCCATCAGCGTCACAGACCACAAGGGTACGACACTGGCGTTGGCGACCATTCTCGCCAAACGCGCCGACACAGCTGAGGAGGCCGCTATAGCACTCGCCACCCATACAAGTGAGCATGCCATAGTGGTCTTCACCGACTCTCAAGCAGCAGCACGTAAGTACATGAAGGGCAGGATCTCTATAAAAGCGATCAACATACTAAAACGTGGCGACACTCCTCCCCCCTACACCTGCATCATGTGGGTTCCGGGACATGAGGGACTCGAGGGGAATGAAGCGGCACACGCCGCGGCCCGCGCAAGCGTCAACCGGGCCTCCCCGTACGAGAATCTAGGCATGTCCCACCCACCCAAATCAGCGGAGGAAACAGAAACAATACCGCTAACTTATCAAGCACTACTGCAGCACTATCGCCTTGGATGCAGGGTATACCCTCCACCACATCCAAAACTAACGAGAAACGAAGGCACTGACTACAGGCGACTCCAGAGCAATACCTTTACCCATGGAAGCTTACTGCATCATTTCCACCCGACGCTATACAGCTACACCTGTCCACACTGCAACGTGCCAGACAGCCTGGCGCACCTCCTACTGCAATGCAAGAAAACCCGAGAAACCATCACAGCGGCACCACTAGCAGCCCCAGCAGACGCAGACCAAAACTTCCTCGCTGAAACGTGGGAGGCTGCGATCTCCAAGCCTGACCTGGTCGACCAGCGCGAACTAGTCGCCCGGGCTCGGAGGGCGATCCAAGCCAGAGGGTTCCTGGAATAAGGGACCCTCCCACCTCGACTGACAAGTCACTGCTTCAAATAAAGGTTTCATTCTCTCTCTCTCTCACTGCTACCTAACATGAAAGAAAAGCTTGTGATGCGAGTACTACGAAATTTGTCCCTAACAAATAAGCCATTGGTAGCTATAAAACACATTTAGTAAAACCCGAGTTCATCGTGCACTTGCACGCAATGTCCAGAAGGGACACCAAATCAGTGTGATGGTAATTTTGGCTTTTGCTTTTTGCACATTAGGGATGTGTGATGTGTTCATGAGCTTCAGTTGGAAATGTTTACATTTGCAGCTTTCTTGTATAGCCTTCACATTTTATTCTCCTGTAAAAGTCTATATAGCAGATTGTATACATATTATACGTAACAATCATGAAACTGTTTGCTTTTAGGCATCATGCTCACTTTGTGAAATTGGTGTTTTTATTGGATTTTGTGTTTTATGAATAAATCTGAGTTTCGCTTCTTTTATTTACTTTATAAATTAGGAACAATGTATGCATGTTGACCAACTCCACGTGCGTGGTGCATGCATGGGGTCCCTCACAGCACAATAAGTTATCTTTCAGGACACACATACATACCCCAAAAAGCAAACCTAAATAGGATTCCAGCCATCAGAAACAGGTTTGTTAGCCTTAGTACTGCATGCATATATAGCTATACCTCATTGCAGTTTCTCTGAATGGGTTCATAAACTGGAAGCACGATTTCCCAGTTCCGTATGTTGTAGTTGGTACTCCAATTAGACTCTCTTGGTAATGTAAGGTGGGCCTAGCTGGTTCAAACTGGCGAGGCCAACTGGGCTCAGTTGGTTGCGTACCTGACTCAATCGCAACCAATTGGAGGTTACGATTTCCCAATTGGGTCCAGTTGATCCCAATTGGCAAGTCCAATTAGACTCGGTTTCACTTTGACTCATTTGTAACCAGTTGGGAATAGGGATTCTCCAATTGGTTCCAATTGGGTCAAGTTGATTACAATTGACACCTCCAGTTGGTTTCATCTCTGACCCAATTGCAACCAGTTGGAAGTACAAATTTTTCAATTGGTTCCTGCTGTTTCGAGTTGATTTCTATTGGAAAAGCTAATTGGAGTCAAGTGTTTGTTTTTTTACTGTGTCTACGGCTGTCACTAGCTTTGGCACTATCACAGGCCACGACCTTCAACATACTTGTTTTGTTGCTGCAAAATGTGCCAAACCTGTGTGGAAATAAGAAAGTCTGTGTGTGAGTGCAATTTATTTATGAGGGCACACAAAACTGGCGTCTGTTCCCTCACACCTGCAAATGATGGGTGACCTTGCCTGACTGCCAAAGGGAGCACCATCAATTTTACTTTGTTGCTCAACACTGATATTAGCCTAATCTTGCCATGTGACTACACGCTAATTCATCTGGAACGGCGTTTTTTTGAACAATGATTTCGGCCCCATTGTCAACAATTGTTGCTATTTCTTTGCCCTATGCAACGCAAAGTGATATTCAAAAGGCTCTCCTTGTTCTAGTTGCCGTGCGCTGTAGCTACCCTGGGTGTAAGTCTTTTATTGCATTTGGTATTGGCCATGTTTTGGGGCCATTTATCACACAAATGAGGGCAGTTAACGCGAATGTGTCCCTGGAAGCTGCATTCAAAGCGTGCTTGTGGCCAGCTTTCTGTCCCTCGCCGATACAGCTGTGTCAATCTGATGCTCAAAGTGCCAGCGGAATGCTCCATTCTGTGGGCATACCTAGTGAACCATTTTGGTGGTACCTTCCGACTCGTGCCGCCTTTTTGTGCATCAGGCGATCCTGCATCACCCGCAGCGTCATCCAATGTTTGCAACAATCTGGCCAATTCTAATGACCTGAACCAAGTTGTCCGCCTCGCACAGGGTGACATATTTCAACACCTCTCCTGACAGGCCTATTTTCAGCTGATCGGCTACGAAAAGCTCTACTAGCTCCTCGTACGTATGCCCTTTTCTGGAGTTAACATAAAAACTGGGGTGGCTGCACAGTAAGGTAGTGAAATTTTTCCAAGTTTCCGTAGTGCGCTTTCGTGTACCGAGGAATCTGCCATCATATTCCGTGGGTGACAATTTCAACTCTGCAAGCACTACCTCCTTTGCACTCCGGCAACTGTAATGCTACACTACAGTTAGCCTAGTGAATCCGCTGAGATCACAGGGAATGCAACCAGTCCTCAAAACTGCTGTGGCACATTGTAGGTCTCTAGGGTGCACTCAAATGATTCAGACTATATAGGTACTTCTGCACCAGTAGAAAACTTAGTAAATGTCCCAGATAATTATTTAGAATACACACACCATTCAGAATTCCTTTCTGATGTCAAGACATTACTGCCTAAGGCCTGCCCTTGATGTGGAACCTCGTCAGGCAGCCTTGCCAGTTACAGCTCAAGTTCCCGAGTTCGGCGGTGCTCTTCAGCCATCTTCAGGCTTTATTGCATTTGTTCCCGTGACAAATGGAATTCTACCTTGTCCCTTCGACCATCTCCACTTGCGCAGCTCTCAATCGCCCTGCCGCCTTTTTTTTTCCCCCCGCACCCTTTTTTTTTGCTGCCTCTCAAACACAACAATGGCAAAAAGGAAGAGGTTGAGTGAACTAACGGCTCTGTAGACAGGTGAGCTTAGTATGGTGCTGTCAGCCACAGAAGACCTCTTTGCAGAGTACTTGTCTTCATCTCACAGTCGGCTCCTTGCTGAAAGGGGCTCGTTGCCTTGCAGCTTGGGTTCCTCCCCCATGCCTTGGTCATTGGAGGTGCTACCAATTTTCTTGAAGTTCCGTCTTTGCCTGAGGCGGTGCATTCCTTGATTTCTTCAGCTCATCTCGCTCAATCCAATGAAGCCGCCCTGCCGACTGTGCCAATGAATGATGTGCTGATGATGCACTGTTTTTCCCCCAACTCTCGGCGTCCTGCATGCACCGTCAGGGGTAACCTGCACATGTGGGTTAATGTGGGTTAACAGGTGACCCAGGCTAGTAGTTGCAATGTGCACTGCGATACAGAAAACAACAGCCTGATCACTGGTGCTTTGAAAGGATGTATAGCAGTAATAATTGCTCAGACAATTATTGAGAATTATGTGGAACTTCAAAAAAGTACCTCAAGGAACACGAATGAAAGCAATAATTTGTTATTTTTGTTATAAGTACTGAGAGTTTAAAAAATATGAAGTATACAAAATATGTACCTAGTTCCAAGATTCGAACTTTTGCAAATCAGATCACAAAAAAAAATCTTTTTATGAAGATTTGTCGGTGTCACTACTAGCCACAGTGACATCCACACTATGCAGGAAAGCAGTAGCTTCGCAAATGTGAAAATGGGTAGGTTCCTATAGAACAGGAAGCATTTGTTTTTACTCAGTGCAGCAGGCGCTTGGTTTGCTTTTTACTGCATTCTTTAGGCTCACAAGGTAATGGTTTTCAGGCCAGGGAGCATGCAGAGGCTTCCCCATACTAGATCATTGCGTTCGATCAGCTTTTTTCTGGGGAAGCAAGATTGTGTAGCGTGCATTCAACTGGCACTAGAGCGTTCACATGCTTTGTTCAGTTCCTGTACTGTGCTGTACAGTAACGTGGAGTGCTGCACAATACTGTACAGTAATGAATAAGGGCGCTTATGCAGGCAGTGTTCAAAATGTAAGAGAGACAGCTAGCCAAGCTACGGTCAAAGGGTGGTCTGAAATAGACTCCATGCTATTGTGCGAGTGAAAACCTTATATGATGGAAAGGTTTGCTCATAGTAATTTGTGCATACACTGTCGAAGTGCTGATGGATAAACGCAAACCCATGGTGGGCAAAATAAAGTTGCACTTTACATTAGTTGAACACAATTATCGAAATAACACACTCGCAAGCATCTACTGTTGTTTGAAACACCGTAAAAAAAGCCTATATGCAAACTGGAAAACTGACAACGTGAAAGAAGCTTTTAAGTCTTCACTGCTGCTGTCATTTAAAACTGTGTTGCTGAGTCTATCAAAGTGCAAACTTTGCGTCTTTTTAGTGAAGAAGTGCGAGGAGCACTGGAAGCTATTTTTGACGATACCTCCAGTCGAAGTTTCTTTTTCCAGGCTCACCAATCTGCCAAAAAGTGTCAAATTTGACAAACAGGTAATGTTCAGTCGTTCTTTCAGATGGGACATGATGTTGCTAGTAGGAAAATTTTAATGGTAACTTCTAACACAAACAGGTAATGTTCAGTCGTTCTTTCAGATGGGACATGATGTTGCTAGTAGGAAAATTTTAATGGTAACTTCTAACAATGCATAGAAAAACTGTATACCAAATTGATAGATTTCTATGGGCAGATTAACAGAAAAGTTAACTACATAATAGGCCAAAAATAACATGCACATTGCATCTGCGAAATCAACTGGATCTGTACAAGGAATATGCTGCTCAGATGCTACGCAGCACTCTTTCATTAAGATGCTTCCTTCAATACAGTAGAATTCTGTTAATTCGACTCCAGTTAATTAAATTTTTCGGGTATGTCGATCCTGGATGCTGGCCAGTGCCCATGCATTCTTATGAGCTCAAACTTTTGTTATTTCAACACTAGAATTGACTTTCACTGATAACTTGAACTTTACGAGTCAGTACGCACTTGACTTCTTGGTAAACGTATTGAACACCTCCCACTGGAAACACTTATTTTAGACCTCCCATAGGAATACTTTGAAGCAATAACTGTAGGTCACAATGTCTGATTGTGGTGTTTACGTGATTCCGATATGCAGCTTCCTTTTTCTTTGAAGAAAATTCAGTCGAAAATTGTCTGTGCCGTACAAACATACCCAAATTGAAAACCAGCTTCCCGACGTGTGTATGCTTTACCGCACAACGCAAATGTATTGCGGCAAAGGTGACCTTAAGATACGCTGTGGCGAAGCTGACTTTAAGAAACTGGCAGCAACACGCATTAGACCCTTGCGCATTTTTCTCGCCAAAAAATGGGGTGCGCGTTAGATTTCTACTTTGTTTAGGACCTTTAGTGTCACTTCTACATTAGTTTTCCACTTCGGACATATTGACAACGGGCGCACGTTTGATTTGGGGGGAGGGGGGGGGGGGTGCTTAAATCTGGCAAATACTGCTAAATGAATCAATGGTCTGTTCTGGCGTTCCTCTGGATCCTGTTCAATTTGACCTGCCAGATCAGTTCCTTCAATCTCGTCAGAGTCAAATTAACGGAAGTCGACAGTAATAGAATGAGGATAGCACACAATTATATTCCTTTGAAAACCTCTATGGACATTTTAAAACCCACACAGCTGCCCTCCAGAAAAAGGAAAGCAGACTTCAGAGATTCGTTTGGCTGCAAACTTATTTATTGTGACAGCAGCATTCTCCAACAGTGACAACCACTACCTTATTTTCGCCCTTGCCTGCTTTTTCCTCTTATATTTGCACTCACACATTAGGGAGGCATAGACAAGAAGATAGTGGGGTAGTTGGACTGGGTGTGGTCGTAAAATATTGTGTTCAAGAGAGAATTAAAAAAAAATGACACGTTTGATATAGTCTTCAAACAATAATAATAGATTTTGTTACAACCGAGAACAAAATGTTTTGTTTAGGTAAATAAGCTGGGACTTTATTTTCTTTATGAGGTATGAAACTTCCTTTCTGTATGGCAAGGTGGAAATTGAAATACAGTGCGGGCCACTGTTAAAGGGAACGGTCTAATGTACAGCTCTCACTTGCTGCTGCTGTAGCTGCAAGTGTCTGCTGAAGAACGCCAGTGCATTGAATTTGTGTATAGAAAAGTACCAGTGCCTCTATATGCAAGTCATATGCTGCTGCAAAACCAAGGAGCTGCAAACTTGTTAGAAGGAAAAAGGAAGTGCTCTACGCTCAAGATGTTCCCTTTAACAGTGGACGACACTGTACATGGACAGACCTTAGCAGTTTCATACTCCCCATATCTAAGCAGGCTATATTTGTTTAATTAAAATGTATAGCTTTAGGGAACCATACGATCGTAGCTGTTTGCCAAAGGCTTACGCTAAATTTTCTTAGGTGGTTCGGCATTCAACTATTTGAATACTGACACGTTTACATTGTTTGTTTTTCCAGTGATAGCTTCTCACCGGCTAACTGCTGTAACAAAGTTATTGCTCAATGCAAGACACAGCTTCATGCACCGGATCTTTCTACAATGTTGTCGTCAATTCTACAGAGAAAGAATCTGTTGAATCAAATCGTGTGGGCGCAGCGTATGAGGGTGTACATTGTCGAACTTATACAAGCACCAGCGATTACACTGGAATGTATGATGAGTCATGTATAAATAAATGACGCATTTGACCTCTGAATGAGATTTCGATGGTTGCCATTACTGTTGTGCTTTTTTGCTAGACACAAGTTTGTTCAATAAAGAGTTAAATCCTAAACAAGCGTGTACGGCAGTTCGATTGCTTGCCATCATGACAAGACAACAAAATATTTGATTTGTGCATCATGATTATTTTAGTCTCCTTTGTGTGTTATTTATGGCAACGTTACCTTGTGGTCAGTGTAACTGGTTCTGAAAACTTGCATAAAAAAGTCATTTTCTGTTTACATTATTCAGTAGGAGAATGTCAAAGTGGCTTAATATCCCGATGTGTTGGCAGCGCGGCATTTGAGGTTAAATTTATATGTAAAGTTTACACTATTTCTGAAATTCAGTTTTTGTGTAAATCACTCTTAATTGCTCTGATCACGAAGCAGTTGCTGTGTTTAAGGCTTCTTTGGTTTTCAGGCTCCATGAGTCATTTTGAAGGTCTCATTTAGAGATGAATCAACTCTGAGGCTAAAACTTGGTGTTGCTATATTGGGCACTTCGGGACAGCGAATTCCATGAGCTAGTATGAAGAAAACTATGAAGCATTACTGCTGCGATGTCATTGTTGACACTGACACCATCAATGCTTTCAACGTTTTTCACCAACCCTCCGAGATTGACTGTGTATCCTCTACCGTGTATATGTACCATGTTTGAGGCTGATCGTCATCATCATGTATGCGTACTTTGTGCTGCCAACGCTGTTTTCACAAGCATGGCAATGGAGAATCACATGGCAACACATCACCATGCTGTCAAGGCCAATTTTTATGCAATGCACATAATGTCATCTTTTCCACTACAATGCTGCTTGTTCCGGCCTCTGAAACCCATGCACCACACAGACCCCACACAGAGTCTGTGTGGAGTGTAATACTTTACAGTAACTGACCAGCACTGTTGGTGCTCAACAGCGTAGTGGGTAAAGTGTTCGACATTGAAATGCACATTCCTGCAGTGACATGGGTTCTAATCCCAGTGGCAGCTGTTACTGACAAAGCTTTCCTTTTGTTTGCGCTATGGAAATGGTGAAGTTGGGAATGACAAAATGGCCTGATGTGAAAAAATTAATGTTGATGATGAGACCGGTCCTCATAAGTGTAACAGAATGGACGAACAGACTAACAGATGAAATGCAGGATGGGACAGAATCCCTTCTGGTTGGGAAGAGGCATTAAGGAGAAAGAGAACGCCGACAAAGAAATAGAAAACATGTACGTACAAGTGAAAAATGAGAAGGCGTTTCGTGAACAAGGCTCCTAGGTGGGAGCTGAAATGTCTTTTAATATTTCACTAAATGTTTCTTACTCCCTTGGTAGGCCTTCTCTAATTTTCATCATGGACAGACAGACAAGGCAAATCTAGTTTCTAACGCTTGACTGTTGTTGCAGTAAAATAGCATTTCAGCTAACGAACTAAGTGTCCTCCATGCACTATGGCACAAGCAGCTGCAATGACCTCAGGTTGGGATCACATAGAGTACAAAAAACATTAATGTTGCTACAAAACTGGGGCATATACCTCCAGTAATATCTGTTTCACAAGAAATTTTGCAGTTTTTTTTCTGAAGCTGTAATAATCGTATACACAGGCTTCATATTCCCTTTTCACATGAATCAATTGCAGCCACTATGATTTTCAAGTTTGTAAGCACTAAGAGGAAGCCTTGGTTACAGTTGGCACAGACAGGGAAATGCAGATTGGGGACACCTACATATTTCCTTAATGTGTAAGGTTTACATACATTGCAGAATTGCTATGTGAAGCTAGAATGCTGTCCATAAATATTCCCGAGCTGCCGCCGCTTTACAGGGATTGACTCACAACGTGGTAAGGTACAAGTGATAGTATGACAGTTGTTTTTATTTTCCCAGCACTCAACGTACCTACAGGCTTAAGCCTCTGCTCCCTAGAAAAAAATTTCCAACAAAGAAATTTTCTTTTTTGTAATCTTATTAGATTACGAAACAGTAGACCTAATACAATGGTAAAACTAATAGCCTGTATTAGTTTCTTACGTTATGAAATAGACCTGATACACCAATAAAACGGAAAGTGGGTATTGGTCTATGAAACAACAGACCTGATACACTGATAGCCTGTACTGGTCTATTAGCTTAGAAATGTACTGGTGTAGATAGAAGCAGTATACCAAAGCGATTTGTTCTATGAAGGTACACTAATTGTCAATTTCAACGCAAAGCTTTCTATCTGAACTGTCTCGCAATTTCCTGATCATGATTCCTGCCGCTGACTCGCCAAATAGCTCAAATGCAGGATGGCATTCATATTATCATGGCCTATATAAAGCCCCCCATCTGTACTACCCCTACAGATGTGCGAGTGGCCAGCTCTGTTCTCTACGAGATTACACAGTGAAACAACAAATGGTACTTAAATATTCTCAGTGCAACACATATACAGCTTAGAATGCACAATTCCTTTATTAAGACAAAGCCTTCGGTGCCTTTATTCTCAATGTCTGGTGCGTCCGCTCTCTTGGCTTCTTTCTGAGCAATACTACCCATACAACTTTATATCATGATCACTACTTCTGTTGCATCTATTGAGACCTATAAAGCAATTTCTTTGTCAAATACAAGTTTATATTATGAGTACTACTTTTATTTCTTCAAATGGGACCCATAGGGCATTTTTTTAAATTCTGCGGTTCTACGTGCCAAAATGACAATCTGGTTATGAGGCCTGCCATAGTGGAAGACTCTGGATTAATTTTGACCACCCGAGTTTCTTTAATGTGCACCCACATGGGCATTTCTGCACTTCACCCCCATCAAAATGTGGCCACCATGATCGGGATTTAATTTGTGCAACATTGTGCTTAGCAGCGCAACACTAAAGTCACTGAGCAACCATGGCAGGTATAAAGAATTTTATTTGTCTCATAGAATATTTTATTGCCTAGTAGAAGCTACAAGACTGCTGAATATCTCTGGCAATTCTGCACTGATGGGACCTGTACATTTTTCTATTGTGCACATAATTCTTCTATAGTACTAAGAGAAATTTCTATTGGAATTTTTCCTAGGGCTGCACTCTCCACCTGGAGTTTAGCTCACACATAAATTACACTGTGTAACAAAGCTTTGCAATTTAACATTCTCACTTAAAGGTCAATGGATATTAATATCTTCATGGGTACCTACCCAGTGGTTGTTGATTAGGCGTTGATGGTAGGTCAGCAAGTTTATCCTTGATGCTGGTTTCCTCCTGGACAAACGAAAGGATCCCGTGTACACAAACAGCACAAACAAGTTATCCAACACACAGCCTGCTGTTCTTAAAAAGTTTCAACCATTATGGATGCCATTCCACAGCTCATTTTTTCCCATGGTCACCTGTCTATTGAACACTGTGCACACAGGTACAAAAACAACTGAAATATTTAAAGTATAGCAGCAAATGGCAAACAGCTTAAGACGTGCATTGTTAAGCTCTCTAGACATGAACTTAACTCCCGATTCCTCAAAAAATGTCACCACTCACAGAGGCAGTATTTAAGTTATTTCAGGCCGAGTTCTCTACGCTGTTTGAGAAAGGACCACTGTGCTGCAAGTGAAAAAGCCCCGGCAGCTTGCCAAGTCCACATCATAACCCAATGCATAAATATCCTTGTTACAAAGGAACGCTCCCTGTGACAAACTGCATGTCACTTAAAGAAAGTCCCTAAACCACTCCAAGATCAAAAATTTCTTACATAGTGACCAGAGTTGTGGAGGGGAGATTCCCTGTAATTCAACTCCTTTTAACAACTCGGAATGGCTGAGCTGATCCATTCATTTCCTCCAATTTCAGTAAATGAACACTTTCTCTATAACTGTAGACTACTTGTGCTTGCCTGCCCATACGAACTAAAAATGTATTTTTGAAGTAATAAGAATGTTGCAATGTTACATCGAATTTTCTTGCAAAAGAAACAGGCTTTGCAGCCTGTTAGCTCTGTAACCTCTCTATATACTGTTTAAAAAGAGGCCTTTTGTCAATTTTGGTGTTGGTAAAAATCTCTCTGCTCTATGCGCTGTGAAAATGATCCTGAGATTCTCAAAATAAGCATTGTGTGAATACTCGAATGGTACAGCACTTAACTAGTCAAAGCAGTGCCCCTTTTAAAGCCCTTTATTTTAGGAGCATGAATACAAGACGAGTATTCCAGACAACTACACATGTAATAGCACTAGACAAATAAAAACATTATATAAATTTTATTCTCTTGCTTGCTAAATAGTGGCAACAAACATATCTTTGCCGCATGGATCAGAAGTCACAAATATGTGATGTTATTGCAAAATATATTCAATCAATGCAATCAATATATCCCTAAAACCTTCGATGGTACCCTCATCTGAAGCTTTTCCCTAGTTCATACTTGGGAAAAAGTGAATAAGCAAAGCGAAGGTTCTGTTACTCTCTAGGTTTCTTCAAAACCATAATTTAAAAAATGGTTCATAATGATGAATGACTTCAGAAGTGAAATCATGCTTCACCAGGTTTACACGGGTTTTCGTTAGTTTCACATTATGCCAGACATATCAATAGTCTCTTATATCACGGTGAACCGATTTTTCAAGCAGTAGCCTACAGCTGCCTGCCTGTGGCCGCTGAAGTTAGCTTCACTTTGGCTGCACACGTGTAAGGTGGTTCATGACCACATTAGATGCTGAGAGAAAAGCACGGGTTGCCTTCTACATAGTCCACCATCTCCAAAAACCTGCAATTCTTACAAAACTATTTTTTACACGAGTAAAGCAAACTGCAACATAATCTTACACTGTTGTGTATGCTATGTGTCCAGCTAATCTTATCTCCAGCTAACAGAATAATCTTAATATGTAACTTTGATCATTAAGGGGGTACAGCGAAAGTGAACTTTTGTACAGATAACTTGATTTCAACAGAAATTGGAGGATGTATTCAGGACAATATTATAAGGCCAGGTGGCAAATTTTATTATTCTAGAAGAATATTCAAAAGAGTTACTAATCTTCAAATGTTGAAGTGACTATGGATAGTTGCAAAAGCTATCGTTCTAAAATGACAAAAAGTTTTCAAATTCATGTGCACAATATATTAGAAAGGCGCAAGCTATGCTATTGTGCAGCTGTCTTGTTCAATTTTTGCAGTTTTCGTTGAAAAAACGAATTGCACAATTGGCTTCACCAGTAATGGAACTTCCACCATGCAGCCAAATTTCAATTTTCATGCAAAAAGAAATGCGGAACCTAAAAATTTGAGTCCACAGTTGCATTCTGCATCAAATTTTACCCCACAAGCACCCTACTGATATGTCTTCCTTTTCTTATACAAGAACGACAGTTTTTGCAATTATGAACGTTTGTGAAAAAACACAAAATGAGAAAAATGGTTGCAAAAGTTCTGAAGCGTGTCATCTTTTTCAAATTGCCTCCATCGTAACTAAAATTCTCCTGTAGCATACGTCGCGCCTTCTTTTTTAATTCGGCTTTGTTCTGTGCCAATAGCTGCAAGCTTTCTTTCTTCCTGAGCCGCTTTCGAGCTGTCATGTGCTCTCGCTTTTGCCTGTGACAAGCATTGCCTGGAAAAACTGCGGAGCGATCAGATAACCAGCGCATAGGAACGCCAAACAAGGTATCCAAAGATGGAGCTTCGGTTCGAGTGAAATGCATGTTAAAAGAAATGGCCGAAGTGGTGCGAAAAATTTGTGGCAGCTATAAAAATAAAGGAAAAAGAATGTTGCTACCTTCTTTTCACAATTTGAGTGATTGTTATCACTGCGAGCATCAGTCAGCGTGTGGTATTCCTCCTACCTCCCTGCGGATGTGTACAAGTGAACCGCAGCGAAGATGCAGGAAGTCGGGACATTCTTGTTTGCATGCAGGTTTGTGAAAAAGCACTATTTTGAGCATTTCTAATCCACTGATGAGGATAAAATTTTCTTGGCACACATCCAGATAGTAAAGGAACCTGAAACTGCTATAATTTGGAAACTAGTTCTTTTTTGGCGGAAAATCGCAATTATTTGCCCTGTGTCCCCCCTTAACATAAAAGCGATACGCATTGACATGTCTTGCAGGGTAATACATTTTGTTTCATATTAATGGCATATTAATGGGCTCCATTTTTTCAAGGATGTCTCTGACCTTCTGTTATCATATTGTCACGGCCTGGTACGAGACGGGAAAGCCGGTGTAGAGGACGTATAAAAGCACTTTATCAAAGCACTAAACGTGATGTCATTGTCGTCTGTTTTTCTACCCATGTGCTACTTGAGCGTAGTTTTCATTGCCTGGAACATACCCACAGCAACCGTATAGGATGTGGCATTTGCCCCTCCTTTGGAAAAAGAAAGGCATCGTCCTGATGCATTAACGTCCGAAAGCAGTGCACAGATGGTGCAAAGTTGAGGTCATCAGGAAAAGTATGGCTTCACACGAAGCATGCGCACCACCTCGGGTAGATGCCGCCTGCGTTTGGGGCAGTTATGACCATCGGAGACAACTTCACAATTCAAATCGCTGACGCGGCACAGAACTGTGTACGGCCCGAAGTATCTTCGCAGGAGCTTCTCACATAGCCCCCGCTGAAAAACAGGAGTCCAGACCCACACCTGGTCACAGACATTGTACGTGACGGGTTTGTACCGAAGATTGTACTGTCTGGCATCGTAGTCCTGTTGTTCTTGGATTCTCAAATACGCAAGCTGCCTGGCTTCCTCTGCGTGTTGCATAAACTCCTCGGCACCGGTCTCGTCACTGCACTCGTGTGGCAGCATTGCGTCCAACACTGTTGTCACTTCCCGGCCGTAAATGAGGTTGAAAGGTGTCACATTGTGTTGTCTCTTGGTGAGCCATGTTATATGCAAATGTAACATATGGTAATATTTTGTCCCAGTTCTTGCGGTTGACGTCGATGTAGGTACTCATCATGCCTGCCAGTCTTATTAAAATGTTCGGTCAGCCTATTGGTTTGGGGACGATAAGCCGTGGTCTTTCGGTGAGTGGTACCACTTAGTTGCAAAACGGTATCCAGAAGCGCAGCTATGAATGCAGTACCTCTATCTGTTATGATCACTGCAGGAGTGCCATTCCTTAGGATGACGGCCTCGATGAAAAATCTCTGACGACAATTATTCATCTATTGCCAGCAGTAGACAGAGGAAACGGACCTAAAAGGTTCATGCCTGTTTGTTTAAACGGCGCTTGCGGTATCTGAACAGGGTGCAGCACTCCAGCTGGCTTGCAGGGTAGGGCTTTGTGGCACTGGCAATCCAGGCATGTCTGGATGTAATGTTTCACGACCACCGCAAGTCTCAGCCAATAGTACTTTAGCCTAATTCTCGCCAATGTGTGGGTGTAGCCCAAGTGACCAGCGGTTGGCTCATTGCGACAGGCATGCAGGAGTTCGTCGCGAAGAGATGCGGGAATGACGAGTAGGTATCTGCTGCCACTAGGTGAAGAAATTTTTTTTTTATAGAGAACGTCATGGTGCAAGCAAAATGAAGGCAGCCCTCTGGCGAATAGCCTCGGCACACTGCTGGTTCTTCCTTCAAAGTAATCGATAAGAGGAACCAGTTCTGCATCTTCAAATTGCTGGCGTGAAGCAGCGACAGTATCTAGTATGCCTACAGAAGCCACGTCATCATCGTCGTGCACTGTAGTCTCAAAAGGAGACCGAGAAAGGCAGTCGGCGTCGGTGTGTCGTTTCCCTGATTTGTAGAGAACCGTGAAGTCGAACTCTTGGAGCCGAAGACTCCAGCGCGCAAGCTGACCAGCTGGATCTTTTAAATTAGCCAGCCAGCAAAGTGCATGATGATCACTGACAACGGTGAAACACCAACCAAGGAAATATGGCCGAAATTTCAGGATGGCTCATACCAGTACAAGACATTCTTTTTATGTAGTGGAGTAGTTAGCCTCTGTTCTTGATAGCATCCTGCTGGTGTAAGCAATCACTCTTTCCATGCCGTACTACCGCTGTACAAGCACTGCGCCAAGGCCCACATTACTCGCATCGGTATGAAGAATCGTCGGAGTGTCTTCATCAAAGCATGCGAGCACAGGAAGCATCTGCAGCCATTGCCGTAAGCTGTGAAATGCCCGTTGCTGGTCTTCGCCCCACACGAAGGGCGACGTTTTAGTGACCATGTGAATGTGCAATAAACCGTCGGTAGTAGGTGCAAAGGCCCAGAAAATGTCGCACGGCCTTTTTATCAGATGGCGTTGCAAAATTAGCGATGGCAGAGATTTTATCAGAGTCAGGTCGGACACCTCCATGGCTAACAATGTGACCGAGGAATTGATGCTCTTCAAAACGAAAATGGCCCTTTTCAGGTTCTAAAGTTACACCAGCTGAGTGTATTGCTTCAAAAACCACCTTTAGTCTCTGTAAGTGTTCCTCGAACGTGGTGGAGAAGACAATCACGTCGTCGAGGTTGACAAGGCAGGTTTGTCATTTGAGGCCTGAGAATACCATGTTCATCAGTCGTTGAAAAGTTGCTGGCGCAGAACACAAACCGAAAGGAAAGGAAGTTGCACCTGAAATTCATAAAGTCTGTCAGGCACCACAAAAGTGGTTTTCTCACGGTCTCTCTCATCAACTTCTATTTCCAGTAGCCACTTTTCAAGTCCATCGACGAAAAGTAACGTGCGTTTCGTAGCCTGTCCAGTGAATCGTCGATACGCGGCAGCGGATAAACGTCTTTCTTTGTGATATGGCTGAGTTTTCGATAGTCGACGCAGAAGCGCAGGCTACCGGCCTTTTTCGCCAATACGCAGGCGATGCCCAAGGACTCTTAGATGGCCGAATAATCCCGTCCTCAAGCATTGTCTTCCTTGTGTTTGTATTGCTTCGCGCTCTTTCAGTGCTACACGATAAGGATTCTGCCGAATTGGTCTGGCGTCGGCTTTGGTGACAATACGGTGCTTAGTGAGCGGCGTCTGGCCAACTCATGACGTAGATGAGAAGCAGCTCATCAGAAACTCATCAATGAGCTCAAGAAGGCTGTTGCGTTTGACGAGCGATAAGGTGGGACTGACTTCAACCACAGGGGCAGGCATAGCCACGGTGGACGCCGCGTGCTGCACTGAGATGCAGTCTTGTATTGGGGTAAATTCGTCGAAGTAAGCAACAGCCATGCCTTTAACAATGTGTCGATGTTACCTGCTAAAATTTGTCAGTAGCAGTTCAGCATGTCCGTCGAGTACATTAATTATAGCCCTGATGATGGAAACATCTTGACTCAGTACCAGTGCGTCAATGTGTTCAGCGACCTCAGTCCCGGTGTGCAAGTTGTCGCTGATTACGGGCACGAGGGAACAGCTTCGCGGCGGAAGCGTGACGTCGTCGTTGGCGATACACAGGTGGGGTCGCTGGTGTTCCGCAGGGTCAACGTCGTCTGAGCTTGTAGAAAATGTAACAATGAGGTCGCGGACGTTAATCACTGCACTGCACTCTCTCAACAAATCCATCCCCAATACAAGTTCTTTGCAGCACTCAAAGAGAATGACGGGGGTGGCGACGAAGGCTGAACCGGTGATTACTATTCTGGCAGTGCATTTTCCAATCGGCGTCAACTGCCTGCCGGCAGTTCTGATGTTGGGCCCGCTCCATGGCATTTTAATTTTTCTTCGCCTGTCGGCCAGCTTTAGAATTCGAAAAATGTGAACGAGAGCGGCCACTTGGTGGCCGTCAATGCGAACGACAAGATTGGCGCTGAAGGCGTCTGTTACAGGGGCTGTGGCTGGAGTCATTGGAGTTTCAGAGTCGATCGTCATTGATGGAGGCTCTTGGTAAGCTAGACGGTTTGCAACCTCACCGCTGGGGGTCGCTACCTCTAGTTTCCCTGGCGCGGGCTAGGGGACCTGCCCCGAGAGGCATCAGGAAAATCGCAATGGGTTGGTGGGGTGTAATGAGCTGGAGATGGGGAACGCGATCAAGGCGCCACTGAATCTTCCGGAGGGAAGTTTGTAGAATTGCTGTCGCAGGTACATGGAGCATCAAACAGAGGGTAATTGCCATTAGGAAATCTTGGATACCCAGCTGCGTGGTAGTGGCACACAGAGTAAACGTCCTGCTTCGCCGCAATGAAAGCATAGCGGCTGGCGGTCAGCGGTCTTTCGAAGCGAGTAACCGATAGGGGATTCGCCGTAAGACCAAGGCACAGCGATCGGCTGTCGGTGATACGGCGTAGCTGGCAGCGGTGGTGACTGTCGAACATAAGGCGTCGAGGGTGGTGGTGATGGCTGGATCGTAGTGGTTGACGGTGTCAGCAGCATCGAAGTGGTGAGAGGTGGACGACAAACAGCTTCTGCATAGGTTAATCATCGCAGCACCGCCTGCTAGTCGGCTGACGAAAAGGCCTGTTGAACTTCCTCTTAAACAATATCAGCAACAGAAGCCACCACTGGTGCCATGGGAGAAATCCCGAGCTGCCGGATCTCCTCTCGCACAGTTTCTCGGATGACTTCACGCAGAGATGTGCCGCAGCTGTCAGGCAGAATTGAAGCATTCACCGATGAGTTCTTGCGATCACACTGGCGGTACCGCTGCTGTAGCGCCCGTTCGATACCGGTAGCCTCCTTGGCGAATTCGGCCACTGTCGTCGGTGGATTCCTCACGAGTCCGGCAAACAGTTCTTCCTTCACTCCGTGCAAGTGATAGTGCAACTTCTTTTCTTCGGTCATCTCAGGGTCTGCTCTGCGGAAGAGGTGGGCCATATCTTCTGCAAACATGGCAAAGCTCTCATTTGGTTTTTGAGTACGAGATTCGAGAAGGCGCTGCACGTTGTCTCTTCTGTCGCTACTAGTGAATGTGTTTAGCAGCTGGGTGCAAATGGCGTCCCATGTGGTAGAACTCTTCTCCCGGTTCACAAACCACGTCTGCGCACAGTCTTGAAGAGCAAAATAGACATTAGCCAGCTTTTGCTGGAAGCCCCAGTCATTATAACTGGCGACACGCTCAAATTGGTCCCGCCAATCTTGGACATCTTCAAAAGCGTCACCATGGAAACTTTCTAGGATCTTGGGATTTTGCAGCACCACCTGCGATGTAATTGCAGTGGCCATGGCGAAAGTAGCTAGACACATTCCTGCAGGGCCCTGCAAAGGGTTGAACTTGGGCGTCAGGCCTAGCAGGCAGTGACTGTACTGGTGAACAGGAGTTTCGACGAACGAAGGTGATTCCACATTCTATGTATGGCTCCGTGAAGGGGTGCCAAGCATGAGTCAATCCTACTCAGCAACCTCCACCAATGTCACGGCCTAGTAGGATACGAGAAAGCCAGTGTAGAGGACGTATAAAAGTACTTTATCAGAGCCCTCAATGTGATGTCGTTGTCATCTCTGTTTTTTCTACCAGCGCGCAACTTTAGCATCGCTTTCATTGACTGGCACATAACTGCGGCGACCGGCGTGCCAAGCCCATGTGGCAACTTGTTCAGGCTACTCAAAAATCTGCATAAAAATATGGATGGTGTTCAAAATTACCTTGGACTCACGCAGGGTACAACCATTTGCAATGTCATCCTTGGCCTCTATCCTCTATCTTGGCCTCTATTGACAATCACAAGTATACCTCATGATTCTGAGAATAATGAAGAAGACCCGTCATTCAGCAGTGGCTCTACGTCAGTTCACACTGTCATTACTGAACGAGGCACATGAACAAAGAAAACACATTTACACCAATGGATCTGTCTCAGTCACCTGCTCCGCAGGCGATGTTATCATCCCGGCCTTACAAATTACAATTACTTTCAAAGTGTCCCATATAACGACTTCTACAGCAACAGAATTTGCTGCTCTACGTGCCGCTGTTTAATTACATCGCACAAGTCAAACCTCGAAGGTGGGTCGTTTTTTGTAACTCCAAAACTGCCCTTCAGAGTCTGCAGTCAGCCTTACGACGCTAGACCCCTGACCAACCAGTGTTTGAGACGGGAGAGGTTCTCCATCAAGCCCTCATAAACAGACGTGACATCATCTTCCAATGGCTTCCGGGGCACTGTGGCATCGTCGGAAATGACCTTGCTGATGATGCCGCCCGGTGAGCCCATAAAGAAACCCTGACACTTCCTATACCCTTATCAAGGACAGATGCTGCAAGGAGTCTTCGTTTACTTGCTCAAACCAAGACTGAAACTTTGTGGAACACACCGATTTTCTCCAACTGCCGTCTCCACTGGTTGGATCGTACACTGAAGCTGCAGATATCATCGAACTTCTGCCGCCGAGATGCAACTTTACTATGCTGCCTCTTAAGGCAAGCACAACTTCGACGGCACAGGCGCAGCATTATCAAACTTGAAGAAAATATAGAGAAGATTAAAGGCAACAACGAAGTCATGAGTGCTGTACACTTTGAGGACAAACTGAAAATTCTCACGACTAAGCAGCAAATGCAAGTGTGGGCATGTTTTGAAGCCTCCAAGAGGAAAGCGACAAACGGAATGAAGTTTGACAAATGGTGGATTCTTGAATGTATTATCACGGACATGAAGAGTCTGCAGCTGTACCAGCATATTCATGCACACAAACTCATGGTAGTGCCAAGCCCATCGTGTCTGCAGACATATGTCACGAAGTACAAAGGTGGCTTTTGATTTTTGAAAATTTACTTGCTGCACTTGCGAGAAGGCCAAAGACATTGAACCTTGCCATCGAAGTGGTGGCATACTTGTTGATGAAATGAAACTTTCGGAAAGCTTGGCTGTCAACAAGAAGGGTCTAATTGATGACTTTGTTGACCTCGGAGCCTACACCTCTCTAGAGCAAGGATGTGTTGTGTGTGATCATGGCCTTGGCCTCCTTTTTCAGCCACTAACTGGCAAATGGCAACAGATTCTTGGAGTTTCTGGTTCCTGCAGCAATGCAAAAGCTGAAGTGCTGTCAGAAATTATCCTGGATGCTGTGATTTGTGCAGAAAAATGCTGACTTTTCATGGACTTTGTCACATCTGATGGTGCCTCCTGGAACAGGAGTATGTGGCGAATCTTTAGCATCACTGGCAAATTGGCAAAGCCCGTGATTAAAATGAAACACCCAGTGGACTCAAGCCATTATCTCCATTTTGTTTCTGACTTTCCTCATCTTGCAAAATTTCTTCAAAATGCTGTCACATCTACAGGACTCGTAACACCAGAGAGGAGGATTGGTAGTGAGTATGTGAGAGAGGCATAACACTGAGGCAGCCAAAGCACTGTCACATTGAGAGTGATGCCTCACGTATCCATGGCAGTATGTAGCCCAAATGGATCTGAAAAGCAGCGCTTGAACCTAGCCTTCAGGTTCTTTAGTGATGAAGTCTTGTGAGGGATTTATCTATAAAGAGGAATTAGAGTGGAAGTTTGGCTCTGGGAGCACGGTAGCCACTTCTCTGTTTGTTACAATGATGAGAGACCTGATTGCTGCAGTGACATAAAAGCAGTGCCGAGAGGGTCTGAGGTCAGGTGATGAGCAGGTGAAATGCATAATTAAGTTTAGAGAATTTCTAGATAGTTGGGAATCCTCCGGAGTGAAACTGCGATTCTTGAGTACATCTAAAGCTGCAAGTTTGTGTGCAACTCTTGCAAGCATGCTGTCACTCCTTGAGTATGTGACAGCAGTTTTAGGCTTCATGTACCTGTTGACAGCATGATTAAGCCAAGACCCGATTGAAAACTTGTTCGGCATATTGAGACACATGCAAGGATGTAATGACCATCCAACACCAACACGATTCCTAATCTACACTAACTGCCTCAGTTTTCAAAGCTTGGCACGTTCACCTTCATGTGGCAGTGCTTAAGAGGTTCCTCATGGCCATTCATGACACAGAGTAATGGTGGTGCAAAAACTAAACGAGAATGGTGGCTCTTTCAAACAAGACCAAGATGGTTGCGATCGGAAACTTAGAAGGGAAACTGCACGTCACAGAAAAAGGCCCTCTTTGTGCGTTCGTCAGTAAAAATACAACTCGTTAAAGTGATATAAAACGTCATTGTGACCAAAATATTGGTCCACGATGTGTGAAAATTTTTGAGATGATGCATAAGATACTGTAGGATCCAAAAATAATGTTTTCGAAAAAGCTGATTTTCCGCAATTTTTTGGCCTCTAAGACTTGTGTCCCCCCTTAAACAGCCTTCTTGATCCCCACAACAGTTGTGACCTAGAGTTTGTGCAAAATAAGCTCGATGACATGTTAGATGTCGGACATCTCAATGAGATAAATTAGATGATAAGCACATGCGACGCCCTACCAGACTACCGTGATTTGGTAGGAGTTGATGTTTGCTTCCATGTCGCTGAGGGAAACTTGAATGTGTTGTGGATGTCACAAAGTCACATTACAGTATGCAAGGCTGTGACGCTGATTGCAAGGGGTTAACTGTTTATCAAGATAGAATAGATAGGAGATAGAATTATCTTGTGAACTTTCATCTTGTGAAACTTTTAACAGTGGAGCCGTTTAAGCTTCAGTGCTGCCGTGGAGCATTACCAGAAAACTCAGCCCAGCTGTGCGTCGCCTCACGTTGCCTAGCAATCACCTGTGAGAGCACCGAGCCATGTAACCTCCTCGCACCCCACGCGCATAAGACGAGTCGTGACGTCACGGGCAAGTAAAAGCTCAGAACAGCCGGCGCGGCGACACACCTCTCGCCTCCTCTACTTTGTGCGTACGTGCTGCTGCCATGGGAAGACCGAAGAAAGTCCAGATGCCTGAAGAAGAAGTGGCTTACCAGGAAGAGCGCCCTACTGCCAAGCGAGAAGTGATGCGTCGCCGCCGAGCTGATCTGGAACACCGCGCCGAAGCTGCGGCTGCGAAGAGGCGATGGGAGTCGAGGATCCCAAGTTTCAGTCCAGAGAACGGGAGAGTAGGCTTTTGAACACTCGACGTCGCCAAGAAAGCGATCCCGGTCTGCGACTGCTCGAAAACATCCAGCATCAAGCCTGCAGAGACAACAAATCAGTCAAACCTAGCATAACCCCGTAAAACCTACAAATGACTTAGCCAAGCCTACCAACAACTTAGCAAAACTTAGCATAACCTCGCAAAACCTACAAGCAGCTTAGGCAAGCCACGTAAAAGCTAGGTTATCACAGTTCTGCTGTTAACTGCAGCCTTGAACTACTAATGGAAGCTGCATAAGTTTTTTGTCTTATCTCAAATCAGCTGGAAGAGCTAATCACCTAAACTTTTTGTAGCTCAGGGACACTCGCTATTCCATACTACGCATTTCAATTCTCTCACCTGGTTCAAATGTACAGTTATGATGTTTTGCTACAGTTAATTGTCTAGCTGCATTGATTAACATGTTTTTTATACTTGTACATAATTTTTTCTTGCACATATTTGTACTTTGTAAAAATATTCATCAACTTTCTTGAATAAATATTCATTCTGAGCATGGCACTGCCCTGAGTTCTTGTGCGTGGATATGCTGCTCGCTGTGTTTTTCAGACAGAATGCTAAGGCAGCCAGTCTAAAACTCAATTTTCTGATAACTTGCACATAGTCAGCTTTAAATAGTTAATGTGCGTTCTTGCCCCCTTAAAATACTACCGTGAGGCCACAGCCTTGGTGCATAAAGTCAACATATCTAACAGACGGAGAGAGAAAGGGGCTGCAATAACCATAATACTAGCAAATACCGGAATATGTGAATTATACCCATCATATAATCTCAATGTCGAGATAGTATTATATGCGCATGAACATCTTAGCTAGTGAAAGTGTATGTAGTAGCAGGTAAACTCTGCGGCTTACACACGATCATTCTTGAGAATTACTCTACAGTAATTCTCCATATCCGTCTTGAGATTCTCACAGCAGAGGCGACCGTGCGCGCCCCTTTCGCATCTCGGTGCCGACAGAAGCACCGCCGGCGGTTTCCTGAAGTGCTGCTTCCTCTCCGGAGCACACCTCCCCATCTAGCCACCATATTTTCATGAAGCTAGTGAAAGTTCATGACAGTTTTTCTTTTTTCCCGTATAGGGACAAATGGAGCAAAGGTGCAGTCTCCTCCGTGGTACTGTAGCACCTAGGGAAGGGCAGATTCAGAAAAGCGAAAGACCCCAGATGCCTCTCATAAACTCCTACATGCGCATAACGCTCGGCCAAATATGAAAAAGAAGGTCTTCAGCGAAGGTTTCTGTGGGTTTATATTGTGCTTACTACGATCTGGTGGTAACTACGAGGTTCTGCGCAATTTGGCACCGAATGCATTGGCGAATACAGCTGCCAGCGATTCTGATTCTGTACCGAGCTCGCTATCTGTGCACAGTTCCAAGAACGCAGTCAGCTGCATACTTTGATGAGTTTGATGCAGTCACGTAAAATCTCACAAAAGTGACCGCTAGAGAATATTGCTCTAGTGTGCATGGTATCTGTGGCCAGTAAAGCAATATTGGTGACGACAATGCACCATTTTCATTATGAAATGTCATTTAAAATAAAGTATTCCTTTCTGTGAATGAAGTTCTGCATGTCTCATTTTTTTTTTCTCATCATGAATGTAGCGATCTAAATGTTTGATTTTTCTTTTACAAATTGGGGCAATGTCACGTTAACGTGCACTCCTTTTTTTTTTATTTTACACCTGCGAAAACTGGGGCGTCTTAGATTTAGGGGTGCATTAGGATAGGGTAAAAATGGCAATTTGAACACATCACAAAGTCGACAAAGAGACTAAAGCAGCAATGATACAAAAAATAACGGTTTGGTGAGGAACAAACATTGCAAAGGCACGAGGGACACAGATCTATGGTGAAAATTTGAAGTGCCGGAACAGATACGGGGGACGCAAAAGGAATTGAGAAGGTGATGCAATGAACGCTAATACGCCTTATGGAAAAAGAACAATAATTTTGAAAGTGTACCTTATGGATCTGTCCAAGCCCTGGCTCGCTTGCCAGAGCCACTGCTGCCCAGCTCTCCCTCAAGCTGCAACATTGCTGTGCCAATGGTGTTTGCAGCAGCAGAGACACCTGTTATCACAACCTGTAAACAAAAGAGCAAGGATTGCTACATTAAACTTAGCACAGATATATACAGCCGAACCCACTTATAACAATATTCAAGTGCCACGAAAATTCCAGTGTTATAACCGATAATTGTTATAGCCGGGTTGCATGAAAAAAATTAAATAAGGGGACGGCAGAGCCGATGTGAGCAAACTATATAGGCAGAGATGCCAGCGACCCTCCCCACCACCTTCCTCCGCCCGACTGCTCAATGTGTTCACTCGTTTAGCTGTTTCCTGGGCACTCCGATCGTGTGCAACAAGCCGCGGCTGTCGGCGTTAAAGAATGGCACTGCTATAACAACTGCAAAGAGGTGTCACGGGTGGCAAGCGATATGCGAGCACCGTTGAGGCATCGCATTGATGGCCCCAAAAGGGGCCCTTTAAAATTGCGAGAAGGCTGCCGTGGTAGCCTGTCAGAATGAGAAATCCAGAAGAAACGCTGAGGTGATATCGCCACAAGCATCTCACCACGTACATCTCACTGGCTTGCACGAGAAAACCCTATCTCCATCAGCATTGCATGCTTTACGCGAAGCTTACCAACATCCTTCTACAAGGCATCCAGGTGCTCCAGGTAGTGCAGTGGAAGGTTCCTCACGAAAACAAAGCTCCGGAGGGACTGAATCACCTGCCGGGCCTCCTGTGAGGCCAACATTGAGGCAGCCTGCCCTATCGCATTGTTGCTGCCGTCGTCGCCGTCGCTATCTGATGCAAGCACGTTCACGACGATTGCCTCATCGGTTAGAAGCACCTAGTTTCCAGATCTAAAGCCATGCGCTTTCTTTTCACCGGCAACGTCGTGCATTGCCGATTATCAGCAGGCGAATCAGCCATCTTTCGTTTCGGCAGCGAGTCAAGCGAAGTTGGGAATCCGCGTGGCCAGGAATGACTTCGACACAACCGACAAAAATGAACGCGAGCGATTAAGCTGTTCGCAGAACTGCACTGAATGAGGAGCCAGCGAGCAACATGTGAGCAATCTGCTTGTGGCGAAGTTGGCGTGGTTTGTTTGCGTTTTGTATGGTGGGGCGGCGTAGAGCAATGGGTGCAGCCCCTTTGTGTTCGGAGGGGTTGAAGGGTGACGGGAGAGAGCCGCGTGGAGATGGCTGGAAAATGAGCGCGCGGCGGCTGTTGTAGCAGCGGCCCATCGTGGAGCGGCTCGAATTTCTCGTTTTCCTTTTTTTCTTTTCAAGGATTTCGCATTTCACTGCCTTTCGGCTCGGACACCCAGCAGCCCGATTTCATCGTTATAACCGATAATGTGGCATCGGGGCATTGTAGTAACCGGGTTATTTCACCATGGAAAACATACAAAAGTTGACGGTGCAGCAGCTTCTCATTGTTATAACCGACATATTGTTAAAACCGGTATCATTATAAGTGGGTTCGACTGTAGTTGAATTTTATTGCAAGCCATTGCGGCCCTTCAAAATTACTTTGCAAAATGTAAACTAATTAGCAGAACTTGTTTTTGGACTATTTAATGTTCCCTAAAGGGCCTATCTGCTGCTATGAGCGAGGCAAATCGAGTGAACGAAAGTGTTTAACTTTTCTGGTGGTGGCAATCATACACATACTGCAGTCGCATTCGTGGCGTTGGCGTCAAGTCCCGGCTTCAGGTGGTGAGCGAAAAAGAATAAGAGTGATAATGTTTGCACCATGCAGTGAACTCTATTTCCCACCGCCCGTACTCTTTCTCAAGTTACAGCCTCCTTGCACGTGAGCCCAATGCAATGACTTGCAGGCGAGTCAAAGTGACGTAATGCTAGCAGCCCTGTGTGCAATGAATGCAGCAGCTCAGCACTGGAGGTGTCGAGATGCGGCAGTGCAGGAACGCGAGGCTGAGGCAGAGTGAAAACGCTGACAAGACTGCGGAGGCGCACCGTGCCTGGAGTGACAAAGCTGCAGTGCTCACTAAAGAGAAATACCTAGTGGTGATTTAGCAGTAAATGTAACAGAAATTTGTTAGCGCTTACATTGCACTTCTTTGAGGTCCCAGGTTCACGATCTAAACTGCTTTTACCACGTTGCAAAGTGTTGTTCAGAAGCTCACTTGACACACGTCCTGCCTCTTTAAGGTGCAAAGTGCAACTGATGGTAGTCTAGGACAGACCACCATCGATTGCACTATGTATATAAACGAGAGGTAAGGGGGTTAACCGAGGGGCCCGATTTTTATTGTCATATCATAAGAAGCCAACAGCCATTGATACCAAGGACAACATAGGGGAATTTACTTGTGCTTAATAAATAAATTAAATAAATTATAAATTAATGGAAATGAAAGTGAAACTGAAAGTGAAATGAAATTTTTTCACCTACTTTCATTTCCATTAATTTATAATTTCTTAATTTCATTTTGCAAATACAAGTAATTTCCCCTATGCTGTCCTTGGTGTGAATGTTTGTTGGCTTCTTATGATATATATACATACATATATACAAACGCACATACACTTTTTCTGCACTTTGACTCTCTAGAGGCTAAACCCCATAAGCGCGATTTTGCGTGCGACAGCGACAAGCAACGGCTTCAAGCAACGGATCAGGCCGTGGCGTGAACAGATCGCTCGGTCTTGTCGTGCGATTGCTCGGTTCTGCAAATCTAGAATTTGTCGCTCATCGCCCAGAAGTGCTATGAGCGACTAGCCAATAGCGCGAAGCCAGAACTGGATGTACATAACTCAAGAACTTGCGAATGTCGCACGGAACAAGCAAACGATTGAATCTTTATACATGCAAAGATAAGAACCTACTAGAAGACCTTCAGAAATATTTTATGCTACTTTGTACAGTAAAACACATCAACTTAAGTTAATAAAGCATGCGTCATGCTAGTTTCGGTGCCTATATTGCTGCCTTCATACTGGAAACACTGGGGAGACGTCGGTCGAAGTTGTCGCTTGCATGGGGTACGACTTGTAGGCGACGAGCGAACACGACAGCTATCTCCATCGCGTCGCTTGTCGCTGTCGCGTGCAAGATCGCTTGCATGGGGTTTGTACTTAATGCATCAAAAAATGCTTTGCTTTCGTGTGATACTTCAAGACCTTTTTTTGGGACATTTCCTGCCCTAAAATTGAAGCACAGAAATGATCAAGGAAAATGAAACGAAGAAAAAGCAACTTGCTGCTGATGGGAGCTGAATCTACACATTCTGCAAAATGGGTGCGATGCCGCACCAATTGCCAGAAGTACTTTTCACTCTAATTGGCAATACGTTACTCATCCACCAATTGACCTGCAGAGGCAACTGCCCCCTCCTTCCTTTGTCTACATTCTTTGTTACATGTGTACTAGATATAGCACTGGGAGTGTTAGCCAGTGCCACCAATCACGCCGAAAAAGAGGTATGCTGAGCAACCTTTATAGTGCAATCCTGCGATACAGCACAGACTTGGGAGAAGGCAGCTGGCCAGTAAACACCCGTACACCAGCTGGATGCATCAATGCTGCCGGAGTCGTTGCTGTGTAATCAATAAGAAGGGAAGACAAGGGGCTTAATTTCTGTTAGTCACAATCATATGAAGCCGACAGACAATGAAACCAAGGAAAGCATAGGGGAAATTAGTTGTTTTAATTGAAATGTGGAAATGAAAAGGTAAAGAGAAACGAAAGTAGATGAAAAAAGGTTGCCACCGGTGGGACTTTCTGCACTCTGACAAGTCCAGGCGCTCCCGTAAGATGTTACTTTAGGAAAGTAAGCAGCGCTTCGTGCGCTCCAGCGCACGAAGTTAGTGGAAGACAAAGAACACATGACAAGTGAAGTGCAAGAATGCGCCGTTAGGAGCAGCCACCTTGGCCGAAGCCCTCACACGCCACATGAAGGCATAAAGACTGCGGGGGTCTAATTCTTCACTAAGCAATGAGCAAGACAAATTTGGGTGAAAAAAGCAATAACAGAAGAATGTATTTACACACGTACAGTTCTCAGAGATACAAACGTGACAATCAGCCCACATGGCGGTTGGCGTTTTGTGCCCCATCAGTGAATGTGGGGGGATCACTGGGGGGCTAAGCACAGTCATAATGCATCACAAAGGCCCTCACTTTCATAGTATAGTACGCCACATCATCTCGGTGTCTCCAGTGCCCACCAGTGGTGCAATTGCACTGGCTGCCATGTGGACCAATTATCGCATTTTAAACACTATGCATTGTTCATAGTACTATAATTAACTGTACACTTCATATAACACTATGTACAAATACACAACTAAGTGTTAAAGGTTGTTCATTTTTCCTGCCTTTCTCCCTTATGTTTGGCCAAATACAAGGTCACTGCACATGGAAGCTACGCTGATTCAGTATCTGTTCCAAATTGCCAAAATCACTGTCAAACTGGGCTTGTCGGTGCATCATTATGGAAAAAAAACTGCGTGTACTGAACGGAGAACAAGGCAAGGACAACACTCCTATATTGATGTGCACTGGAGTCACCTTTGCCTTGGAACTTTGGACTGTTTATAATGGTCTTTAGCTGAACAAATGCAGGTGATGCTGGAACAGATATATTTGACATTTATCATTTTTGTTCAGCTATTTTATCTAAAGATGTGACCTTCTAAGAAAGACTGCGGAGTGGACGTATAAAATTTACAGTAATGCTTACTTGATCTCATCCGTTCCCTATCCTCAAGACCATCATGGCTGTCGTGTTTGTCACACACTTGGTTGAAGGGACCCCTCCACCGCTGACGACAAGCTCTTCATCACCTTTTCCTATAGCAGCCACTTAGTACAGGTGGTTTGTGATGCCTCGGATCCATGGCATGAGAACTTGATTTTTGCAGTTGGCAGCCAGGAGCTTTTTTTCGGGGAGGGGGGAACCTAGAACACATAATAGGAAGTGGCGATTGGGTGTTTTTCTCCTACAAGTACGAACAAATTAATTTGCGCTTACTGCTGCTCTGTTATAACACTGAACGCTGTCTTCTGAACACATTTCAGAAGATTCGAAGTCAACCGAGGGCTAATAGGGGTGAAATACTTGTTTTTGGAAGGTGCCACTGATGTAGCAGCTGTAAAAGCATTGGTGATGGCAGCGGAAAATTTCGTGTAAGAAATTTCACGATTTGTGCAATTTAGAACCAATCACACTGAAGTTCAGCGTTAGACGGAAGCCTGTCTGGTCGGGATGAAACATGGTTAAAAGGTAAACAAAAACCCCGAGCACTACGCCAACCGAAGTAAAATTTAAAAGAAGACGTTTTGGCTCCCACACGGGAGCCTTGTTCACAAGTAAAATACACAAATGTGCTCGAGCAGCTCGCTTAAATAGTCTTGAACACGTGACGTAGGCAGCGTGCATACACTGACGGCAGATTGCCACGCTCCTGTTCAGAGTGTGTGGCGTAGTCTGAATTATGAGTGACTCAAGATAAAGGCGTTGAGATAGCCCTTTCTCCTGGCAAGGACACGTGCCTTCCTCCAGTAGAGTGCGTGGCCGCTTGAAGCGGCATGCTCAGCCAAAGCACTGGATTTCACATTTTCCTTTCTGACGTCATAATTGTGAAGGTTGGGGGCACACCCCCCTGTGCCGTAGCCTTTGTAGTGCAAGGCATTGAAGAAAGAATGGGAGCTCAGCGGAAGTTGTGTTTGATTGCCAATAACTCCACTTCTGCTGAATGCATTGAAGTACTTCTTGCGGCAAAGTATTTCTGAAATAGCCTATTTTCACTTCAAATGCCTTTTGCTTTCAGGGCAAAAGTGCTTCGAGGCCCCTTTAAAGGGACACTAAAGGCAAGTATGAAGTCAAGCTAAATTGATAGATTAGTGCGTGAGAATCTCTAAGGCATCAATATCATCACAAATAGACCCTTACAAATCGAGAAATTGAGGTAAATGCAGGACAGGGTTAGAGACTCCCCTGGGACATTCCAGCTTTTGCCTGATGACAAAAGCACTCTTCAGTTAAATTTTGTCGCTAGTACTCAACCATTGATTGAAAAAAAAAATTTCTTGTATTGTATTATAAGACGAAATAAACTGCTACTTGTCCAGTTCTATATCATTCTTTAGAAAAAATAACTAACTGAAATTACCCTTCAAGATGACCTGGGCGGTCGAAAGCTTTCATTTTCGCTCGACTTTGTGCTGCCCACGTTTTCGCGTTTCACTAGTTTCATTATCGCACAGTGCTGCGCTGGTTTTGTTGGCTCGCAAAACTTGCACAAACTGCCAGTAGCAGAGAATTCAACTTCCATGTGATGTCATGGGATGCCCGAACGGTCTATGCCACTTTACAAAAGAGCAGCTGCAGCAGCGAATCCACTGCTCTGTCTTGGCTTGGTAGCGCCGTCTGTTGGGCGTGGTTTTCCTCACCGACGGCAGCAAAGGGTGGTGATGACATATGCAACATCTCCACCTCCCCGGTTGGGTGGTGGGACATTTGAATTGCGAAAAAGGCATTTGGACCCTTCAGATGCAATTTTCTCGTAAACGAAGTCTTTTTTTGGCACGAAACCAGCATTTCAAGGTTTCTGGAATGGTAGTTAAACAGTCCATGTCAACTTAGTATTAACATTTAGTGTCCCTTTAAGAGTCAATAAATGATAATGACGATGAAGAAAGGAGACTATCATATGTAGATTTTAGACATTACTGTAGTGTATCACAAAGTGAACTGCAACATTTCTGTGGGATATTCTGGAAGGGGAAGGCTTAGGCAATGACGGTAAAGAGCTTTTGAGAAAGATTCACCTAGAAAATACCGTCTGCATTGAATGGGAAGGGATGAGGAGCAAGGAGAAAGTTGATATCATGAAGGGACTGAGACAGGGGTACTGTCTATCTCCGTTGTTTGTGATGTACATGGTAAAGATGGAAAGGGCACTAGAAGGAATCCGTATCAGGTTTAATCTCTCGCACAAACAGGCGAGCATGATAGTTGAGCAGCGGCTCCCAGGCCGAAGCAATATGCAACATCTAGATAATACTTCTGGACAGGAACGTGAGAATTTAGGACTGAAATTTAGCTTTAGAAAGCCAGGTCCTATGGTATTCAATGAAAACAGCGAGCAGACAGTGTAAATACAAGGCAAGGAAATGCCTTGGTGAATGGACAAACAAGGAAAATGGATACATAGAACCACAGGGAAAAACAATTATGGCAAAGGGGAAGAGATATGCAGCCATAATGAAACACAGAGCACTATGGGTATACAATAGGTACAAGGTGCTCCAGGGTATGGGGAAAGGTGTAATGGTTCCAGGATTTACATATGGAAATGTGGATGCTTGCTTGAAGTCAGAGGCACAATCAGGACTTGATGGCAATCAAATGGCAGCTATGAGTGAGGTAAAAATGAAATCGGGAAAGAAATAATTTATGATAACTCTTAGGGAAGCTCTTTACTTTTCGAAGCGAGATCAGATTGCCTTAAAATGCATAGTTATAAAGTGACATACACAAAGAAAGAAGAAGCATGTGCTTGCTGCGGTAAAGCTAGGGAAATTATGGAACATGCTTTACTGGAACGTGAAGATATTTACCCAGCTGTCAGTTTAGGCTCCGCTGGCCTCCTTGAAGCCCTTTGGTTCAGGCATATATAGTTTCCTGCAATAGTTACTAGACGGAACTTTGGCACTGCAATCGTTCAGCCACAAGAGGAATGATGGATTTGTCTGATATTCGCGCTTGTGGATTCAGACATTCTTGTGGCTTGGTTTATTTTGCTATATCTGCCTTTATTGTTGTAAATTTCTGAGCAATTTATATGTGCATGTTTGCAGAAGACTGCAAACATGCACAATCCCTACTAATTGCAATAGTTCAGCTTGTCGGGGTGGCCAAGTCAAAACACGACAAACACCTCACGGCACTGGCTTGCCCGCAAGAAATTCATAAGGGCGTTTTATGCTGCTTGTCGATGTATGCGTCCATGCCGTAATGGTTTCAATATTGGGCTTCTGTGCTGGAGGTCCTGCATTCGAATCCTGTCAGTGGACAATTTTAATAAAGATATTTAATTGTTTATTACGCAGTACTTTGTTGAAAATAATGAGTTTACACAGTCGCAAATTTGTTTGAAGCCAGAGGGACGAAGTTTAGGTAAATCCATGTACTACCTATCATTCCCTTGCTCCAGTAAAGACCAGTGCCTGAGTTCCCTCTAGTAATTATTGTATGAAACTCTATGGGTTCAGGGATGGCAGGGATTACATGTCTGTAACAGATTAGTGAGTGATGATTGGAGGCAGAAAAGTAGGGACACTGCAAATAAAGTTCGCAACAGTGGTTCAGAAAAACTTATGCTGGGCATTCCCTGACAGTGAAAAAATAAATAAATAATAGGATAGGCAAGACATTTAGCAAAATAACAATGAGTGCTTGGTCGCGTAACTAACCAACCGTGTCACAATATATGTAGACAGAGTCTCGTGGAGTTCAACGGTGCTATGTTAGGGAACGCACTCCCACACAGTCTAAAAACTAGCCAGAACTTTGCACAATACTGAAAAAACTTCTTTCACGAATGCTGACAGGGTCTTTCCATTTGTATCCCCTGTTGTCATAGCAACGCCTTTTGTTTATCCTATACTTTCCCTGTAAAAAATGCTTTAATAGCGTGTTTAAGTTGTCGCGTACAACAAGTGCACTGTTGTTCTTATGTCTATTTTGTTATTGGACCCCAAACTAGCCACCAAGGCTATGGGTGCAAACAGTATTGTGTATTGCGTGTGCGCAATGAATCAAATAAAGAGAAAGAAAAAAAAACCTATCCTTTTCAAAGGGGACGCTCAGAGCATATATCCATATATCCAGTTTTCAAGTTGGCTGAAGTGTGCTCAAGTAACGCTTGCGCTGGCTTCGCAGCCGCAAGCTTCCCTGTAGACGGAACTTTGAAATTTATTCTTCTGAAAAACCAGACATGTAACTGTGGCACTATATTGAACAATCCGAACCGAAAAATGCAATTTCTCTGCAAAATTTCAATAAGAGCAGCGGTAAGCGCAAAATCATTTTTGCACGTTTGTAAGAGAAAAATGTGCGTCCCTGAATGCAAAAGGCAACAACAATTATACGATTTCGTTCTTTCGGCCCAGATTTGCTCGGTGCACTTTCAGTGCACTGGCGTCTGGTAATTTATTTTTAGTCTTTGTTGCACGTTTACTCTTCCCCAATGCGTCGAAACAGCGCCCTAAACACAACGATGTCTCCGACACCTGTGTCGCACAGCAACTAGTGTCGGAACAAGATAATCAACAAGCGCTGAGACGAGAATGTGAGCGGTAGCCGACCCGACAGACTTCGCTTGCGAATTACTGAAGCGCGCAAGGATAGTCACAAACATCTTCAGTGACTATCCTCGCGTGCAATAACTAGCCGCACGATTGGTCGCACAGATCACGGATTCTAATAACACATCCACTCTCCGTCACTGTATATGTGCGCTGAAGCAATCGCAGGTTTTTAAAGAGAAATCATTACCCTGGAATTTTCCACGAGAGTAGAATGAGCAGCGAACCGCCGAAACTTGAATCCATGAACTGAACCGGCGAACGACTTGGCTGAAAACAGACACTGCAATCCAGTGCGTCCAGTTACAGAGGCTAGAAGGTTTTCCTAGTGTCGTGAACGGCCGCCATTTCAAGGGGTCCCTGTGAAACCAGTTTGGATGCACTGCGTAGGTGGCGCTGCAGCTACCAGGCGAGTTTTGGCCGCGCTGTTCTAGGCGCGCCTTTCGTCCAGCCAGTTGGCAAGTGCGCGCGGGCTGGGATTTGTGTTTGATTTGTTTGTGCCTCTAGATGCACGTGTAATAATGCCGACAAAAAAGGTCGCACGTGTTTCGTGCCGCTCTGCAAAGGTGGCTACAAGTCGTCGAAAGAAAAGGTGTCGTTCCGCGCCCCGTCCGACCCTCATCGGTCGCAAGAATGGGCTCGAAACATAACGCGAGATGACAAGGCTCTCGACGAAACCTGTGTCGTGTGCTCAAGGCATTTCAACGAATGCTACGTTCAAAGCACGAGATAAATTGCTACTTTGTCCCAGCTGTTAGATTGAGCCTCTCTCACCTGGCCAACATACACAGTATGAAAAAGCGTACTTCTCGAAACCCTGCACTGTGACGACGTCCTATATGCAATACTTGCCTACGATGCAAATACTCAAGAAAGCTTATCTTGAACCAGTTCAGCTGGCAGCATAAGAAACGACTAACGACATTGAAACAAATAAATGCAAGGAAGCGAAAATCCCTTGACTTATTCCGCCCCCCCCCCCCCTTAAAAAAAAAAAATCTTTCAGCAAGACCGTCAAAGACCTCCGGGTACTCGCGCAGTCCATCCCAACTATTGTGCTGGAGGAGAAAATCGGAGGCCTTCCTCCAAAGCAGCGCCTTGGTGTCAATTCATATTTCGAGGCAGCTTTCAGAAAGTCAACGCGGGGCATGCGGTTCGATCAGCTGTGGGTGTTGGAATGTATCCTCATGCGGATGAGGAGCCCACAGCTCCTGATCCGCATTTGCAAAGGGACAACGTCTGAAACATCGACACGACAGAACGGTTTGTAAAACTAATGGAAAGACTAATTTTTATAATGTCGTCTAAAATCCCATCAAAAGGCCTTCGTGCTGATTCAAGAAGTGCACAGTTTTTGAATGAGTTTATTGTTTTTCTCAATGAATGGGAAGAATATGCTGCACAGCATGGTGGCGGCTTTTTAAGTGCAGGAACTGCCCTTGGACTGCGTGTAACGTTGCAAAGCACACTGCCGCTTGTAAAATACCAAACCACGTCCCCGCAATACTAGTACTTGTTGACCGCAAACCTAAGCCAAGACAGGATGGAGAATGTATTTGGTATTGCGTGCCAGTGCTTCGGTTGCAATGATCATCCAATAGTGGGGCAGTTTTTGATAATTATCAACAACCTGGCTTTCTACAGCCTCGCAAAACCTCCAAAAGGAGCAAAAGTACCCGCAGAAGTAGTGACTGCCCTCTTGCAACCATCTCATGTCCCCAAAGAAAAAAATGCGCGAATAACTGAACTTGTTGATAATTTACTGGATGGCGGAAACTAGGCTTCTGCTGCATGCAGAGCTGCTCGAGGAGCACAGCAGCCTGAGCGATCCTCAGGGCTGTGTAGACAAAAAAAAAAAAAAAGTGACAGCAGACTAATCTTTTTATGTAGCTGGGTATGTTGTAAGAAAAATCCTTAAAAGATTTCCTTGCCCTCAATGTGCAACTTGTTTCAGCACTTTGTCTTTGCAAACCGAGTCAAACAACAATGCCTCGCTTACTCGAAATTTTGACCATGGAGGCTTAGTTTATCCATCAAGGCCAGTTGAACAGCTCATAGCAAAGCTTGAGGACGCATTTACGGTGTTTTTCAGTCGCAATAAGCTACACGCAGATAGCATGGTCAGCTTTCTGCATTTTCTTCAGGGACGTGAGCTTCAAGGTGTGAGCTGCGAGGAGCATGGCCGTCGAATTACGACAGAAGTGATGAAGTTTTACTCCTTGACTAGGATGCATTTTCTTGTAAAGTCAGTAAACAAAGAGCGCAGCGATAAAAGAAAAAGCTGCGCGCTGTCTGTAGCCTTGCACAGGGCACTTCCCACAAGGAAAGGCATCAGTATATTGTTGCCATGGAACCTTGTGTGATAAAGACATTCCGCCCTGCAATTTGTCCCGCTTCATTTCCTCGTTTCGGTATCATGTACAAGATGTGTTCTTACACTTCTTTACGGCGCAGTAGGTCGGGCCCGATGTGACGCTTGCATTTGCTCCTGCCGCGGCACGCTCTCGGCGTTACAGCTAGTCCGTGTCGAATCTAAATGACAAGAGAACCTATGCCAGAGTTTGCACTGTCTTTAGCACTTTAACGCCTTGTCAAAGCAGTGACAGCAGCACACACACGATCAACCGACTGAACCAGAGAGCACTACCCCCATGAGGGCTTCTTGCGCCTGCCCGCGCGCCAGCGGGCGGTAGCGCCATCTGCCTTGCGCATAGCAAGTTATTTCAGCTGCGCCGGCTCGGTCGTGACACTAGGAAAACCTTCTAGCCTCTATAGTCCAGTGACAAAGGTAAAGTTCAAACCAATCCAAGGCAATCCATTAGAAGAAGCCAGCTGGGGGCTGTAAAAACGTTGTTGCGCGCGATTTGGGAAGTTCGCTATCGCAACTTGCATCGTTCGCCACAAAGGATCCACAATGTCGCGCAAGCGACGTTCCCTGACCCTCGACGAAAAGATCAAGATACTGAAGTTCGTCGACGAGAACCCGACAGCCAAGCGCAGAGTACTCGCCCGGGAACTCGACATCCCCATGTCGACGCTATGCACCCTCGTCGAAAGGCGGGAGAGCATCGAGGCCAATGTCCAGCGCTTTGACCCTTCGTGCCGTGCGACAAGGTCGGGACGTCACAAGAAGCTCGACGACTTCATGTTCTCCTGGATGAGTGAGGTGTCCGACGCAGGAGCGAGACCGAGCCTCGAAGAAATGCGAGAGATGGCCGAAGGGGTGGCAAGCAGCATGGGCATCGACGACTTCACGGCCAGTACTGGCTGGCTGTGCCGCTTCAAAAAGCGCCACGGCTTTGCACGCTGCAAAAAGAAGCCGTCAGCCCAGCGTCGTGCCTCTTCCTCTAGGCAGAGGGGCGAACCAGACGACCTCGTCGCGTTTCTCCATGTCAGAGAGCAGTACCACCCGCGCAACGTCTACGTCGTCGGCTGGTCGCAACTCTACTACGCACTCCTGCCTTCAGACTTGGCGCAGCCGGAGGCGGGCGGCGCGCTGCTGGGCCTTGACACGAACAACGCGACAGTTCCACGCCGTGAGAACCGAGTTGACGTCATTCTGGGCGTGAACGAAGACTGCACAGACAAACTAGCACCGTGGGTCGTCGGCCGCCGCTTGAATCCCAGGAACCTGCGAGGCGTTTGCAACCCGCCCTGCAATTACCTTGCCAGTGCGGAGGATCTGTCGCGGTTCCCCATCGACGCGTTGGAGCAGTATCTAGTCAGCGTGGACAGCCGCATGCGGTCCGAGAAACGCATCGTCGCCGTCTTCCTGGCCCGGGACCTGGCTGAAGCGGCCGCCGTCAGGTGCGACTTCACGAACATTCGCTTGTACTCCCTCGCCCGCGGAGACTTGGCTACCAGCGAACAGAATCCGCTGCACGTGGGAATACTGAGGCGATTCAAGGAGCTTTACCGAACGTTCCTGCTCAAGAGGCTGACCATACTGGCCGATCAGCCAGAGGAAGCGAGGCCCACGCTCCTTGTCGCCATGTCGCTTGTCGCAACGTCCTGGGACTCGCTCGAGCAAGATGTCGTTCGAGCTGCCTTCAAGGCTTGCGGGTTCCGAGGATGCATTCTGTCACACTTGGCCACCGGTGAACTGGAAAGGGATGAGGCGTTGGGCAGTGCAATGGACGCTGACAACGGGCTCTCAGATAACTATGTCCAAGCAGATGAAGAACTTGTGTTCGATGAGGTAGAAGTCAAAAGCGAGCCGTGTGATGCTGCGTATGTCCAGGCAGATGAAGAGCTTATGTACGGTGGTGTGGAAGTGAAAATCGAGCCTGTCGAAGCTGTGGACGAGACCTCTGCCTTGGATGAACCACTGGTTGGCGACGAAGGCGAAACACAAAGGGTTGTCACAGCGCGCGATGCTCTGAAAGCACTCGACACTATCCGCCTCTTTCTCTGCCAAAACGAGTGTGGTGAACAGGCGCTGAAAGCATATCGTGCTCTAGAGTGCACATTCTACAACACCCTCTTCAAGTGAGTTGTGAGCAGCAAAAACCTGAAACATTGTTTTTGCCAAAACACATGTTGCAAATGAAGGACAGCATCATTCTAAGCCATGTGGGACTTTTAGGCTCTAATAGTTTAGAGCATATTGCTTCAGTATGTAAGAAGATTCATAATAATAAAATAAATATCTTAGGCCACAAAGCTTCTTAAAAAAAATATTCATTTCTTTGTGCGCGGCCATTAGCAGTAATCGCAGCAGCTGTGGTAGGTTGTAGGGCTTGATGTAGATATTCCAGCACATGCACTTGCCAAAGTGCATGACTAAAGAGAAACATTTGCAGCATTAGCCATGTAAGTGCAAGATGGTGGTGCCAAAAAATTGCTAGTAGGTAATATCTTTCTAGCATTTCATTTGACAGAACAAAACTGCTATAGTCTTGGGCAAGTTGATACATCTTAATGACAGCCTGAAGGGTGAAATGACATATAACGTATATGTATGTATGCTTTATTTCCAGAAAGCAAAGCTATTGTAGGGGGTAGATGCTGCTCATGGCAGCTTGACCAGCCCCAAATGCCCCTATAGCTTACAAAAGAGAGACAAACGGAGCACTCAATTTTTCTGTCTCCTTTCTTTGTGTGCTACACATCGCATGTGCACGTGTTTGCACTCTTCAGGCTGCTAGTAAGAGCTTTGGTTCTTCTGTCCAGATAAAATGGCAATGGTTTGGGTAGTGTTCTATCCGCGTGCAACCTTAATGCCATTGTTGTGTTGAGTTTAGACTCAATGGGAGGGGCTCATCGAGTTCTGTGCGGAGAGAGTAGTATTACTGTTGGTGGCACATTGTTCAGATGAAACCAATCTGAACAGCTGGCACTTGTTGCAGACAGAGTTGCAGGGCCACACGAGTGAGCATTTCCACTGCCTGTGCAGTAGCAAGTAGTTTTGATGGTTACAGGCATGAGCCTGGCACCTAGGGTTCTTGGCAACGACTAATCAGAGGCTGTAGACCGTGGTGGGGTGAAATTCCTTCTGCAGGCTTTATTGGCAACAAGTGTGAAACTTAAAGCATGGCAAGCACCACAGTCTAAGACTTGCTAGCTGAATGCGCGTACTTACACCTCCGTCATTGTCCTCCATCTGACGCGTGCCAATTTCCAACATCTGCCGCCCCGACAGTTTCACTCGCACAGTTCTAGCAGAGGAAGTTGTCCCAGTCTCATGACCTCAGTTTTCTTTGCTAATCGGGCTCTGCATCCTGTAACATGTCCGTTACTACGTGCTACTTAGAAATCTTTTCCATTTTCTAGAATGTTGCAGGCACCTTGTCATTGTGTACGATTACAATGCCATCACCCCTTAATTTATTACTGTTTGGTGTCTCCTTCCTGAAGAGTGCACTTCTGATAGCTAACAAGTAATCTTTGATTACTTGTTAGCTTAGTTGGCTTGTGTTGCAGGTCCCTGAAAAGGTGCAGCGTACCTGTGCGAGTCTCTTGGCATTCCCGGAACTTCATAATGAGGAAAGGCTGTGAGGCAGCTAAATGCCAAATAATGAGAAGGGATAAGTACTTTAATTTTGGCAAAGTCGGCAGAAACATACGCTAATCGTTCCGAGTTTACTACTGCTTCCACCTCTCCTAGTAACTTGCGAACTTCCTCAAAGTTAAAACAATATTTTCTTAACGTCCTTTTAAGGTGGCTCTTAACACCATGTATCAACTTTTCTCAAAAGCCTCCCCACAACGAAGCATGCTTGCCAATGAATATTCATGTTATATGGCTGGTCGTGTGAGAGTTCCGAGTTTCTGTGCCTTATAGAAGCTGGTACATGGACTTGTGTTCGCAACCTGTACGAAAAGGAATGAACAGTCATGTCACTGCATAACCCTATGCTCTCATGACAACGCATGATAATACAATATAGGCTTTCACGACAGTCTCCTTTCACAAACACAGCGCCAGCAAAGTCGGTGGTGGCGACTTGCACCATAATGGACCTGGACACTATCTCTAGAAAGAGGTGCTATTGGAGCTTAAGCACCCTTAACTTCGAACCATGTACACACACCACATTTACTAAGCATTTTCTTGCAACACTGGCGGGGGCTAATAACCAGAACCCTTCTTGCAGCTCGGTGAGAGTAACTCTAAAGCTACCTTGAAGAAGGCCTTGATAAACTCATACATTGCTTACTAGGGCTCGTGCAATGCTGATCTGGTGGTAGCAATGTGGAGTGTTCCACGTTTTCTGAAGTCGTTGCATTGTTGAGCCAAGTTTTCATGCAAACAATGCCTTCTGTGTACAAGATAGGATGTGTTCTGTGTACAAGGATGTATAGGATGTTCTTCTGTGTACAAGATAGGACGTGTTCTTAGGTGTTTTGCAATTGGACAGGGTGATGGATATCATTATGAAATAACTGACTACATAAAAGGAATAGGTCTGGATACCGACCAAAATGGTTTAAAATAGTTATTTACGTTTCGGCTCCTCCACGGGAGCCTTGTTCAGAATGAAACAAGCGGAAGAGCTGGCGCCCCTTTTTATGTGTGGCTCAAAACATTACTCGGGCATCTGGCATACATGGGCGGCAGATTGCCTTCGTTGCGATTAAGAGTGTGCACCGTGGTTTAGATGATTAGGGACTCAAGATAAAGACTCGAAGAATAATTTTTTTCCTTGGCAATCACGCAAGATTTCTCCCAGTTAATCGTACGTGATGTGGTCGCGCAGTGTTCGGCCAAGGCATGTGATGCAACGTGTCGTTTCTGGACGTCATTCCTGTGCTGCTTAAGTCTTGTTTTGAAGTTGCCAGTTTCACCGACGTAGACATACCGACAGTCCGCACTCGGAATGTCATACACTACGCCTGGGAATTGGTCCTTTTCAAAGGGTCTTTCACATGCATGAGCTCGTGTCTAAGTTTCCAGGAGGACATGTGTGCAGCCTGCACGTCATATGACTGCAGGATGCGTGCAATAACTGACTGCATGTTCTTCAGCCACACTGCTTCACCTTGTCATATTTTTTGAACACAAACAGGGCCTTCCCATCTAAGATCGGTGCTCCTTTGACATTTGTGAAGGAAGCTCTTCACCCAGGGTGTTGTCCTAAGAACCGTTTGCTGGCAGCTGTACTTGCGTTTAGTATAGGCTCTAATATTCAACACTCAGACAAGAAAACCATCTCCTCCAGGTTTCTTTGAAAGCAGTTTCCTACATCTGGTAAAGCATTCCATTTTTGAAGTGAAGCTTTCTTTTCCTCTGTCCCCGGGGTTCTGCATGCTGTTGTTGGCTGTCTTGCTCACTGTCACTAAAGGTGTCGCTAAACAATTATGCATTCGATGGTGGGCTTTGAACACAGGTCCCCAAGTGCAGCAGCCTGATGGTGCGCCGATTACACTACGAAAGAAAGGGGGAGGGGCCTGATATTAGTCATATCATAAAAGCCAACAAACACTGACACCAAGAACAACATAGGGGAAATTGCCTGTGCTTAATAAATGAAATAAAGAAACGATAAATTAATGGAAATTAAAGCGGATGAAAAAAGAACTTGCCACTTTCTTCTCGTTCATTACATAATGAGGGTCTCGAATCTGGCAACATTGGTGCCTTCACCCAAAAAGATCACGCTCTTGTGACGCCTGCAGCAAAAAAGGACGTTCCATGTCCGCCGCCAAGGTCTGTGAGTGGTGGCGCTGGCTAACACTCCCAGGGTTCTACTAGGACACATAAAGACCCAAGAAAGTGGATGGGGAAATGGCGCCGTGGTAGCTCAATTGGTAGAGCGCACGCGAAATGCAAAGGTTGTGGGTTCGGTTCCCACCTGCGCCAAGTTGTTTCTTCATCCACTTTAATTTCCATTAATTTATTGTTTCTTTATTTCATTTGTTAAGTAATTTCCCCTATGTTGTCCTTGGTGTCAGTGTTTGTTGGCTTCTTACAATATGACTTCTCGTTTTATAGTCATAGCAACAACAGCTCTTCATTATTTGAAAACTATTCAAAAAGTATCCGATTTGCATCTAGTAAGATTTGATTTGGTCTCAAATAATACTATCCACATACCCTTGCGAGTAAGTGTACCTCTGTTCTCCGTAGAGAAAAAAATAAATTTCTGCGTAAACCTCGGCATATACTATCAGCTCATAAGTACTTATAAAGCACACTGACCCCTTAATCAAATATTGTTACGTGTAGCTGGAGCCCAATACTGTGTACAACTTATTTACAGGGAAGGGAGGGTAACGGAAGGCCGAAATGGCGACGCTATATCAAGCGAGCCCACGTCGTCTTCTTCCTCAGTGCAGCCTCACTGTGGCGGCTGTTCCGTAGCATCACCCCCGGCGGTAGAAGCACCGTCCCGGTGCTTAATCTACACATCCGCGGTGAAAGGTGTCTGGTATCGCTTTAGTCTCGCCACGTGAACGATGTCACTTGCAGCCGACGATGACGCTGACAGGTCGGCGGGGATGACTTCATACGTGACATCGGTCACTTGTCGCACCTCACGGTATGGGCCAGTGTAGCGCGACAGCAGCTTTTCTGGAAGGCCCACACGTCGAATGGGTGGCCAGAGAAGCACCAGAGAACCCGGAGTAAAGTGCACGTCGCGATGGTGGCAATCATAGAGGCGTCTATGATGCTCCTGTGAGGCCTGACGGGTGCGGGCGAGCTGGCTCGCGTGGTCGGCGTGTGCGATCGCGTCGCGGGCGTATTCAGTGGTTGAACGTGTGGCCGAGGGCAACAAAGTGTCCAAGGGCAACGCGGGTTCTCGGCCATATAGGAGATAGAATGGTGAATAGCCGGCGGTGTCGTGACGCGATGAATTATACGCGAACGTCACATATAGTAAGTGAAGATCCCAGTCGTGGTGGTCGGTCGCAACGTACTTTGAAAGCATGTCGGTGATGGTCCGGTTGAGGCGCTCCGTGAGGCCGTTGGTCTGCGGGTGGTAGGACGTGCTGAACTTGTGCTTTGTCGAGCAGGAGCGGAGGATGTCCTCGACGACTGCCGACAGAAAGCTGCGGCCAGGGTCAGTGAGTAATTGGCGCGGAGCGCCATGCACTAAAATGATGTCATAGAGCAGAAAGTCAGCAACGTCAGTAGCACAACTTGTCGGAAGGGCTCTGGTGATTACGTACCGCGTCGCATAATCAGTAGCGACGGCGACCCATTTATTTCCGGAGCCCGAGAGAGGAAACGGTCCAAGAAGGTCTAGACCAACACGGAAAAATGGTTCCGGTGGGATGTCGATCGGCTGGAGACATCCAGCTGGAGGTGTGGAGGGCTTCTTCCGGCGCTGACAGGGCTCACAAGCGGCAACGTAGCGCCGCACGGAGCGGGCGAGACCCGGCCAAAAGAATCGACGGCGTACACGGTCGTATGTGCGCGAGACGTCCAAGTGTCCAGCCAAGGGTGCGTCGTGAAGTTGTTGGAGGACAGTCGAACGCATGTGTGATGGAATTACGAGAAGAAGGTCAAGGCCGTGTGGATCGAGATTGCGGCGGTATAATGTCCCCTCCTTAAGGAGAAACATCCGGGGAGAGGCGTCGCCAGGCGTTGACTCCAGATGGTCGATGGGGGCTCGTAATGAAGGATCGCGGCGTAGCTCGTTGCCGATTTCAAGCAACTGGGAGACAGAGAAAACGCAAGCGATGGCGTCCGCATCAGCCGGTTCGTCAACGGGGTAGCGGGACAAACAATCGGCATCTTGGTGCAAGCGTCCCGTCTTATATACCACGGAGAAGCTATATTCTTGCAGGCGTAATGTCCTGCGAGCGAGTCATCCCGTGGGATCCTTGAGTGAGGATAGCCAGCAGAGCGCGTGGTGATCAGGGATGACACACAGTATTCAGTGAATCGATTGATTGATTTACTTGATTTTTTGGATTTAGCCGTTCGGAATGTACCTCAAGTTGTGTGCCTATTCTTGGCCAATCGTGCCACTCTGGGACCAGAGGTACAGAATCCTTAACTGTAGGCTGATATCATTTGTGTTTCTATGTGCATACAGCTATAAGCACAATAATGTTTTATGTTGGTTCTTGTTCTTCCTTCTCCATTCTTTATTGGAGCGTGAAGTCTCATGTGATGATTGGTAGCAATGATGAAATGCAGGCAGAAAACGATGTCGACGAATGTTTATAGCTAAACGTTTACATGTAAATACATTACGGGCAAAGGACTTAAGCAATGGAGCATGCAATGTCACTCTTAGGCTGTCTCGATGACTGGCACACCCCAGACTACCGTACGGTTCCTTGCTGACTGATCAGCAAATCTTATTACAGCCCAGACTACTTTTAACGACCATTGTAGGGAGCCTCACTGATTTAGAGTAGTCGTGATTTGAGCATAGTCTGAGGGACAGGATATTGTCTGGATTAATGTAGGTCAAACAGACAGAGAGAAAAGGCAGTAGTGCCCTTGACGTGTTCCTTATATGTGATTGCCACTGAGAGTCAAAAGTTACTTTGGCAACAAACCATAGGGATGGGCCTACTCTGAAAAGTAAAGCCGTTGGAAAGCAAACCTATTTTCTTTCTTTCTACAATTACGTTTCCCATTTCCACATAGTTAGGCACGCACAATTTATTGCCAGGCCATTTCAAACCTTTGCAGTGTCCCTAGCCAGCAAGAGTTCGGGAGAAGGCTCCTCAACCCTGCGTACGCCAGTCTCGCTCGAGGTATGCTCGCGGTGACAATGGCCATCAGCGGAGCCTGAACTTGATGTTTATAAGACCAGGTTCTCCGAATGTGTTCTTCGTATCTGTACCAGACCTCTGCAGAGCGCACTGTGACTTGTCACTCGACCACTTTTCTGAGCACTCTATCATATGTCAAATAAAATTTGACATATGATACGTGACTCATAAGATGTGGGCAACTTGCGGCGCTGTGAAAGTATACGAAACAAGCACGTGGCCTTACAATTGCCATGTGCCAACGCCTGCCATCACATATGCCAATGGTGGCCGCTGCCAATGTTGCGTTACTGAAAAATGAACATTAGTGCTATGGTCAAATAAATTCATATTCCTCCTTAAGTGAGGGGTTATACATATTGGCTGCCCATCATAGCTTATGCAGAGATAACGGGCGTCACAGTAAGGAAAAATTGTGGACAACATTGCCATAGCAGACGCTGTAGAGAAAGCTACGGAAAAGCCTATGAAACGTCTTGCGACAACTATTTTTGAGTCCTTGGAACAAATGCTGTATAGTCAACTGGCACAGTTCATTAGTGGTGCCTCTACCCAGGGTCATGCATGCCAAGTTTCTGACGTTATCAATCTAGCTCAAAAGCAAACATCGTCACACGATCCGTTAGCTGACCATGCTTGTGCAGGACCTTCTACTCATGTAGAGCATACGGAACCAGAACCACTAACAGAAGATTATGAAGAGTTCCAGGATGCAGACATGGAACTTACGAGTGCGAAAAGCACCAGATATCCCCCCCAAATTTCTCCTAAGTCAAAGCTAAAGAAATATGTAAAAGAGAACCTCTGTAAGGAGGAGTTTTTGAAAGTATTTTGGATCAGGCAGTTTCCGCTGCCGTTCTATCTTCAACATAGGCTCTCTAAAGATCGTCATCCCCATGATCCTATTTTATGTCTTCTGCCGGACCGTAATGTACCGTAATGTAACTCCATTTGGCCTCTCCCTACGATCTTCAATTACCGCTGTCCTGCGCCAACTGATTTCAACTTGCGCCTATGAATTTCTTAATTTCATCACCCCACCTAGTCTTCTGCCGTCCTCGACTAAGCTTCCCTTGTCTTGGCACCCATTCTATAACCCTTGTGGTCCAACGGTTATCTAACCTACGCATTAAATGACCTGCCCAGCTCCATTTCTTCCCTTAATGTCAATTAGAATATCGGCTATCCCCATTTGCTCTCTGATCCACACCGCTCTCTTTCTGTCTCTTAACGTTGCACCTAACATTCTTCGTTTCTTCATTCTTCGCGCGGTCCTTAAAAGCTTCTTTGGCAGTCTCCAAGTTTCTCCTCATATGTCATCACCAGCAGGGCCGGATTAATAGTGCTGAGGGCTCGGTAAAAAAAAAAAAAAGCGAGGCTCTTTCACCCCATCCTGCCTTGCCTTCTCGTCATTCCTGAGACTTGACATGCCATATTTACCCGAAGAATCTCCGGAGTGTTTATTGACATCGCCTGGGCGTCCATTTTCTCGCAGAGCACGGGGAGAGATTGACGTCGGAATTGAACTATACCAGGAGACGAAAAGACATAGACAGCATTAAGATTTGTCGGACTAGTTGGCCGATACTTAAAGGAGGGAAAATATTTTTAATAACACTCTCGAATAAACTATCATATATAATTCAATTTATGCGCAGATCGTTAACTTTTAAATAGGTAATATACTATATTTTTGCAGGAAATATCCACTTTAATAAGAGAAGGAAACACATTCATATTGCACACGCCTTCTCTGACATTAAATTGCGGAATAAATTTACATTTTTACGAAGATTTTCTACTTCAACACAGTGTAGAAAATGGCTTATGCGCTTCGCAGAAATTCAACCTTGAAATAGGGCGTGTACACGTATTAACATGTTTTCGCTCTTAAGTCATCTCTTAAGAAAAGAAAGAAAGGTATGTACGTTTCTAGAAGCGTTTTTGTGTGTTTTGCCGGGACAGCTTGTTGATGAGATCTTCAACATTGTCCCTTCTAAGAACCTCCCGTCTCCACGCTCAGCATCGACAAATCGCTGAGGCCGCTGTCAGTCATCGTTATTCGAAGCCGGTTATGAGTCATTTCAGCTTGCTGAATGATCGTTCGCCAGTGCAATTTGTGACCACCAAGAACAAAAAAATTCTAACAGCAACATGAACATCTGGGAACGAACCTTCAAGCTTTTCACGAATTAGAAGTTTCAGCATGTTTGCCACAGAAGAACAGCCTTTGTTCGTCGCAAATGAAGCAAACTGTTCAAGCTCATCGGAAAATGTGCCAGCCAGATCAGGATCCTTTTTCACGAAGTCCATTGCCTGCAGGCGCCTCTGGGCTGGGGAAAAGCAGTTGCAATCTGTAGTAACATCAAACTGCGAGCACACTTTGGTGTAAGCGCTCAAGCGAGCTGTGAGAGCATGCAGGGAGATTGTCAATAATGACGAAGAAGGTTCCACAGCGCAACATATATAGCTGAAGGATCTTGTAGCTCTGGCGTGCTCGCGCCTTCAGTGATATCGTATTGTGTCGATTGTTTTCGCTTTCTCTGGGTGCTTGCCTTGTACGAAGCATTGTCCAACACTTCCTTCGCAAGCTTTTCGATTTCATCGAACCTCTCACTTAAGTCGGACACATAATCGTACAACGATTTCGTCAGGCTTACGGCATCATTCAAATAGTGTTGGGCTCTTATTGGGCCCTTTTTAAACGAGATATTCGTGTTCAGTGAATTCAAAACTGTAGAATGCCGCAGAGAACTTATTTTTTTCGAGAAGTGTTTCAGCTTCCCTTTAAAATAAGTCTCTTCTTCGCATGAAACAAGCGTTTCTAGGTTTCTGGCATGGTATTTCAACAGTCTACGTTGACTTAATAGTAACCTTTAGTGTCCCTTTAAACGGGCACTCCAGTTGAATTTTCGCCGTCTCCATCACCCGCTGTGGTTGCTCAGTGGCTATGGTGTTGGGCTGCTGAGCACGAGGTCCCGGGATAGAATCCCGGCCACGGCGGCCGCATTTCGATGGGGGCGAAATGCGAAAACACCCGTGTGTTTAGATTTAGGTGCACGTTAAAGAACCCCAGGTGGTCAAAATTTCCGGAGTCCTCCACTACGGCGTGCCTCATAATCAGAAAGTGGTTTTGGCCCGTAAAACCCCAAATATTAATTTTCGCCGTCTCCATCACCGTAATATTTGTAATAAACAACGAGTGCGATTTAAATGAAACGTCTGCGCGCCGTATGCTGCGCGCGTGAGCTTGCGAGCGTGAGCCAAGAAGGATGGTCGTCTTCCCGCGCGCCAAATGTTGGAGGTCACGTGATCGTTAGCGCGCTAGGTAAGGAGAGCGCGCGTCTCTAGCACGGCCGTGGCTGCACATGCCTGTCCTCGTGGTTGAGCGCATGCGCGGCCAGCGCGCTTTATGTTCGAAGCATAGAGTTTCATACAATAATTGTTGCAAGTAATGTGCGCCGTGTGTCATGGGTAAAGGCCGGCCGAGACGGCTGGTGGCTTCATGGACGCTGGGTTCCGAGCACCTAGTGTTGGAGCTCGCGTAATCAAAGTTTCAGAGATGCGGTGAAGTGAGCGGCAACATGACGCGTTCGCTTTGGGACAAGAAAGAGCGTCCCTCGCTGCCGGCGCTCCTCACTACGCCAGCGTTGCGACGGCACGCGGTCATCGAATGAGATCTGTTGATGTTTGATCTGTGCGCGCGTGACACCATGCTTGTTTAGCTAGAAAGCAGATATAAATGCGAAGCATTTCTTTCCCTTGTCGGAGCCAAGGTCAATCGCGAGGCCGTCCAAGGTCAGAGTTTGTCGCCGATGCGCGCGCCCCCCATGCCCCCGCTCGCCCTCCGCCATTGGTGCGGCCCCTCCTTGCTTCACGCGCGTGCTCACATCCTCCCACGCGCCGGCTCGCACACCGCTAGTGACTTGGCGCCTCTTCCTGCTCCACTGCGCGTTACCGCGAAGCCGAACGACCAAAAACTTATGCGATGGGCGAAGAGTGTAAATAGTTCCTTGTGCATATTCTTGGAAATAAAAGAACATGTACGCATCATGTGTCTCTTTCCATAGCTTTTAATTGAAATGCTTACCCGCCGTGGTTGCTCAGTGGCTATGGTGTTCGGCTGCTGACCACGAGGTCGCGGGGTCGACTCCCGGCCGTGACGGCCGCATTTCGATGGGGGCGGAATACGAAAACACCCGTTTACTTACACTTAGGTGCACGGTAAAGAACCACAGGTGGTCTAAATTTCCGGAGTCCACCACTACGGCGTGCCTTATAATCAGAAAGTGGTTTTGGCACGTAAAACCCCATAATTTAATTTTTTTATAACATATAATTTAAAAAGCATTTCAACATACACATTTTGCTCATTTTAGTGCGCTCAGACGTTGTCTTACCATGAGTGAACAAATACAGAGCGATGTTTTTTCGCGTAGCGTTCCGCATCCATGGTAAAGGTGGGACACAACGTCGGATGCAGCAGCGTGATCATGCACGATCACGAGCAGTCTGCACTCGAACCATTTGCCAACTAAAGTCACGTGCTAGGTAAGACGAACTTTGAAGAGAAGCACACGGCCACGCCTTTAATACACAAAGACATGGTAAAAAAAGGAACTCTGCCTATACCATCGTGTTCAACAAATAAGGCTGTAAGTAAATCTCTAAATCACACCTTACACTCTTTTTGGGTGTAAAGTATGGACCTATTTCGTCCCTTATTCACCTTTAGGGTGTAAATTATTTAAGTATATCCGGATTAAACGTTTTGGAACACTGTAATCACAAAGATTGCTTATTCTTGTTTCGCCTTCGTTTGGGCTCAAACCACTCGCACTTCAATCGTGCTGCACTGCGTAATGCCCCTGGCAATATCTTTTAGCACGCTTTTCGTTCGAAGTTTCATGACCGATATGAACGACCCTGACTAAGAGCACCGAGCGTGCTTTTCAGGCACAGCAGCGGCGCAGTTGTTATGCCGCTTCGGCTTGGCTGCCTGCTTGCAGTTAGAAGCCTTTTGAGGCTTGATTCGTGGATAAATTCCTTGTAGCGTCGAGTTCTAGCACAAAAATCAGAGATGTTTGTCTCCACAATATGCTATACGTAATATGCACGATGTTCACATATATAGCAGCCAGATATTCATTTGAGTGTTACGTCATCTATGACCAGTGCACCTGCAGGCGGAAAACACTGCCGCGGCTTGCACAGATCAAGCAGCTTCGCGAGTTGCATCGATAAGGCTCTTTATTTGGCTTTCTCAAGGCACTTTCCCCGCGTGATAGGGCTGCAATGAAGTCATTCGTCTGTGCACGCGAAAGGCGATGCGCTTGCGTGTGTGCGGCACTATGCAGCTGCCGATTCAACAACTTGTATGTTCTTGCGCTTCTCAAAGTGCGTACGTGTGTGCAGGCAGCGACTGACAGCTCCCTAGAACTGATAACCGACCCCCATTACCCCACACGCATGGGAAATTCGGTCTCGAGAGACACCACCCCAGATCTGGCCTTCGTCAAGAACGCGCCGGGAGCAGAGCGGCACAACTTACAAGAGAACCTGGGAAGTGACCACTACATCGTGGAAATCTCCCTACCGGTCAGCGCGGCCCCGCAGATGTCCTTCGAAATAGTCGACTGGGACGCCTTCCGAAAGAAAAGGAAGGACGACCACGAGAAATACGAGTCGTTTGCGGTCCTCGTGGCGCAGCTCAAGAAGGATGTAGCTGCGGTCACCAGGACCGTCGAAACGGACCTCAAGCTCGATCGCATGGACGCTCGATTGGCGCACCTGCTCGAAGCCAAGAATTCCCTCACGGCCAGATGGAAGACGCAGAAGCTGAATCGCCATCTCCGGAGGAGGATTGCGGCCCTCAACCGCGAGATCGAATCGCACTGCAAGGAGCTCGGCCAGCAGCAATGGAACGAAGTATGCGCGTCCGTCGACGGCCAGATGCGTGCGGGAGGCAAGTGAAACCTCCTCAAGCAGTTATTGGACGACACCCAGTCTAAGAGAAACCACACTCTGCCTATCGATAGGCTGGTCCACAAGCCTAATAGCGAAGGCGCATCTATGAACGAAGTGATGGACGACGTCGCGCGTCGCTACCTCCCCATCGGGCAGTCCGGGCCAGAAGATTACCCGGCCTATGGCGGCAAGGCAGACGAGGAGCTCGACGCCCCCTTCTCCGTCTCGGAAGTCAGAGCGGCCCTTCAAGGCCTCAATGGAAGATCGGAGCCCGGGCCGGATGGAATCTCGAACAGACTCCTTCGAAATTTAGACGAAGGCTCGATCGAACTGCTCACCAAAGAAATAAACAATGTCTGGGAGGCCGGCATCGTACCGGATGCCTGGAAGGAAGCCTCGGTGATCCTCATTCCGAAGCCGGGCAAGACACCAGCCATAGACAGCCTGCGACCCATTTCGCTCACGTCTTGCGTGGGCAAGGTGGCGGAGCATGTCATCCACAACAGAATATCGAGGCATGCCGAGGAACGACACCTACTCCCGCCGAATATGGTCGGCTTCAGACCCTCGCTGTCCACTCAAGAGGTCATGCTGCTGATCAAGAGGCAGATAGTCGACGTGGTCACGAGAGACGTCCGAGGCATCTTGGCGCTGTACATCGCCAAGGCCTTCGACACGGTCAAGCACAAGCACGTCCTCGACTCTGTGACGAGACTGAACCTCGGCGAACGCTTTCACGCGTTCGTGAGCTCTTTCCTAAGGGATCGCAAGGCCACGATCAAATTGGGCCAGGTAAAGTCGGACGGATACGCGATGGGAGCCTGCGGTACGCCGCAGGGTGCGGTGTTATCTCGACTGCTTTTCAACATCTCCATGAGCGACCTGTCAGTCCGACTCGACCGAATCGGGGCCGTCAATCTCAATCACGCTATCTACGCGGACGACATCACCATCTGGTGCGGTGGTGGGTCGGACGCAGCGGTGGAGCGGGCCCTGCAAGATGCCTTGCAAGTCACGGAAGAATTCCTCGAGGGCACGGGACTGGTCCTCTCGCCGACTAAGTCGGAACTCTTGCTGTATCGACCCGACAGAAAAGGCCGCAAGTTCGACACGACGCTGGACCAAGTACCGATCGAACTCAGAACGAAGACGGGTCAGTGCATCCAGAGGGTGGATTCTCTCAGAGTGCTCGGACTGGTCCTCAATGCAAAGGGCAACAACGCGCAAACGATCGCGCGCCTGAGTGCGAAGACGGAGAACATGCTCAGACTTGTTTCGTGAGTGACGAGCAGGAGGGGGGGCATCAGCGAAGCCAACCTCATAAGGATCTACCACGCCTTCCTTATGAGCCATATCAACTACGTGGCTTCTGCGCTAAACTGGTCACGTTCGGAGGAGAACAAGATTGACGCATTCATGAGGAAGAGTATCAAACGAGTCCTCGGCATCCCCATGACGACCAGTACGGAGAAGTTGATGCAACTCGGGGTCCACAACACGCTGAGCGAAGTCGTCGAAGCGCAGAAAACGGCACAGATCGTTCGCCTCTCTACCACCAAGGCCGGCCGCCGAATACTCGAGATGGCGGGTCTGGCAGCCATGGCCGAGGAGTCGTGCGCCGTCCCGCTTTGCCAGGGTGAAAGGGAAACCTTTCGAGTCTCTCCCTTCCCGAGGAATGTTCATCCACAACACATCGAGGCCCGGCGCGCAGCCAGAGCCCGAGCACTCATCAAGACTGCCCTGCAAACCCCAGAGCTCGCGTCCTTTGTCGACGCGGCGCGGTATCCCGGATCAAACTCGTACGTGGCCACGGTGGTTAACCCCCAGGGCAAGATCCGGAATGCGGCGTCTATACAACGTTCGACGGCGTCCGCTTAGAGCAAGTCGCAGTGGCGCTGGCTCTGTGCGAACCCGGGCGCACGCTTATCTTCACGGACTCCAGGTCGGCGGCGATGGCCTTTCTCGCCGGCTCTGCCTCGGCCGAGGCTGCGGCGGTGCTGAGGACCCGCAAGACAGGCACGGCCCGTCATGTCATCACTTGGTTCCCGGCTCACATGGGCCGGAACGTCTCCCCCGGCTCGATCAACCCTAATGAGCTGGCCCACGACCAGGCGCGAGGTCTCATCAACCGCGCCAGTCCGAGGGGCCCGGCTTCGCAGGGGATCGACCGAACCACGGACCCGCTGCTTACTTTCCACGAGATCACTACTCATTACCAGCTGGGACGCAGACAGTATCCGGCTCCTCACCCGAAGCTGGGCAGACCCCAGGCCTCGGTGCTGAGAATGCTGCAGACGGGCTCCTTTCCGTCTCGCTCGAGGCTGAGCCACTACACTCCAGGTGTGGATCCCCGCTGCCCAGACTGCGGCGAGGAACGGTCGACCTTGAACGACATGCTGTGGCAATGTTCTGCGTTGCGCCACTCGCCTTTAAACCGGCAAGAAGACTGGGATGAAGCCGTCAAGAGCAACGACCTTCAAGTGCAGCTTCGGGCTGTCCAAAGGGCCTGCGACAGGGCTGAAGATCACGGCCTTCCGCCCCCGGCGCACGTGCGGCCCGCGACTACGACAACGTAGTCCCTTAGGACCAATTAAAGTTTCTTGTCTGTCTGTCTGTCTATCCTAGTGCCACGATAACCAAACGCAAGCCGCGTGACATATTCGCCTGAATAACGCGAGCGTCATCCAGAAACGTGCGCGATCAACGCGTAAGCATCTTGGCTATTCTCGTCGTTTCGTCATGACGCTGGCGTCTCTTTATGCAGTGAAACTGGTTCTACGCTTTTATGACAAACGCGTGCCGCTGGCTCTCAAGCGCGAACGTCACAGTGGAACCTGTACTTCATTTGAAAACAAAGCGTATGCAAGGACCGAAGTTACACATAGAAATGGCTTCCATAAATTGCGCAGTCCCAAGTCAGTATGAGCCAACAAGCCCGTGCACCACTTTATTTTGCCGACACGGCGAAGGTGAGAAAGCCCAACTCACAATAGTCAGAATCATTTGCACTTGGTAGGGAACAGCTTGTCCTCGGAAAATATACTTGCAGCGCGTAACAAAAGCACTCATGGACTACACACTCTCAGTAGTACAACAATAACGTGTGTTACGTTTTTAGCATAATATATGACAGCGCACAGCCTACGCACTCCATAGCCCCGTACACCTGTAGATGATAACGCAATCAGGGAAAGGTTCTGAACGATCACCGAGTATAGCACCCGTGCATCAGCTTACCCATGCCTGAGCTCCGTGCTCCATGCTCCGAAAATAGACAGCAAAGCACTGGGATAATCCGGATAATCGCCACAGACGACTCCAAAGATTGGACCTTACCATGAATTTTAGGCTACCACCGAAAATTCAACGAAGCTGTGCCAGTCTTCTGCACAGACTAAGGCTGGGGGTGGCGTTTACGCGCGGATATGTGCACCTCGTGCGACGCACCGAGTCTCCACACTGTGAGGTGTGCAATGTGACTGAGACTATAGGTCATGTGCTTTGTGACTGCCCTAAGTACGTGGACGAGCGTGAAAGGTTGAACAACGACCTTAAGCGTCTTGACAGCGCCCCGTTGTTGGAGGATGTTATTTTAGGCCCTTGGCCAGATGCTCAATCGAGTTTCAAGGCCATCCAGGCATTACTGAACATTTAAAAAATTGCTGGCCTGGATTGCAGACTGAGCATGCCGAATTGCTTGCCATATCTTCTACATCTTCCTTCTATCGTCATCGTCACCCATCATGCACCTCTTTCTTCCCTCTTTCTTTCCCTCTTCCCCTTCCCCCAATGCCGAGTAGCTGGCTAGAGGAATATACCTCAGGCCGACCTTTCAGCATTTCGTATCATTAAACTTCTCTCTCTCTCTCTCCGTGCTCCGCCAACAAAGAAAAAAAGCTCCGTTCGTACACGTTTGCACCTCCAGTACTCTTAAAATCTATGCCTAACATAAAACAAGAACTGAGTTCTTCAATGACACGGTTAGCCACGAAACTTAGCCAAAATATGCGCAATCCCATGCGAATGCCTCGCTGCGGCAACTCGACGGCCAACTGTCATGGTGACAAGCGCACCGAGACGCGGAAAAGATGAAAACATAGAAAAAAGGGCGCGAAACATACCACGTGACGGCGCTCAACCAATTGGAAGACGCACACCTCTCCTGCCTCCTCGCATGCTCCTCGCAGCAGCGGAGGCGGCAAGACAAAAGTATGTCGCTACCTCCCAGGTGTCCCTACTATCTATTTTGTGCGTTCCCCCGGGAGAGTACGGACATTCCCATATTATGTGGTCGAGGGTCCCTCTCGCCCCACAAAGATTACATTTATCGCTCCTGGCCTCGGGGAAAATGTGGTTCGCCATAACCGGGTGCGGATATGTATAAGTTTGTAGTCGACCTTGCTGCGCAGCTCGGACTCTGAGCTCCAGCTCCGGCTCGTCCAACTGGCCGAAAAGGCTGCTGGGACCCAAGACCTCCCATCCTGCATCTGAGGCGGCGGCACTCGCCCCCTGACCTGCGTGTCGGGGGGTGGGTAGATCGCCTTTTCTGTTGGCCATTAAAGTTTATTCTATCTATCTATGTCGCTACCTTTGGTTTTATTCGGGGGGCTTACCGGATGGATGGATGGATGTTATGAGCGTCCCCTTTGGAACGGGGCGGTGGGTTGCGCCACCAATCTCTTGCTATTATACTGCCTAATGTCCTACCTAGGTTAAAGAAGAAGAAAAAAACAACGATGAATTCCCATAACCAAATTTTATTACCCCCTAATGTGAACTTTGTTTTTGTCTCCGTTTTTTTGTCGTTTCCCTATTTTTCTTCTACCAATCGTCCAATCGCCTCTTACCGCTTCCACCTTCGGCGTGTCCTCTGGCGGTGAGCTCCGGAACCTGCCCCTAGCTTGGGAAACTAACTTCCGTATTCAGTAATGCAACTTAAGTTGAAGCCCATGCTTGACTTGATCTGAGTGATGCCTATCGGGAACGCGCCGAAGGAAACACAGTGAGCGTCTTTGGGCCCGTTAACGCCAGGCGTCATCTAAATCAAGTCAAGCATGGGCTTCGACTTAACTTGCATTTCGCATACGGGGGTTAGGCTCGACTTAGAACACCTCCCCTGTTAAGACACCGTTATGAAACCCTGTGAAAGTCGATGCACAGCAAAGCTGTTGGCGAAGTTACACATCACCACCACAAGCGACGTACGTATAGAAGGGAAAGCCGTTAGCCCAGCATACTATTTCTTGTAGGCCCTCCGTCTAGCGCAAGTGCATTATTGAAGTAATTAAATTCCATAAAGTAAAATACGCCAGAAATCTTGCAAAATACGAGTTACGCACAACCTACAGACAGATAGCATAGGATTGCAATACGAATTTACGAAAAACATAATTTTGTTACGGGGAAACTCAAACGCAAATCCTTCCAGCTTCCGTTTGTTTTGTGTGAGCAAAACCGCGCACGCGGGCACGAAAAAATCCCGACCAGCGAAGGGGCTAACCGCTTCGCTGTAAAAGCTTCTAGCCACAGTTTGCATGTACTCTTTAGTTAAATTTTCGGTTTAACGTCCCAAACGGCACAGTATATAGATTATGAGGGAGGACGTAGTGGATGAGTCCGCATTAAATTTGACTGCATGCATGAGCTTTCCTAACCCTGCGCACCTAGCACGGTATACGAGTGCACCAGTCTTTCTGCATTCCGCCCGCATCGGTATGCAGCGTCGAACGCGCGCGACCTGGATCTCTGCAGCGAAATGCCATTGGCACTGGTGTACCGCTGAGGGCGCACAATTTTTGCTCGTGGTTACATCGAGGAATGACTAATCGAAAACAGGTAAGTAGCGGTTGCCTTCCTATATCGCTGCTAACATCACGAACAGAAATTAAATAGCACACAAATACACAAGTTGTGCATCGTATGTACTGTCATTATTCTCACCAACAAATTATAAATGGAACGTGAATATACAACAAGTACAATTAGCACACAATATGAGAGAAGCGTGTTGACCACCTGCTGAAATAATTGCACTAACACCGAACGTGAGCGCTCCGAGCATGAAGTGACAGCGCCAGTGCTATTTTTCCATTCTTCAGGCGAGAAACAAGCGTTGCGATTCTGTCCAAAGTTACCGCGCATAAATGGCACGCACATTTACTACAGCAAACATTCTGTTACGCAGAAGCACGAAGTAAAACACTGCGAGCGAAGGCATAGTGATAAAAAGACGCGCCCGGCAACACGGAGTCTAGACACGCATACGGCACTTGCGCGACGGGTTCATCAACGCGTCAGCCTCGCAGTTGAACGCGCGCGCGAAGTCAACGCTGTGCCGTAGGGGTACATTGCAGAGCCGCTCGGCGTTGGCGTCACCGCAAAGCAGGTGACATCCGAAAGCAAAGAACACCTGAATTCCTTTCAGATGTCCGACGTCCCGGAGGGAACCGGCGCCCGAATCCACCAGGGAAAAGTCTCGCGCGTATCCGCCCAGCAACGCCGAAGACGCCAGCACGGCCGCTACGCCGGCTTGCAGTCCAATGTCCGGACCCTCTTTGAGCTCCGGGTTCACCGCACGCAGGCACCGGTGGTTATCGTCGTACACACGTGCCCGCCGAGACGGCCTTCGATCGATGTAGTCGAGAAATGTTGCCGCCGCTAGTCGCGTACCTAAGCCGGCGAAAAGGATGCCGCGGTGAATCCCGGGAGAGTACCAGGGGAAGGCAAGGTGGTACGGGGTGAGGCGCCATTTGTAGATCGTCGCGTCGCACTGGCTGGCGCAGTCAGAGTCCTTGCCCGAGTCGGTGTAAGCGAAGCCGAGTTGCCTTTTGTGGCCAGTCAGAGCCATCCAATTGCGCAAGGCACTGTCGGTAAGGTTGGGATACGTTTTGTAGCGAGGCAGAAAAAACCTTGGCTCTGACGTGCGTAGGAACTCGGACACAACGTGTAGGTGGTTGTCTCGCGGGAGCGGCTGCCGCTCGCCAAGAAGCGTGCTGTTCGGACCCACTATGCGCGGGAACTGTTCCCACACGAACTCCTGGAGATCCCCGAACGTTTTCAGCTCAGCGCGTGCCTTCTCGAACAAAAAGTTATTCAGGGCGTCACCGTAAAACACGTAGGAAGTTAGGAAACAGTACTGTTCCTGGCGGAAAGAAGCGTCGCTTGCCGAACCAAAGAACGCGTCGCGGATTTCGGAGCTTGTGTGTGACACTGCGGCTATGACGCTGAGGAATCCGAAGGCGTCCTTCATTTTTACTTCGCCGTAGTCCAAAACGTATTGGAATACGGCGGAGAAAGATCGTACGTCGTAAATAACGGTGGCGTTCAGCTCCGCGAAGTCGAAACCGAAGAACTTCCTGAACGTAGACGTCCACATCTCCGGACTCACCGAAGGCGCGTAGGTTCGTAAACTCGCGATGTCGTGAACCGAGCTTCCATCAACCGAGGCCTGCAGGTAAATGGCCACGACTGTTGCCAGGGTTTGAAGACCGCGGACTATCTCGTCAATCCGCGTCTCGTTCGCGACGCCGTCCGCGAATTCCTGGTACATGACGCGAACGCAGCCCGTTAGGATTTTTTTCTTCAACATCTCCATGAAACGGTTCGCGATCTTTTGAAACGTAGCGTCAAGCCGAAAGAATATGGCGCGGAATTTGGTCTTCGTGTAGCCGGAGTCGACGTCGAAAAACACGGGCAAGCCAACGCGCCTGGCCATGAAGAAGAGAGAGTTGAGAAAGTCCGAACGCTCACTCCGCTCGGGCCACGTCAGTCCAGCTTCGGCGAGAACGACCTTGACGTCCGTTTCTGTACCCATGTCCGCCTTACGACCGCCCTTGAGGCAAGTCTCCAGGAAGTGAACCGCTTGTCCAACGGGCTCATTGCGCATGCGGCTGGACACTTGTCCCACACGAAGCCGCTCCATCACGTCCTTCGCGTACTGGTGCCACGCTCTCGTGGCCGTAGACGTGTCGTGGTTACGCCGCCATCCTCCGCACGCGTAGTCGTAGAAGTTGTGGCACGGGTTGGCGCCAGTGTCGATGGACTCGCGAAGGAGGGAGGCGTAGGCGCTTTCGCAGGCTCCTGCGTCGAGGCAGTTAGCGAAGGCACTGGGATGGCCCTCGGAGACTTCGCTGCGGTTACTGCCTGGTGATGCGACAGTTTTGGAAGACCGGGCGGCCCACGCTCTGGATGCTAATCGCCAGGCCAGAACGACCAGCACACCAACAGCCACGGCTGCACCCAGGCCCAGGATGATAGATGTGAGTCGCTGGCGGCTCTGCGTGAGCAGCTCCGTCGTCTCTTGCGCTTGCGAGCACGACGAGCTTCTTCTCTGCGTTTTCCAAGAAGAATATCACAGGCCGGCAACGATAAAGTAATCTGCGTACACGTTTGCTGTCAAGATTTACTAAAGTAATGCAGCAGCTAATGTTGAAGCAAGAATGGAACTTTCATTGTTAACGTTGCCGCCAGGACATCTGCAGCCACGTCCTTTGGAAATGAAAGCGACCTGTTCGAGTTTGGGCTAGGAACCTCCAGTGAGTTTTCTGGATTGCAAACGCAGTGCGTTAGTTGCTAATTAGTCAATTTTGCATTTCAATTTCTTGTGCAAGTAGTGTCCGCGGCTTCGTGTAGACCGGCTCATAAACTACAATTAAGCTGTCTGCCACAGGCAAGCAATAAAAAATTTTGAAAGTGTTCGTTGAAGCACCCTGTATATATACACACGCGTCGCACAAGAGCTGCAGCGACCTCAAACAAGGAACAGAATGACTCTCCTGGCAGCTGCGACCCCTCGTATGTTCTTTGTTGACATGCCATCCCTCTTCCCTAAATTCCAGTGGCTACGTCTTTCGTCCTTCCTCCCTTGTGCACACGACTGAATGTGCACCTGTTGACGTGTGGGTTACTCACAAACTGCCTACCTGGTTTGCTTTCCTTTTTTTCCCCATAATTCCACTGTTTGCACGCGCAACCTTGTAGTCCCGTTATAGCACAACTGTACGTGCGCGCAAGTTCGAATTCACAGTTTTTTTTCATTTTGGTTGAAATACGTACATGGCATAGCCCCCCGCCCCCCCCCCCGCCCCCCTCCCACAGATATGCACTTATCCACTGCCAAGACACACTATGGCTGTAAGGAGCTTGCAACTGTGACGAACCAACAGTACATGTCAAATCTGAAAAAAAAAGAAAAAAAAGTTTCTCCTTTCCTCTCTGTTTTTTTGTTTTTCTTCTATTTTCAACCGCTTGTCATCTTTTACAATCATCTCGTCGCGCTAATTGCGAACCCGCTCCGAGCAGACTGGTGAAGCCTTCATCAGCTATATATATGTTTTCAGGGGCACTACAGAAATTGAATTGAGATCCCACTCAATAACGACTCACGCATTCGCCACGCGTTACAGCTCCTTACAAATTGCAGAAAATTTCGAACTTCTCTTTATGTGGAATTCGGATTCTGGCAAACAGCGATTAACGACTAAACCAAGGAAAACTGTTAGTGCCATCCAAAACGTGCTGTTGGACGTCAAGGTGATGACTCTTACCTTCTATAAGTGCATGAAGGAAGAAATAATTGCTGAGCTAGTTGGTGTTGCATTGCTGATGAGTAAAAGTAGCACAACAAAAGGACAACGCCCACAGGTTCTCCCTTTCTGTCTGCGTTTTTTTTTGGCGCCAGTTTTCCTCATCAGAACATAAAAGACAATGTTCACCGTGCCTGGAAATAGATTATGGGCCCCTGCTATTATTACGGCACACTTCTTCCACGTTCGCTTAGTATATACCGAATATTTAACACCTTGACAATGGCGGCTTTTCCTTGATAGGCAGGCCTAACTGCAGCTCAACGTGAAAACATACTGCTTCACGTGGAAGGTCATCAACTTGGATACCTAGTCACCGCCCCCCCCCCCTCTCCCCGCATCGCCCTTCCCCCCTGCCAAAGAAAAGCGATTCCATTTAACCAAAGAAAAACCCGCTGCGGTGGCTAAAATATATCGTTTTGCGCTGCTAAGAACGAGGTCGCGCCATCAAATCCCGTCTGCGGCGGCCCCATTTCCATGAGGGTGAAATGCGATAACGCCCACGTTACGTGTATTGCGGGCACGTTAGAGATTCACTAGCGGTCAAAATTAATCCGGAGTCCCCCACTAAGGCGTGCATCATAATAAAACCGTGATTTTCGCAAGTAAGACACCAGAATTCAATGAAATTCATGATCCAAAGTAAAAGAAAAAAAGATTAGCTGTCTTCAACTACCCCTTGCCTGCCGGGTCAAGCAAATCTGAGCCGCAGATTCCACGGTGTCGCCTCCTACGTCCGACCATTCATGCACTATTAACTTTGCGGAGCTTGTGCCCACATAAAATGTGCGTTCCCGCGCACTTAACCGCGGGGATGAGACACGAATTGAGATGAGCGCCAACTGGTAGTCGCAGATCTCTCATTCAATTGGCCGTGCCGTACTTGTGTCCTCCCGTTCGCAGCCCCGATAACTGGTCTCGTAATGTTTGAGCGGCTGGCTCAATTGAAGACTCTGCTTTCCATATACTTCTTGCAACTGCCCGATTCCCTTTGTTTGCTTAGAGGATGGCGAAACAGCTCCTCAAGCTCTCAAGCACGCATTCACGTCTGATCCGGCACTGCGCTGTTCCGATCCGACAGTACCTGCTACCTTTAACACTGAGATTAAAGTTCATCGACAAAGCCGTTCTTAGTTGCGTTCTCTAACCATTGTAGAAACGTTACGCTATCAGTTGATACGCTATCAGTTTGCACTACTGATTCAATGTTCGACTGCGGCACCCACAGCAGACGAAAGGCCGAGGCAAAGTTAAAAAAACAAGCGCTGAACTCGCAATTCGGTTCATATTTTGGAATAGAGGGCATACCAGCGGACTAATATGAGCATGCCCAGAACGATGCTTAAACGTTGAGTCAAAGTTAAACACGGCAACAAATAGCGAATGTATAGATGGGTCGCCTGGCCTTTAGGAAAGCGACTTTTTTCTACAGATTGCTGACTAACGCACATAGAGGATCATAATTTTTACGTTCTATGGAATTGTTAAAGATAGCCTGTTGCAGATGGCACATTTCTAGTCCTTGAGCCCGGTTATTCAGAGAGGCGGACATTATTTATGCGAGAAATCTAAACACATATTCGACTAATCTACAAATCTACAAGAATCTACGAATTATCTTTGGAATTATTGACTTTGTAATATTGCAATTTACGAATTGTAGGTGGTGAGTTTGCGAGGTGTGTATATCCACCTGGAATGAATTTCCAGAATTACGCCAGTTTGGGGATATGCAGCATCAAACTTGTCGTGAAAAGGCACTTCTGTTACACATTTTTAACAGAGCGCTTTTATGCATTTAAACACAAAAGTAACCGGAACGCCCATGTATTTCGTTCCGCACCTTGGGAAATATCTCTAACCTGGTGACATCCTGGAGATTAATTTCAAGTGGGTGCGTCCTGCAAGCTCACCGTCTACAATTCTTAAGTTGCAATATGTGCCGCAAAGTAAGTAATTACGAAGTTAATTAGTGACGTTGTGTTAAATAGTTGAATGAGAGTTTCTATTTCTCGTGCTTGGAATGTCCGCCTCCTCGAATAACCAAGCTCAGCGACAAGAATTACGCTATCTACCACCAATCTATTTTTAAATATTCCGTAAAACTGTGTATGTGATGCTTTGATTCGAATGGGCGGTCTGACATGAAACTATTAAACACTACCAGCTCACCGAACCTTCAATTCTGCTACGGTAATGTCTTGCTAGCGTTTCGGCGGTGTAAAACTTCCGCATGAAGATGCAGTGGCGTTGCTGCAGGCTCGTTACCGACTATGGAATGTTTTTGGTGGCTTTCGTCGATGAAAATCTAACCGAGGTGCCCTGGATTCCGGGTATTTGGCTTGCACGAATGGCACTTCAATATAACGCGCATGCGTGGAAAACAGCAGCGGGTCCTCTACATGCATCCCGTCACTGCTCTGCACTCAAATCCAATCGTCTCGCAATCCTTCAGTGCACGGAGAAGGAAATTAGTGCGGGATCAACATTTGAATGCGATCTTCGTCATCCGTATACACATAGCCATCACTTACAAGCAATGTGTGCGCGTTGTTAGGAATCTTCAAGAGTAATAAACGAGGTTCTTTACACTGCGCGTTTTCTGAGCCGCTGTGACGATAATCGTGCATGCATAAATTGCTCATACGTTTCATAGAATATGTAGCGAGGAAAGCGCATGGCATTATTAGAGTGTCGTGTGGTAGCTTGTCGAAGAAGCGCTATCGTTGTTGCACTATGTTTCTACATCCATGACCTTCTTTGATAAACTATAGCTACAAGGCCCCGTGAAAGATATAGCGCTTTTAAAGACGCTTGCTCACGCCGTTAAAGAAAAAAAAACATTTACCGTTCTTTTTCTTCTAGTGTAGTTTTCCGACGCAAAGTCAATGGTAGGTCGCGTTGTTTGGCCATGAGTAGACGTCGCTGGCGTTGCCAGCGTCGACGGTCTGTCAAGTCGTAGCAGCTCGTGCGGCGAAGTGGCAGGTGGAGACGTGTTCGGCGAATTCTCGGAAGTTCTTCTCGACTTCGACAGTACCTTGGTCGACGGCGGGCTGCCCGACACCGGCGACGCAGCCGGCTTCGCCAAGCTTTTCCTCTCTGGCGATTTCGCGCGCTTCTTCGTCTCTTCTCGTTTTGGCGTCGCCTCGGCAGCATCCTTCGACGACTTCGAGAGTGCCTGAGGTGTTTTCGCGGAATCCGGCAACAAGCTGCCATGAATGGCCGGCGAACCTCGGTACGCGGGTGAGCCTCGGTGGCTGCCCCTTGGCGACTTTCGGTGTCCTTCGCGGCTCCCTTTGTGGACCTCTTGTTCCGGTGATCGCATGTGAATGCGGTGTCTCGAGCGTTCGGAACGATGACGACTGGCCAACGCGTCCCTGCGAACAGCGAAGTTTTCCTGCAGGGGACTGCGCTGTCGTGAAACGTACTGCGAGCTCGAGGTCACAACTTCTTCGTCGCTGCGTCCCTAAAAACAAGATATGACACATGCCCACTGCATAGGACTGCCCCTGAAGCGGGTGGTAGACACATAATAAATCGAAGGTTATCGCAGGAATTGCCAGATGCGTTCCAGAATGCGAAAGAAAGTGAGAAATGTAACAGTGGTACGACTTCAACCTGCGAAACCAGGAGTGGTAAGGTTTAGACCCGGGCGAAGTGAATGAAGTTCATTACGACCGCAGCACAAACGGGACGGAGACACAGACCATAACAGGGCACAGGACACGTTCTCTGTCCTTTTATGCGTTGCATATTGCAATCACTCAGTTCAGCCCTTGGGCGCGGCCGGGCAGCCACCATTTAACCACGTGACGTGACGTCACGACAGCCGGAGGAAAAGCTGGGCCCCAACTCGCGTTTCCTTGTGTCATCTGTCCTGCGTTCATTTTCTCTGTCTCACCGTCCCGCTGGCGCTGTCACGGTAAAGTAGGCGCGAATTTATTTTGTGGGAAACAAAAAGCGCGAGAAAACGAATACTGAGCAACAAAAGCGAGGACAATGTCGTTGTCTTCGTTTCCTTATTGTATTTGTTATTGTATTTGTATTTGTTACACTTATGGCCGCTTACGTGTTGGAATGCGGAAACATTGTAATCGCTTGGGGTGAAATGCTTTCGATTTATGTTTGCTACATGCATAAAAGTTCTTTCTGGTGAACTGGTGCGTGTGTGTCTACGTATAACGTTATCCACAAACCGCAAACATTCGAACCGTTCAGTTTGCTGCAGAACGATGGATTTTTTTTTGTTGTGTGTGTGTGTGTGTGTGTGTGTGTGTTCCCTTGCTTCGTTTTCTGAGGCGCGCTTCCGTGGGCGACCACGTTTCACAGCCTCCGCTGAGTTAGACGCTTCGGAGAGCATCCCAGTAGACACAGTACCGATTCAATCAGAAGGCAGCGACGTGACGTATGCAATGACGCATGCACTAGGCACACCTCGTTTTATACACTAATGATTTGGCGTCGAGAGTGCATCGCATTAGACAGTAGACACAACACCGATGAAATTCCAGCAGCCAGTGACACGTGGAAGGCAGTGACGGAAGCAGTTACGTGACGCGTGCAATGGCGCGCGCACTATAGGCACAGCTTTAGTGAATCACAGCCGTGGAGCCACCGCGGCGTCGCGGAAGCGCACTAGATTCGAACTCCGCAGGCCCTGGCTCGATTCACCACCCAGCCCGAAATGGACTCAATGTTCCTTTCAATTACATTATTTGACCTCGTATACAGAAACCTGCCCGACGAATGTGACGTCAATCCGAGCATTATTGACGTGTGTTTACTCTACGCGCCGTCTGCCACTTTTGGTACCATTTTTCGGTCACCCCGCCGACGACAGCACCGGATTTCGCTGCGCCGTAGCCCATTGCCTTACACACCTTGGCGGGTCGATGGGAACGCTGTCGCGTTCCACTCTTGAAGGCGAAGCAGAGTAACGCATGAGTTGTTTCTTCGTCTAGCCGAACCAATGGCTCAACAACTAAAATAAAGGCTAGTATGCTTCGCATCCTGGGCTTAACCTTAGCTAAACCACAGCCATTTTTTATTCATGAAGTGCCTGCTGGGATTTACCGCTCACGGCCAACGCCGCCGACACCGACACCCGCGCCGACGACACCGGCTTCTCTGCGACACGAGCTCCTCAACGCTGTCGCGTTAATACGCAAATAAATCCTTCATAAGTAACACACGTGCCATCGGCTCTCGTCTTGAAAGCGGCCTCGGCTTGACCGCGTTGCGCGGCGCGGCACGCGAGCGCGGAGTTGAAACCCAAAGATTGCAGCGTTCCACCGGCACCGCGAAGGATTACAACGTCACTGCTCCGGGATGCTCCTAAGTGCGTTGCTGCTCCGAGATGGCAGCAACGCAGCACGTCGCTGCTATCTCGGAGGCCCCCCGCAGTGGAAATATGGAATGACACTCCTGCGTTTTTGAGATCGCAGACGTATGCATTTGTTTAACTCAAAATTAGCAGTGTACCACTGAGAATGCTTTCGTGATCGAGAAATCAGCCTGTAACGTTGGTAGGCCAGCTGCCTTCGATGCCGACATTTTGAATGCAAGAGCACGTGACTGGGGACTGCTTTTGAGACGATATTGTAAATTCCCTGCTAAATGCAGTGCAAAAATAACTGGCTCATACGCTCAGAGGAGCCTCGATTGGCAACGTTACTTTACTATGTTCTAAATGTGGTTAGAGCCCCTTTAATCAGATTTCCGTCATCATAATCATGAGCCCTCTTTACACGAATGAATGCGGAAAGATTTGTGTTAAAATAATAAATTGTTGGCTTATCTCTTGCGAGTCGTAGGTGCGAGTTTAACAGCACCATGCTCTGGACGAAATCTTCTTTACAGCTCTAATTTAATGAGGTGTTTTACGAGCTCTTGACCAAATGTTTCGGTAAGACGGAAAAGTGATCAAGACTTCTAAGCTGGGCTTAAATAGTGACGTACAGGTGATGTTGGTTTGATACCTTCTGTGCAATGACATCATTCGACATTCCAAATCGTTCAGCAGAGAAACAAGATTAACGTGCACAAAAATGCTTTAGAAGAAAAGTAATTCGCGAAGGATGCGGTACAGGTCTCTATTGTTGTATCACGCTGTGTTTGATTGCATATTATCATAGCTGCCAACTCTCGTGAATTTTTTGTAATGTTCACGAATTCGGGCCTGTTCTGCGATCTTGCGCAAACTGCGTTGACTTTTACGAAAAGTAGACTCTGCTTGAGAAAAAAAGTTTTGAAAGGTGTCTAAAGATAAAGCGGCGTAATGTTACAAGCGTAATGCAATCAAGAAGAAAACCTGAGGACACCTAAGTACTTCTTATCATGTGTGAAAGCGAAAGCATTAATTAATTAAGTATTCCTCTGGGGACACTACATGAGGGGTGGGTACAGGGGATGTAGCATAATTGCAGTAAAAGTTGGTTAATACAAGTCAAATGAATACAAGTCAGTCACTGAATATAAGGTGTGATAAAATAATAACGATGCGTATAGATATACACGATAACCCTATGGTTTAACGTCGACGTGCGTGATTTCTTCTACGTCAGATTTGAATTCTGCAGCGTCGCTGATCGCAAAGGTGTGGCCAGGAAGGCGATTCCAGTGACGCGCAGTACGAATAAAGAATGATTGCTGACATATTATGGTGTGGGCACATGGAGCGACGACGGCGTTTGAATGGTTGTTGCGTGACATGCGATGGACGGGAACGATGAGCTTATTTTTAGGCAGCAAACAGTGAAAGAAATTGTGATTAAGATTTAGTGAAGGATTTCTGCTGCGTTGCGCCAGGTCGGTTAGATCGACTTGTGGTTTCAGGGCTGTGATGCTAGAGTTGTAAGAATACTCACTCAAGGTGAGTCTAACAGCTTGATTCTGGACTGCTTCCAGTGTTTTAATAAGCTTTACTTGGAAAGGGTCATGTATTGCACTTGCATAATCTAGTTTTGGACGGACTAGTGCATTTCTATGCCAAGAGTTTAACAGAGGATCGACCAATTTAATGCCGCTGAGCCGTCCTTGACTTACTGAGAATACGCCATTGGGTATGTACCACTTTTCAATAAGCCTCACGCCAGCTATGGTATGTGCCACTGGGACCAATGGTTATGTGCCGCACGATACCCGCCGTGGTTGCTCAGTGGCTATGGTGTTAGGCTGCTGAGCACGAGGTCGCGGGATCGAATCCCGGCCACGGCGGCCGCATTTCGATGGGGGCAAAATGCGAAAACACCCGTGTACTTAGATTTAGGTGCACGTTAAAGAACCCCAGGTGGTCGAAACTTCCGGAGTCCCCCACTACGGCGTGCCTCATAATCAGAAAGTGGTTTTGGCACGTAAAACCCCATAATTTTTTTATGTGCCACACGATATGTGCTCCTGAGGCCGCCGGATATGGGCCCCTGACACTGGGCATGCTCTACTCCGGAGTGTGGGTATGTGCCAATGGGACCAATGGGTATGCGGCAGCGGTTGTGTGTGCCCAAGGCGTTGGTGTGCCTTTCGTCCCTGGTTATGTTGCACTGGGAATGTGCCACTGAGCACGGGACGTTCTTCAATGAACCTCGTGACTCCGAATTGGGCTAGTATCACACAACATTTGAGTATCAGACTGAAGTTCTCAGTTTCCGTATGTGTGCCGTTTCTCGGTGGTTCGTGTCACTTGCGAATAGTATGAGAGACAACTTCTTTAAGAAAAAAAAGCAATGACGTCACACCAGGAAGTGCAAATGACGTAATTTATGTTTCTTAGCACGAATGGTTAAATTCTTTTAAGGCTCAGCATTCCGACGCTACTCTAACAGCATTTTTTTCTCAGCTTGCAGCTCGCCTCAGTTTTGCGCCAGGGTGTCTTTATAAGAGTGGCATACGTCTCAAGGTGAACGCAATTAGGCTGGCAAGAACTGTGAGGGAGTACGATGGGAATGGATGACAGTGCGAAAGAGGTTTTAAAAGCCACTTCACATTTATTACCATAGAATTATAGAGCCAATACACATGAGCGAATGAGAAAATATGATTAAATTGATGAAATTAGCATGGCCAACGCACAGCCAAAGTATTGCATATACGCGAAACGTATCAAGAGAAACTTCGAAGCTCGCAATAACCTTTGCAAAAGATGTATTCATGCAAAAGAGTTACCAGGCCAGAAAGCGTTGCACCACGTTATCATTTAAAAAGCATTGAAGAAGCATTTCAACCTATCAATATTGTTGCCTGTAGTGCGCTAAGGACTTGTGTTACGAAGAGTGATAAAAAAAAACTTCCCTGTGTTTCCTCCCGTAGCGCTCCGCTGTCATCGTCACGGTGGTACACTGCGCGTCGGATGAAGCAGCGTCGACACGCACGATAACGCATAGTCTGCAGTCACATCTTGCTACGCGAATAAATGGCGTGTTCTAGTTCCGGCTAAATTTGACGTAAAAGGCACACCACGGCTCGCACAAACAAGCTAAGAAATAAAAAAAAAAACAAACAAAACAAAACAAAACAAAACAAAACAAAGAAACTCGGACCAAACCGGCACGCTCAATTTACCAGCACCTTTACGCAGGACACAAACGCTGTTTAGAGACTTGTACAGAGCGGGTAAATTTTGTGCCGGAAGCAGTTGTCTGTAGCGGTCATAAAAAGACCAGCTTTTATATTTTGAAATGGAAACAATCTACAGTTGCTTTTTTTGGACGCCCAGGTTGCCTGAAAGTGAATGAGTACTTTATTTGAACGTATTTTGCTTTAATATTCGCGAACATATTTATGCGAAAGCATTATATGCCCCATTACGCGAAAATCCGTCGGCGTGACCGAAGAAGAAGAAGAACAACTTTATTGTAGAATAAAACGCTCAATGGGTGGAGCCCCTAGACAAGGGCCCCACTGGCTTCAGCGCGCCGTCTTGCTTGTCGGATGATGGCCCTTTGGACCTCTTCCTGTGAGCTGGACAGCTGCTACGAAAGATGGCCGACGTCGCAAAGAGTGAGAACACGCCAAGAAAGGCTCGAATTCACGTGAGACTTTCCTCGAAGGTTCCTGTGAATAAAGTAAACTAATTGTCTTGAAAACAAAATTTGGTAATTTTGATATGGGTAGAAATCGAACCCGGTCCTCCGGGGCATGAGACGAGTGTGCTTCCCCGACGCCCAGCAGGCTCCATGGTTCAAGTCGACTATAAAAAAAAAGAAAAAAAACCCCAGTTTCATACACCAGGTCCAACGCTGTCGAAGCTACGCAAGAAGTTCGGTCCCCAAAATTTATCACTACGCGCGTTCCCGTCTATGCTTCGCTGTGCGCCAGGAGGCGTTTGCTCGCGCGAGCATGCACGTGAGGCTGCCGCGACGGCTAACGAAAAGAAACAACGAAACACAAATTGATTTAAAACAACGTGTTATCAGCCGTATGAATACATTGCTTGTTTGTTTCTAAGGGTAAATTCTTTCGTTCTTTCATTCAGAACAGCTTATATAAAGAAAGCTTTCACAAAAATCGGGTCAAGAGACACTGAGCCATTTCTAAGTGCGAACGCTGCCACTGCAGAAAGTATCTCTAGCTTCCACAGCGTTGCACCTGATGTATGAAACGGAGTATAGTGGCTAGTACTTGCGCCATTGCACAAGCCACATCTCATGCCGGCAAGCCTGCGTGTAGCGACGCTCGGTGCGTTTTGACTTGGCGTTACCGAGGCACAGTTAGAACGCAGGCGAGAGCTTGCGCGGTCAAAGAACGTGCGGAGAAATGCATTTCACAAAAGGGACTATAATCCTTTCGAATTCCCACACGTAAGCAGCCTTGAGTGCCTCTGCCTGATTTTTATTTTCGTATACATGTATTAACGCGACAGCGTTAAGGAGCTCGTGTCGCAGAAAAGCCGGTGTCGTCTGCGTCGGTGTCGGCGTCGGCGGCGTTGGCCGTGATTGATAAATCCCAGCAGGCACTTCATGAATAAAAAACAACTTGCAAGATGGGCTGCGTGGGAATCGAACCAGGGTCTCCGGAGTGTGAGACGGAGACTCTACCACTCAGCCACGATTTTTTTTTCTTTATTGCCGACTTCGACGTTCTAAAGCATGGTTTACAAAGGATAAAACGTGTGAGCCACACTTTGGTGAACATGGTACTAAAATCTTTCGACGCTTCAAAGCGGTACAAAAGCGCCTTTAGTGAATGCAGTGTTGCCTTACAAACGAGCTGTTTCTAAGGCTCAGGCGTGCGTCGCTTGCTCAGGCACACATTTCGCTGCTGCGCCGAACGCGGCGTTGCTCGACGCTCACCGCGTCGGATGCGGGGCGCGTAGTCGCTGCGCCGTAGCCCATCGTCTTACACCCCTTGGCGGGTCGACGGGAACGCTGTCGCGTTCCACTCTTGAAGGCGAAGCTTAAGCGTCCTCCAATTTTTTTTGTGTCAGTATTGCACCTGGTCGTTCTTCAGTCGTGCTGCTCTAGATTATGTCTTTAGCAATAGGTTTCTGGCAGGCTTTGTCGTTCCAAGTTTCGCGCCTGCATAGATCCACCTTGGGCTTGTTGCGCGGAGGCATGATGACTTCGTGTGTGCTGTGTTTTCGCGGATCTAGTTAGCGTCAAAGCCAGACGCAGTACGAAGGGCTATTCAGCCGCCACTCATGCTGCTCTTTGTCACACCGGCGTAGTGGCTGCGAGTGTCCACCGTCAACGAGAGAGATGCGGTCATGCTTGGCCGTGCAACGCTTGACACCATGCTTGTTAACTAGCACGCTAATAATTGCTGCAATCTATACGCCCGATAAAAGTAGGAACTTTGTTTCGTGTATTGGTCAAGCACTTTGCTATCGCCAACGATGCGTGAACTTTCGGGCGAAACTGCAGCTTCTTTATGTGAAATACCAATTTATTGTTCTACTGCTTGTAGGTTGTAAGTGGCATGTTTAACAGCCGTGGAGTCTGGGCGAAATGCTATGTTACAGCTCTACTTGACTGCGTGTTTTGACAGTTGTTGACGAAACGTTTTGCTAAAACGGAGCATACGACGAGGGCACGTAACCGCGCTTTGAATAGCGGCGTGAAGGGGGTGTTGCGCTGCAGCTTTGTGTACAGTGACAACACTCGACATCCAAATCCGCGCACAAAAGAACTCTTGCGAAAGGTGCGTTACCAGTATTATAAGATGATGTAATGTATTTGATTCATATGAATTGCATTGCTCTAGAAAAACTGGATTAATTATAGAAAGGATGATTCATTAATAATGTGATTATAGTTTGCAGTGACATATTATTAGGGAATACTGTTTATGTATTGTATAATGACGGGTAATGTAAAGCTCAAACTGTGAAGGTTAATTGCTGCCTTTCCAGCAGTTTACGTAGGCAAGTGCTGTGTAGTGTTAAAAGTGCGTTTTGCAAGCCGTGAAAATTTAGCTGGCTGGCTTAGCAAAACTGTTAGTGTCACTTAGATCAAATTTAGTGAAAAACGGGGGAAGGGAAGGGAAGGGAAGCGTAGCAGGGGACGGCAGAAATTTAGGTGGGCGGATGAGATTAAGAAATTTGCAGGGACGGCATGGCCACGATTAGTACATGACCGGGGTTGTTGGAGAAATATGGGAGAGGCCTTTGCCCTGCATTGGGCGTAACCAGGCTGATGATGATGATGATGATGATGATGATGATGATGATGATGATGATGGGGGAACGCTAATGCAAACTTGTGCGCGAAGGTAAATGCATCTGCATAAAATCAAATCTTTGCAGACATTATATTTTATAAAGTACTTGAGAATGTAATATGGACATTTCACGCTATTTTTTCCAGTGTTTTAAAGGAACTCTACGCGACATAAAGCATATATTTGGGGAAAATAGTGGACACGTTATTGTTTATGGGTGGTCGAAATTCACAATGCTTTGCTTATTAACAACAGATTCTTGTTGGTCTGTTTTACAATCGGCACAAAAGTTAGCCCGGTCCCCTCGCATAAATGTTAGGGCCACCAAAATGAAGTGTAACCAACATGGGGCGAGTGCTATCATAAATTTGTCTGCGAAGTTCAACGCGTGTCGGATAAGCACAGCTTTTCAGAACATCGTTGAAGCAAGTGTTTCAAATTTCCACGCTGGCACGATCAGCTATGTTTTCTACCATCCCGGTAGAACTGCACATTAATAAAGCCATACTATATTCAAGAGAAATGGGGCGAGGTGGCATCTCAAATGCTATGTGCGGCAAAATTTTAACGTGTCTGTTTTACTTAGGTGCGCTGCAAAGAATTATTGTGTCTCGTATTTTTTTTCGTTGTACTTTCATTTGCTATGCGAGGTTCATCCGGTGTCCACGGTGGACGAAACGAGGCACCTGGCATATGTTTCGCGAGAGCAGTAACCACGTGATGGGTGATATATGGGCAAAGGTGAAGTTTGGTTGGGTAATTGGGGCCTTTGCAAACAACTAGGTATGCAAGCGTTCTGGACTCGTTAGGAGTGCTTTACGAGGTCACAGAGTATGGCCGTTTCCCCGACGAAAGTACGAATGCCATCGATATCATCTTTCGCGAAAATGGGGGAAGGCTAAGACAAATCTGTTTAGTGCGTCCGCAATTAAAACAGACTTTTGAATACATTGTTTCAACAAGTGCTTGGAAGGGTCATATGGCCGTCATCAGCTGTGCCTTCCTAGTGTTCAGAGATGATGACTGAACGTTACATCGGGTTTATGTTCGGTGGAAATGCGGGTAATGTGAAGTGAAATGTCTGACGAAAGTTGAGCGTTCCTGGCCTGACTAAAAGCGCTGCGAGTAACCACTAAACCAATTTTTCTATGCGTTATACAATGTTGCGGGTCTCAGTGAAATAAGAAAAAGAAAAGCTCGGTGCCCTTCCACTCCGTGAGGAAGGATGAGCAGCGAAGCTGTGTATGTGTGCCCCTTAATGACGAACTGCACCTCCACCGCTGGTCGGCCCGGCATTGCACTATCTCCGTGATCGGCCCACGTAAAAGTTTTTTTTTTTTGCTTACCACGCCAACGACACGAAAATTTTCCTGGATGGTAGAGGTATACAGCTTCGCTGTAAGAAGCGCTACGCTTACATTCCTGTGAAATTACAGACACTGTATTTGTAGCCTGTCGCGTGTATCCGGATGACCTCGGATTTTTCGGGCGCGCACTACAGCCCGCTTCCTCAGGAAAATTTCTCCACCGGTAATACTGCGCTTTGGAGCCTATATTATATTCGCATATTCCCCACCCCTAGGAATATGCTAGACAATGTTACACGCGAGCAACGTTTCAAGCGGGCCAGTGATGTACGAGCAGCGTGTTAAATTATGTCATTCAAATACATGCAAGAGAATTTCTCATTACAAGTTCTCGAAACAAACAGCTGCGATAGAAATATTGCAGTTATTCTGCAAGGTCGCACAAGCCTGGTTTCCCTTTTTCAGCACGGTACCTGATTTGATGAGGTTTTATCAAAACCTCGAGTATGAGACAACGTTATCATTATTACTTTTGTGGATGCAAAAAAAAGTAAATTCTTAAATTAGGGCACAGAATAACGAATGTTCTTAGCGTTGAAAGAGGGGCTAATTAATAAAGCAATCCAAAGAGACGTGGCGTAAAAGCTGTGAGACACAAAAGGAGACGCATGTGCATTTTCCTTGTGCCTTGTGTTTCGGCTGCGCAGGACTGGCAAGACTCATGCCGAAGTACTCGTTTGACTTTTCAAAACGATCAGGCTGCAGTAGAACGTTCTAAACTGTTATAGAATGTGTTGCGAATAATACTCGAGCTTGTATTTAGGCTTTCGAGCAGTTGTACGTTCCGCCTAAGAACCGCGCTTAGGAACACAAGTGCACAAACGGCAATGTAAAAAACACAGTCTTCCATTAATCATCTTGCCTAATAAAGGACCGAAAGCAATCATGTTTAGTTAGAACTGTGGAAGCTATAGATGAGGGGGACTGCTTATTTCGCTTCGCGGGACAAATTCAACTTCCTGGTGAAAGGCTTTGAAGGAAAACGCCGCACGACAGCGCGTGTTTCTTGAACTACTGTTTTCTGGAAAACGAAAATAAAAGCTATGGTAAAGTGTGCACCTTCCGCAAAGTTAACAAGGCGACAGTGTATAGATATCGTGAGACGTATTGTCACAGGTGTTCATTTAAGGAGAACAAAAGTGCGTGATCTTTTTTGGGAAACCAATGTTTAGAAGCTCGTTAAAATTGTGAAAATATCAATTTTCATCTGTATTCGCAATCTTGCTGAAACTTCTATTCTTTTATACTCAAATACAATAAAGAAGGACAGTAACAAATTTGTAGCCTATATTTTTCTTGAGAGATGTGACTTGATTTTTGTTTTTGATATTTCTTTTTTTTTACATCAGTATGGAGCACCCACCACACGTGACGGTGAATAGTTGGATTTTCTAAATACCGTTTCTTCTCGTCGACCTTATTATTCTTGCATTCTAATGGTTTTTTACACTCTTAGATCTCTCCACTATTCAGATTATCTTGGAACAATGATTTTTGAATGGCTTCTGAATGGCTGTTTCTTTGTAGCAATGGGCCCATTGCATTTGCCTTCCGTGTGTTGTTCGAAAATCAACGTTGTTAAAGGGAAGCTCCGGGGCTCCCATCTAAATGCATGGGAAAGGAGGAATCGTGTTGCGCGGCAATCACTGCACCAAATCTGATGACGTTTGTTGCACCGAAAAGACTAGCAACTTGGCTATGCACAGCAAACAATGCAAATGCTCTCCGCTACTAGAAAGGACCACAGTCATTGGCGCATAACAAACAAAAACGGAGCGAGAAATATGGGACGCACTTGCGATAGCAAAAGAAAAAGAGATGTGCGTAAGCACTCCGTCCATCGTGCTTATCGAAGCTGAGGTCGAAGTTGCCAGGGTGAACGGGTGTAAATGAATGATATATTTGCGGGCCAAAGCATCATCACATCTCGTCGCCTTGTCATAGCTTTTCATATCCCCCCCCCCCCCATTTCGCGCCACGTCTCCTTGTATATAAGCGTGTTCTTTAACAGTATTCAACAGTTGGTAGTTTGCGCTACGTGCGTGCGCGTCTTGTCCCTTATGTTACTAAGCGCAATATAATCACCAACCAATATCAGCAATACCAATATACCAATACCAATACCAATACAATACCAATATAATCACCAACTAGGCCCGTTCATCGCTTTACTAAGTGAATAACAGCCTTGCCACTCTTCGCTCGCAGTTCCCATACAAATACCAGGGAGGGGGGTAGAAAAAATGTGACGTGAGAAGGCAAGGAAAACGATGTATAAACTTACGTTAAAGCTACAGTACGGTGCGTTTCTGTTATTTCTGAAAAATAAAACCATGGAAATATGTCAAGCGGGCGGCTTACGCAGGGCGTGCAGAAGCAGAGCCGCATTAATTAAAGCGCGCCGCAGGGTCTAGGTGACACGACGGAAGCGGTCGCACGTCAAAACAACACTTCTGTGCCCGCCGCGATAGCTCTGCGGCTACGGCATTGCTCGAGGTCGCGGATTTCGCCAAGACAGCCGCATTTCTACGGGGGCGTAATAAAAAAATGCCCACGCACTTTCATTGAGACATGTTAAAGAACGCCGCGGTGCCTGCTTCATAATCCGATCGTGGTTTTGGCATGTACAGCCCCATAATCCAATTAAAGTTTAATGCTTCTGCCACGATGCTATGTGCCATGTGAGGAAAGGACAGTGCTCAACCCTCTCAGAGGTTATGAAATATGGCGCACAACAGCACCTCAAGCAAACACCTTTCCCTTTGTGTCCTTTGTGCTTTGCGTACTACGCAGACAAACAGCAGTGGCGAACGCAAGATAGCGTTCAACATCAACTCAGCACTCTCGTGTTGGACAAAACGTTGAAGAAACATTCGTCGACACCATCACCGCTAATTAAGGTCAGCCAAAGCAAACAGCACAGACAGCTTCACTTAGATCGATTCCCACAGTGCGTGGAATCTGCATAATTTTCCCCTCTTTTGATCTATTAAAAATTTCTCATTGGCATGTCTTTTTTTAGGCTCGACGAATTATTTACCCAACTTACACCATTCTTGGCCAATCGCCTATAGTGGGTATGAGGGGCTCATGGAGGAGAACGAACGGCCGACCAACGAAAACAAATATATTTCCAGGATATCTGCAAGTTCATTTCTGTAGTCTCCTTCCCGAGTATCTTCAACATTTGCAGTGGCTCTATTAAGTGGTGTGTCTGCAAGTGGACCTTAAACAGGGCTGCAGCCTTGCAGGTGAGTTTTATTGCGCTGATGCCTTCATAGATGGGCCGCGGTCCTTCATCGGTCTGCGGTGTTGATGGTGAGATTTGCGCGAGACCATCTCACGGGTAAGTCTATTGTTCTGCACAAAGTGCAACACAAGGAGGGCTGGTTCGCTGGCTGGAGAACGTCCCCGGTATGCCGATGCACCACCGCTAGGTCCGGAAGCACTGAGTGCTCCTCAGGGTAGGATAGATTATTGGCTTTGCGTAGGCGGAACCTGTGTTCTAAATATTTTTAAAGATACTTTACTGCGATAACAATGTTATGGACACTCCAAGCAAATTTTCGCCGCCGTCATCAATGCCACCGTGGGGCTCTGCATATTATTTAGGCATATGTATGCTATAGGCGTTATCTTTGCCGCGTTTGCGGTTATATTATTGCCAAAGCATCATTGTCCCATGAGACAGAAAAGCCGGCGTTGACCGCAACTAGTGCTAACAAAAATGGCCGACTGCGCAAAGATTAAAAACACGATAAAATTCTAGGATTGACGTCAAATATCTCAGGGAGGTTCCCGTAAACAAAGGAAATTATAGGCTTTGAAAAATTTCGTAAGTTTTGGTCTCAGTGGGAGTCAAGCCGGGGCCTCCAGGTTGCGAATCGGATACACTTGCCCAACGCCACGGCGGCTCCACGGTTCTGGTTGACTAATGGTGTGCCTATTGCGTGCGTCAATGCACACGTCATGTCGCATGCCACTGGTTAAAGGTGTGGCCTAGTCCCTGCGTCAGTGTGCACGTGACGATGGCGCCACGTGATAAACGCATAAATTTAGTGTGTAAAATAAAAAAAATGAGCAGTTTCTCCCGAAAGGGGACGCACCGGTTGCGATAGCAAATTAGTGGACTGCCATGCGAACTAAGAATAGTAGTTTTATCGGCTGTATAAAGTTGTAAACGTAGGCATGCTAACTAAATTGACAAGCATGCACAGTGTCACGCGGACATAAGGAAACATGAACACATATCACTTAATGACCGCGCAAACTCGTATCAGAATGCTGGAGTGAGGAAGCGCGGAAGCAGCAGCAAGCTATTTTGACCTTCGCGCTGCGTCTCGCATCAGCACCAACTAAGCCGTGAAAGAGAGCGCACGGCGGGCTCTGTCCCCGTCGCACCGCGCGGCCGCCCAGGTCGCCCGGAATAGAACGCGCACCCCCTCCTTCGCCTCCCCCCGGAGCCTTGCGCGGGACGGAAGACGGCGCGCTTCCTCCCCGCTTTCCTCACGTGCAGGTGATTACGTGAAACGGTGATTACGTGCAGCTTCACTTGGCGTCTCATCGTGGAGAACACAATCAGCCGCATAGCGAACTAGCCATGGACGTGGTTGATAATTGTGGAGGCTGTTCGACGCGGCGTCACTTTAATTTCGGCTGCAGAGTTCTACTTTAGTCTTTCGATTTGTCCTGTTGCTCTCCTTTCCTTTTTTCTTTTTCCTCCCCTCCTTCCTATCTTCCATTTCTGTGTTGCTGTCGCCTCCCTTCAGAAGAGTAGGCAGGCGTTGTGCCCCTTCCGGTGGCAGTTGCCAGCCTGCTCCTCGCTTTCCCTTTCCTGTTACCTGTGTATATGTGTATATGTGTGCAAACCAAATAATAATAATAATTGCGTGCGTGAGACTGAGCCGCGATCGCTGGCTCGCCCTCACACGCCTTCACTTGCACATGCAGCATACGGCGCGCGGCGACGATTTTATCGACCTTAGACGTTATGCGTAACCTCGTGGCCATGCCGACGGCAGAGATGCGCTTGGACTGTCCAAGTGTCTATTACCGCAATAAAACCATAATTTCCAACTAAACGTCTCTGAGCGGTCCTTCGAGTTGTGAGCTCCTCGCGGGCATGGGAGCGCATCGACACGCTTGGCGCGTCTTGATCCTACCTTACCGAGACGCAATGAGAACGCAGGCGAGAACTTGCGCGGACAAGGAAGACGCGGAAAGAAACACTTCCCCAAAGGGACTATAATTCTTCCGCATTCCCATATGTAAGCAGTATTAGGTGTCTGTGCCAATTTTGTCTCACTATTCTTACCCCAAAGTGCTCATGCGAGGCATTAAGGTTGTTGGCGAGATTATTCCTCAAAATTTCGAGAATAGCAGCCCGCAAGAAAATGTCACGAAACGTACCATGCACAGCACATGCCTTTTGTCTTAAGTCTACTCAAACTATTAAATGATTAAATTACAAAGAAATTACAGTGCTTGAATCTGAGAGTGCTATAGTTTTACTGGCGCGGCTCTCTACGTACAACGTAGTGGGGCTTGTGTCTCCACGCCTTGTTAAAGCTGTTAAACGCGCTAGAAATTTCGGCAAACCTGCATATGGCGCATCCACGTTAGTTGGACCCGCATATAGTTAGAACACCGGCCGGTAACAAGGCACTGAACCTTTGTGTCGACGTCAGTGAAGCTGCCAATTATTTATCCTCCCCGCGACAGCTGTTTGGTTTGTCCACATTTGAGCAGACTGCTATGAGGGAATAGAACAACGAGCAAAGTACTATAACAGTATAGCAACACTGTAGGCAAGCTGTAAAACGCGACAACCACGCGATACATTGACGCTAAATACGTCCTGTGCAAACCAGCTTCTTTCTATAATATATAGTGGGCATGCAATAATCCTGCGGATTTTGAAGATTTCGCCGTATATATCCCTAAACGATTAAATCGCACAACAATCGCACCATCTGGAAGTGATCTGTTTCAACGTGACAGTTGAGCCATATGGTTGAGCCAGTAATTCACCGATTTAAATGGACGACTCTTCCATCAGCAACCGCTGCAGGCCTAGGTTGACCTATAACATTTTTAAAACTATACCAGCCTAGTATCTGAAAACATGTTTTCCTTTGAAACAGTCAGACTACATTGCTAAAGAAGCCCGTAACTTTTTTTTGCTTTTATAAAAGAGATTATATAAAAGCATTGTTTAAGCCTAATGAACATCCGTATTACGCGAAACGTTCTCAACAATTTGAACCGTAGAGAAAATTCAGCTGAGAGATTTAGGAGGGCTTACGCGAGGAAATGCGGAAGCTTAAGTCGCTTTGGTGAAATGTTTATTTCCTCTCATTTTTTGTCCTCGTAAGCTCTCGCCTCCTTAGCGATTGCGCCTCGGTAAGGTCAAATCAAAACGCGCCAAGCGTTTCATTTCTCTCGCTTGCCCTCAAGGAGTTAACAACTCGTCGGGCCATTCAGCACGGTTCAATCAGACATTAATGCTTTTAAATATGTGAGCAATCCTATGCCTACACAACGAAGAAGCCCATACATCACGTAAGACGGATCGCTTGAAATTATAGTGATAAAACAAAATAAATTTGAGAGAAAACGTTCGCGGTGGTGAGTTGCCAACCTGTGACAAAACGCTCAGAAGCCGAGTGTCTTACCCACAGGGCTAAACACTAACTCTTGCTGAAGATGAATGTATCTGAACCATAGGATTGGGTTGTACCGGCGGCTCAAAGCCAATATCAAAGGAGAACAGTTCCTATGAAGGCTGTGCTGAAACATTTGGTGACGGTGGAATAAAAGCCACCTCTAGAACTCCACTTAGAGCTGACTTGGAGCATTCCACACATCAGGAAAATTCCGATTTTGCGAAAATTTCATGCCAAACACGGCGCGTCCCCGATGTGTGTCGGTGTTGTAGCACGCGCCTTCCGTTGGGGCGTTCCTTCACCGACCGAAATGCCATCGATCTTTGAGTGCTCATGGGCTTCACGTCGCGCAGCCCACTCTGATAAGCAGCCAGTGAACCAGTGAATTGATAATGATGATAAGGATCGATGAGGTGTTATATGGGTCTCATCACCGTTGGTTCGACGTGGATGGATAAGATGCTAAAGAGAGATAAGGGCTTATGATGATGATATGTGGTGTTTAATGGCGCAAGGGCCAGGTTTGGCCAAAGAGCGCCATGACAAGTGGTGATGTTGACGATGTATTATGGAGATGTGACTTGGCTGTAAAGTGGCCTAAAAAATTGTCGCTGTAAAGGGCGTAAAATCTACGTGCTATAAAATTATGGCGATGACTAATGACGAATACTCTAAACACTAAAATCCATCGTAGAATAATGATGCAAAATCTAAAATATATAAGATGGTAAAATTACTTGGAGCACTGCTGCCTCACCTGAGCCCTTGAACCACAAGGGCCTAGAGGCATGTGCTATTCAAAATAATGATCACAGCGGCATCCTCTGAAGAGAGGAAGCGCTACGAATGTGTGGGGTTAATAACATGCAATACAACATCTTTCAAAAAGCCTAGGACGGCATTGGTGTCAAAGAGTGGTTCTGGACCAAGTAACATAACAGGATGAAGGGGGATGTGCTGTCGGTATGCTAAGGGAAAATGTTTCTTTCTTTCATATTCGGCTTCCCGACACTCCAGCAGGACGTGGAGGACGGTCAGCCTCTCCCCGCATCTACCGCAGGTTGGAGGCTCGTTTCCCGTGAGTAAAAAGTTATGTGTGCCAAAAGTGTGTCCTATTCTTAGACGACAGAATAGGACATCTGTCCGGCGGGATTTTGTTACAGGAGGCCAGAAACCTAATTGTGGCTTTATTACATGCAGTTTATTATTTATTTCTTCGTCCCACATGCGTTGCCAGTGGCTTCGTAGTTTCCTTCTTAGAAAAGGCTTCAGGTCTGTGACAGGGACCAAAGAAGTAGGATTAGCTGCATGCAATGAGATTGATGTGGCCATCTGGTCGGCTAGAACGTTTCCCTCGATGCCCCTATGTCCAGGCACCCAGCATATGATCGCATGTTGGTTAGACATATATGATTTGCACAGTGCGGAGCAGAGTTCATTAAATACTGGATTTTTGTGATTGCAGAAAGACATCAAGGCCTTCACAACACTGAGGGAGTCCGTATATATAACTGGGTTCTGGAGTTTTGATTTATTTATATGCTTTACGGCCGACAGCAGTGCGTAGGCCTCAGCCGTAAAGATACTAGTTTCCGGGTGCAGTACGTCGGATTCCGAGAAGGATGGACCGACAGCTGCATAGGACACCCCGTCGCGTGACTTCGATGCGTCTGTGTAGAACTCCGTGCAGGAGTATTTGTGTTGGAGTTCCCGGAAATGCATCTTGATTTCAATCTCTGGAGCATGCTTTGTGACTTCCACGAAAGATATATCACATTGTATGAGCTGCCACTCCCAAGGAGGTAGCAGCTTGGCTGGATGCATTAGGCGAAGCTCGAGGAGTGGAACGTGCATTTCTTCGCTAAGCTCCCTCACACGCAGCGAGAAAGGCTGTCTTACAGACGGACGATTGCGAAAGAGTGTAGCATATGTCATGTCATTGATGGTATTATAACAGGGATGTTGGGGGTTTGAGTGGACTTTCAGAAAATATGTATGGCTAATGTATGTTCTCTGCAGATTTAGTGACCACTCATTTGATTCTACATATAAACTTTGTATGGGACTCGTTCTGAAAGCGCCTGTGGCCAGTCGGATTCCTAGATGGTGCACCGGATCTAGCATCTTTAGCGCGCTCGGGGCTGCAGAATGATAGATCACGGCACCATAGTCTAGTCGTGATCGAATGAGGCTTTTATAGATATTCATTAAGCACTTCCTGTCACTACCCCACGTAGTCTGGGATAGAAGTTTGATTATGTTCATTGTTTTTAGACAATTTTCTTTGAGATGTTTAATGTGGGGGACGAAGGTGAGTCTGTAGTCAAGTATGACACCTAGAAATTTGTGTTCTTTGTTTACAGGTATCTGTTGTCCACGCAGTTCTATGCAAGGATCTGGGATAAGTCCTCTCTTTCTTGTAAAAAGAACACAAGAGCTTTTGTTAGGATTGATCTTAAACCCATTCTTGTCTGCCCACATTGACACTTTGTTCAGGCCATGCTGTACCTGTCTCTCGCAGACTGCGAGGTTACAAGATTTGAAAGCTATTTGAATGTCGTCCACGTAGACAGAGTAAAAGATGGCGGGTGGTAGTGAAGCACGAAGCGTATTCATTTTCACGATAAATAGCGTGCAGCTGAGCACGCCTCCTTGGGGTACACCCGTTTCTTGCGTAATAGGACGTGAGAGTGCATTGCCGACTTTTACCCGGAAGGTACGATTTGACAGATAGCTTTTTATTATATTAAACATATTACCGTGGATGCCCATTTCTGACAAGTCTCTTAAGATTCCGTAACGCCACGTCGTATCGTACGCCTTCTCCATATCGAGGAATATGGATAAGAAGAATTGTTTGTGTACAAATGCGTCCCGGATATTTGCTTCTACACGTACAAGGTGGTCAGTTGTGGAGCGTCCTTCTCGGAAGCCGCACTGATAAGGATCAAGAATTTTGCTCTGTTCAAGGAAAAAGATGAGTCGCCGATTTATCATTTTTTCGAACACCTTACAAAGGCAACTTGTGAGGGCTATCGGGCGGTAACTTGTCACTGAGGAAGGGTCTTTGCCTTGTTTCAAAACAGGGACTACAATGGCTTCCTTCCACGCGGTTGGAAGGTACCCTGCATCCCAGATGGTGTTGAAAAGTGTGAGTAGTGTAAGTTGGGTGTCTTTATGTAAGTTTTTGATCATTTCATAGATGATTCTGTCAGAGCCCGGGGCAGAGCTCTTGCATGCGCTCAAGGCAGCTCTCAACTCGGCAATGCTAAAAGGACAATTGTATGGTTCATTCTGTTGACATTTTCTCACGAGTGGCTTACATTCTTCTATTTGTTTATATTTTAGAAAGGATTGCGAGTAATGGTTGGCACTTGACACGCTCTCAAAGTGCTCCCCAAGTGAGTCCGCCTGATCTTGTAGGGTATCGCCTTCTGTGTTTACCAAAGGGAGTGCATGTGCTTGTCGCCCTCTTATCCTATTGACCCTGTTCCAGGCTTTCGCCTCATCTCTGAACGAGTTAATACTTGATAGATACTTCTGCCAACTTTCTCGTCTGGCCTGTCGGCGGGTTCGCCTGCCTTCGGATTTTACTTTTTTAAAGTTGACTAGATTTTCTGCAGTGGGAGAAGCGCGTAGCAACCCCCACGCCCTGTTCTGTTTTTTACGAGCGATCCTACAATCGTCGTTCCACCATGGGACACGCCGTTTGCAGGCAAAGCCTTTTACTTCTGATATGCATTTATATGCGACATCTATTACGAATGCTGTAAAAAGCTCGACTGCAGCGTCAATTCCTAACGAAGACTGCTCAGACCATGAGATACTAGTTAGAGATCGAAATTTCTCCCAATCAGCTGTCTCAATCTTCCACCTAGGAGCGTATGGTGGATATTCGTTTTCTTTATATGATCTTAGCAGTATAGGGAAGTGGTCGCTACCGTAAGGGTTGTCGGTAACTTCCCATTCAAGTTCAGGCAGTACAGACGGGTAGACTATACTGAGATCTATTGACGAAAAGGATCGGTTTGCAAGAGAGTAATATGTGGGCTCTTTTTTTATTGAGAAGGCACGCTCCAGAAGAGAAAAGGAACTGTTCAACAAGGCGACCTCGCGCATCTATACGAGAGTCGCCCCACAGGGAGCTGTGCGCATTGAAATCGCCAAGAACAGCATAAGGTTCTGGCAATTGATCGATCAAGGAGTGAAATTCATGTTTGTTCAGTTGGTAATGCGGGGGTATGTAAAGGGAGCAAATGGTGATGAGTTTGTTTAGTAGGACAACTCGAACCGCCACTGCTTCAAGGGGCGTTTGTAGCTGTAAAGGTTGACATGCAATACTTCTATGAGTAAGAATCGCAACACCACCCGATGATGCGATGGCATCCTCGCGATCTTTGCGAAACGTAAGATACGTACGGAGAAAGTTTGTGTGTTTAGATTTTAAGTGAGTTTCCTGTAAACACAGCACTTTTGGATTATGTTTGTGAATGAGTTCTTGCAAATCATCAAGGTTTCTAAGGAGACCTCTGATGTTCCATTGGATGATTTGTGTATCCATGTTTAAGGTGAATTGGTGCTGTGTTTACGGAGACGGAGTGGATGCCTTATATTACAGAGCTCTTTCGAGGCCCTGTAATAGGTGTTTTGTTCTTTCTGAAGCGTTCGAGCGATTCTCGACGCTCCTTAGGCGTTTGGTGCGCCTTGGGGTCAGGTGTAGTGTCCATTGCCTCGTGTGAGGCGCCGGACAAGCGCTCTTGCGAGCGAGAGGTTTTCAGAGGGAGTCCCGCCTTGGAGGGCAAGACCCCTGCGCCCACCAGCCCGGAGGTCGATGGGGTTCCCTGAGGGATTTGGCTGCGCTGGACGTTGCCAGCGCTGGAAGGGGCCTCGGAGGTTGGGGCAGCCTCGGCTGCACCCACCATTGGGGTGGATGGTCCCTTCTCCTCGGTTGACGGAGCAGCGCTAGCTGCAACCGTCGCGGGGGCAGATGGCGTAACTGCCGACTCACTGCCTGTGGGTCTGACAGCCGCCGGAGGCCGTTGCGACGCTGCCCCCTTACGCGCCACATCGGCAAAGCTGCTCTTAGACAGGTATGACACCCGCCTACGTGCCTCCTTGAAAGATATATTTTCTTTGACTTTGATTGTCACAATCTCTTTTTCTCTTTTCCAGGACGGGCAGGCGCGCGAGTATGCGGCGTGCTCGCCATCACAGTTGACACAATGTGGAGTCCTCTGGCATGTTTCGGAGGAATGTTCAGTGTCACTACACTTGGCACATGTCAGGCGGCCTCGACAGTTCTGTGAACTGTGGCCGAACCTTTGGCACTTAAAGCATCTGAGAGGATTTGGCACGTATGGCCTAACACGAAGGTTGATATAACCGGCCTCGATGGACTCGGGGAGGACACTTGAACCGAACGTGAGTATCAGGTGTTTCGTGTTGATCTCTTTACCGTCTCGCCTGATCTTAATTCGCTTAACATTTATTACATTCTGTTCACTGAAGCCCTCCAAGAGTTCAGCTTCAGTGAGCTCTAGCATGTCATCGTCCGAGACAACGCCGCGGGTGGTGTCCATGGTACGGTGCGGAGTTACTGTTATTTGAGTTTCGCCAAATGAGACGAGTTTCGGCAGTTTCTCGTATTGCTTCTTATCGTGGAGCTCCAAGAGAAGATCACCACTTGTCATTCTCGACGCCTTATATCCTGTTCCAAAAACTTCAGTTAAAGACTTCGAAACAAGGAACGGTGAGATGTTACGCACTAGTTTGTCTGGGTTTTCTGAGTGGATCACATGATATCTAGGAAAGTTCTGGACTTGTCGTCCGAAAAACTGAAAGAGATCTTCGGTGCGCCCTCGTTTGTGAGGGCGATCAATGAGTTTAGGAAAAGCGTTTTCCATGAGTACAGTAGGGTTTTCGGCCGCGATGCCGACCACCCACCATGGAGCCCAACAGGGGGACGTGACAGGAGTTCCTGCTAGAAAAACCCTGCCAACGCCAGCCGTACATCGCTGCTATAACCAAATACAGCATAACCAAGGCTGGCTAGCTACACAAGGTTAACCCTTGCCGCCGGGAAACTAGGAAGTGAGGAGAAGTGATGAGAAGACAGGAAAGATGAAAAAGACGAGAGAGAAAGACGAAGATTGGAGAGGAGGGCAGGAAAAGGCGACTGCCGATTTCCCCCGGGTGGGTCAGTCCGGGGGTGCCGTCTATGTGAAGCAGAGGCCAAAGGGGTGTGTTGCCTCCGCCGGGGGGCCTTAAAGGTCCAAACATCCAGCATCGGCTCAACCCCCAGGATCCCCTTTTCCCCAGACACGGCTAAGCCGCGCACGGCTACACGCGGGAGGGTCCAACCCTCGTGTGCTCGGGTACGTGGTGGCGCAACACACCAAACGCCTGCTGACGCAGACGCCCCTGCGGGGAGATAAGGGCTTATACTGGTCGGAGCAATTCTAATAAGGTTAATAAGCACCGAAAGGGGGTTGATAAGGGTCGGATCAAGTGCGATAAGGTTGATGTGGACCGATAAATATTGATAAGCGTGGGATCAAGTCTCCCTAGTTTGATAAGGACAGATAAAGGGTGATAAGGATAGAATCGAGCTCGATAAGGTCGATAACCGGTTAAGGTTTATATGGGTCGGAACTAGTCCGATAAGGTTTATAACGACCGATAAGGGTTGACAAGGGTTGAATACGGGTCGGATCAAGTTTCATAACCTTGATAATGACACCGCGTTGCATGGGGATGAGAAGTGGCACAATTACTTACGCATACTTAGACAAACACCAGAGCAGTTTCTGCGTCACGTTTTTATTTTGTACACGAGGAGGAGGAGGAGGAGTAGATTTTAATGAAGAGAAAGGAGAAGAGGTCGGCCTGTAGAGCGTGTCTCTAGCTTGCTACTCGTCACTGGGGAAAGGGGAAGTGGGAAATACAGGGAAAGGTAGATGGCGGGTGATTATGCTATGGTACAATGAGATACTATATACACGTTGTGCAATATGCGGATGCGCACTGTAGAGGCAATACACGCAAAAAGTAATCTTGTCACAAAAAGTGATTGCGCAAACACATTTGGCACTGACTGCACGTCTCGCAGGTTCTAGAGTTACTGTATATGCTACCACAGGTAGCAGAGTTGCGCGTCTGTTTTATCACACCGCTAGCGCCTCTGTTGGCAGAGCGTCATCACGTGGTAGTCAAGCAACCGTGCACTGCGGAGAAGCAGATGCTCGGGCCAATTTTTGTATTTCCCGACGCCGCCGCTGCAGCGAACTGGATTGGCACAAGTTATCGCCAGTCAAATTCAAAGCGAATCCGGCCGACCTTGGCGTTCGCTGTTCGCGTGCGGGCTATGTCAATGTAGCTATGTCAATACTGTGAGAGAAAAACCTTCACTACACTCCCACAGAAGGTTACTTTTGGAATCCCTGCAGTGAAAAGGCACATAATGAAGTGGTACTTGCAGGTGTAGCTGATATCCAGTGCCTGCTAGTAGGTGGGTACGTTTCTACAGCAAGTCTAATGGGGTACCAGTGTCGAAATACTAATGGTTGGTCATTGATTCACCAGTAATGTTTTAGACTGCCTACACGTTGAGAGCTTTGGCACATAAGCAGGTATCTCTAATGCAAAACCGAGTACCCATTATCCAGTGTTCAGTGCAGCGCCAGATTATGGGCCCAGTGCCGCGCGCTGGATGCTGGGCAGGCGCGGCGTACTCAGAGGCACTGGGTACTGGTACGAAAAAAAAATCCAGCGCGTTAAATACGCGGTGCATATTTTATTGGAATGCAAAAAGCAACAGAGAGCGATTTTGGTGCAATAAAAAAAAAGCTCCGACCAGGATTCGATCGTCCGACCGACAGATCCCAAGCCCGGTACTTTACCATTGCGCCACGCCAGAGAGGGCACATAAGTGGATAATATGCCATGTGAAGGATCGAGAAGCAGTTTAAGAGAAGTCTCGCTCAGTCATGGTAGATGCGCTATCGCCCTGCATATAAAACTCACGCCTGTACCACAAAGAAAATTTTGCTGTCCGTATTCAGTAGCATGCTCGAAAGTGCCACAACATCGATGTTCACTTGTGACTGGCATTTTAACATTGAAAAAAGTCCTAAATGAACCGCCTACCCGGGACGCTGTATGGGCTGTTACTACTGATTTGGATAGCTGTTTCTTGTTCTTCACGCGAAGGATATGCAACGTTTTCTTAGTTCAGTGATGCCTTTCAGTCGACACGTCTGTCTAGTCACATATCTTCGTCAGAGAAGCGCAGGCTAGTGCCAGGAGCCTTCCGCGACAGCACATATATACCTGTGTTTATGACGCGTCACATCGCCGCTCATCGCTACTTGAAGAACATGAAGAAATGGTTTATTTACGAACACCGATGCGAAAGCTGAAATATAGAGTGATTTATCCGTGTTAGACTTCTTGATTCCTGAGCCTAGGCGCGCCGAGAGCGTGCAGACGGACTCGGCGGATACGCTAGGCCGAAGCTTCGGTGGGCACCGATCTCGGCGCCTTTTTCTTAACGATCTTATGCAGTCAGCTGTTTCGATGCGCTTTGTTTGCGATTAGGCGGACAAGCAGTCCAAAAGCGATGCAAAACCATCAACGGTCGATCGACGATACGGTAGGCATGCCGCCTGCAAAAACGGAGTGCGGCTTCGCCGCATAGATTGGTTGCTTCTCAGGCAAGATGGCGGACCTACGCGCAACTCTGCTACCTGTGGTAGCATATACAGTAACTCTAGCAGGTTCTAGAGGCGATCGTCTAAACCGGTCTCACTTAGAAAGTTCAAAAGTGATTTTATGGCACGTTGGGCATTGTCGACACTCCTCCACGCGCCCAAAAGCTTTTCTTCTGAAAAGGGGCGGGAGTCCAAGCTGTCAACAGTAGATTTGAGTGTTCTTCGTTCGGCCGCATATTGAGGGCACACGCAAAGTACGTGAGCTATTGTCTCCAGAGTATGACAGACGCTACATTCAGGGTGCCGTGCTTGTCCAATCTTGTGAATGTACTCGATGAATGAGTGTTTCCTGGCTTCTCCGCAACCGAAGTGGAAGCCGGAATTGTAATCCAGCGTCAAGTCTATGGAGGCGCTCTTGTCGATGTTCGGGGTTGTCCCAATGTCGTGCCGTAAGAGTTTTAATGAAGGTATGGAGCAAGGCGTTAATGTGATACTGGGAAAAATGAATTTTTATAATGGTTCCGTCAGTGTGCGCCTTTCTTGCTTCCGCGTCAGCCTGTTCGTTTCCAGCTATTCTACAATGGCCAGGAATCCACTGCAGCACGATGGTATGCCCGGAATGAGACGCCTCAGCAAGCAGTGACATGATGTCATAAACCAGAGGACTATATGTGGTTCTGTCATTAATATAATTGCTGATGAGTTGCAGTGCTGGCTTTGAGTCACAGAACACTGTGCACTTCTCGAGACTGTGTTGCAGTATGCAGCGAACTGCTTCTTGAGCTCCGGCCAACTCAGCTGCTGTCAGCAACTCCGGCCAAAGCACGAATGCCATCGATATCGATCATATTTCGCGAATACGTGGGGAAGACGGCGGCAAAGCTGTCAAGTGAGTCCGCATCTGCTCAACTGGAGGCGGATGCCGTCTGCCATCCAGTGTAAGTGTCCACAACCCGCCGCCTCTACTTCGTCTGACCCCAAAGGACAACTTGCTCCTGCACAAAGAATCGCTCCGGCGCTTTACGGGTGCACCCATCCCTCTGCGTGGATCGGACCTTCCCTGCGGCTCTACTCGCAGAGAGGAGGTTGCGCTCAGGAGCATCCGCGTGGGTGCTGCCTTGACTCCGGCCATCCGGGCCACTTGGACGTCCGGTGCACAGACTCCACCACTTGTCTACCCCTTGTGCACTGACCCAGGCACAAAGGAAACGCTGGATCACCTCCTGAGGACCTAATGGGGCCTTCGCAAGGCACCCGTACCCGCCACCTGTGCGGCCTTCGCTATACCAACCAAGTCGACCACCCGACTTGAAGCGATGGACGCACGGACCTCGGCACCGGCCGCTGCTGGACTCCGTCCAGGAAACAGAGTTGTAGATATTTACTTAATTTATGCCGTAGGGCATACTGGCGCCAGTAAAAAAAAATGTGCATCCGCAATAAATACAGGCTTTTCAATACATTGTTTCAACAACTGCCGGAAACTGTCATCATTTGTGCCTTCCCAGTGTCCCGAGATGATATCGCAGCGTTACGCCATGTTTATGTTCGGTGGAAATGCGGGTAATGTAGAGGGAAATCTGCTACGAAACTTGTGTGTTGCTGGCGTAATTAAATGCGCTGCAAGTAATCATTAAACCCATTTTTTATGCGTTATACAAGGCGCGGAGTCTCAGTAAAATAAAAAAAAAACAGAAACGAAAGAAAAGGTCCTTTGTTGATATTTCTGCGAAATCACAGGGACTTTATAGTAATGTGGGGACGAAGTTCGAATTGCGGAGAGAAATTGCAGCTTTCGCCGTAATTTATTTATTTTTATTTATTTATTTATTTACAAATACTGCAGCCCAGAAGGGCTATTGCAGGAGTGGGTGAATACAAATGCGAGAAAGAAAATCACTATACAAAAGAAGCATACGTGAGTAACATGACTAAGGGGAGCATTCAATGGCATCCCCAAATTCTCTATGTGGTAAAGAACGGATGGAACCAGGCAGGTCATTCCAGAGTTCAATTGTCCGAGGAAAAAAACTATATTTAAAAGTGTTGGTGTGAGCAAAAAAGACGGATAAGTTTAAGTCATTGCTGTTTCTCGTGATTAGGGGCTTTGCACGGGCCAGATATGTGTTAGGGGAAGCATAATGCGGAGAGTAAAATAGAGAGTGTAAAAGTTTCAGAGAATTAATGTGACGACGGTGGGAAAGAGGGGTTAAACCAAGCATATTCAGATGAGATGACGGTGAAAACATTCTATCATAACGGCGGTATACGAAACGAACCGCCTTTTTCTGAACAGATTCAATTTTGTGGACGTCCGAAATTTTGTAAGGGTTCCATATGGTAGACGCATATTCAAGAATAGGTCTTACAAGTGTTTTGTATGTAATGAGTTTAGTTTCTTTGGGGGCAGCACGTAGAGTTCGGGTTAGATAACCAAGTTTTTTTAGTCCTTTGTTGCAAGTTGTTAGAATATGTTCTGACCAGGATAATCTTGGAGTGAAAAGGAGGCCTAAATACTTATATTCATATGCGCGCTGCAGAAAAGTAGATTTATAGGAGTAGTTGAAATATGAGCAATTAGCATGCTTGTGAAAGGACATGGCGACTGTTTTCTTGAAGTTAACGTTCATTTGCCAGAGTTCGCACCATTCACAAAAACTTATAAAATATTGATTCAGAGTGTTATGATCGTTAGGTGAAGAAATGACATTGTAGAGAACGCAGTCGTCAGCGTAAAGCCGAATTTTTACTGAAACAGAGCTTGAAATGTCGTTAATGTAAAGCAAAAAAAGCAATGGCCCTAAAATAGAACCTTGGGGCACACCGGAAGATACTGATGCGTCAGGAGAGTTGAATGAATTAAAAGAAACATACTGTGAACGATCATAAAGAAAACTACGGATCCAGTCAACGAGAAGAGGGTTATTAAGGATAGAGCTTAGTTTATGTAATAGTTTAGGATGTGGTACAGTATCAAATGCTTTGGAGAAATCAATGAAGAGTGCATCTAATTGATGACCTAAATCAAGAGCAGAAGCGATGTCATGTGTAAATTCAGTTAATTGAGTCACTGTGCTAAAACCACTACGAAATCCATGCTGAGCGCTGCATAAAATATTATTAGACTCGAGAAAAGTGATAATGTGTTTATAAATTATGTGTTCAAGGAGTTTGCATGCATGAGAAGTTAAAGAAATGGGTCTATAATTTAGTAGAGATTGTTTCTGCCCAGATTTGAACAATGGAATGACTCTAGCCCGTTTCCATGAACAAGGAACTATACAAGTGGATACAGATTTCTCAAAAATCAATGTGAGGTATTGACACGTCCAGAGCGCATAACGATGAAGGAACACATTGTTGACATTGTCTGGACTGCAGCCTTTTTTGGTGTCAAGATTTAAAATAAGGTTCAGGACTCCTTGCTTACATATTGTAACATTGTTAATTGCACGGGACATGTTAGTTGTCGTGGAGTAGGGAGGAATTACGCCATTGTCCTGTGTGAATACAGACTGAAAATATTCATTGAATGCTTTAGCAATAGGTCCAGGATCGCTTACTTCGGAATCATCTAATAGAAATGTCTGGGTGGTGTTCTTTATTGGCGAAATTGAGCTCCAAAATTTTCGTGGGTTACTTTTAACTAAGTTAGGTAGAGTGAACTGATAAAAAAAGTTCTTAGCTGCGTCCATTTTTTGACGGAGTTCTTCCTTCATAAAGCGGAACTGGACATTTGTTTCGGCATTCATGTGGCGCTTCCGACGTGCTCTGGCTACTCGACGCTTCAAATGCAGTATTTCCCTTGTCATCCAAGGAAGGTCTAGATTTTTCTTTTTTGTTTTCAATGGCACATAGCACTCTATGCAAGTATGGACAATGTTTTCAAAATGGGATACTATAGCATTGATATCACTGGTAGTGCATAACTGGGAGAATCTGTCGAATGAAATGCTTAATTTATCAAGTATGGACGTATCATCTGCATGATTATAATCGTAAAAACTGGTATATTCATAGTGGCGCCTTGAAACTGAAAGATTAATAGTAGTAATAACAGCATTGTGATCGGAAATACCGTCCGTAATCTCACACTCAAAGCCACTCGTAAAGAGCGGTGCACTTAGGAAAATCAAATCTAGTATGGAGGACTCTCCAGTAGGGTTAGATACAATTTGTTTCAATCCAAGGGATAGTGTAAATTCAAGCAACTCTCTAGAAAGAGGGACGTTATCACCAGTTATCGATAATGAAGCCCACGAAACGTTAGGTACATTGAAGTCCCCCATGCAGATTAAATTTGAGGAGCCAAAACCGTGCTCTTGGATGAACGCGTTAAGGATCATTATTTCATTTGAGGTATGTCTGGGAGGTCGATAAAACACACCAATGATTACATTTGTTTTACCAATGTGCACCTTACACCAGACCGTCTCGATTTCAAGTCGGGATTGTAGTACAGAAAACTGTAGTTCAGAGCGCAAAAACAAGGCAACACCTCCGCCTCTGCCCGCATTCCTGTCTACTCTTATGACGTTATATCCTGGGGGAGTTACCTCGCAGTCAAGGATGTCGCTATGCAACCAGGTCCTCAGTAACACCGATAACATGTGGGGAATGTGATGCCACCAAAGAGGAAAAGCTTGAATATTTGTTAGATAGGCTTCTTGCATTAAGATTTAATATACAAAGTTTATCGTACTTGTCATTGTTAAGTCAAGGATTGTTCCCCTGGGAGAGTGGTAAATGATGGTGAGTGGTGCGGTCAGGAGCTTTTACAAGAGAGTTGGAAACAACATCCCAATTGTAGAGCTGATTATCAACAAACGCATGGTCGTACCTGAGGTGTACCACTGAACCATTCTTACGGAATTCTGCTGTAGCGTCCCATAGTTTTTTACGGATGGATCGTACGTTTGAAGAAAAATCTTCAGATAATCGCCACTGAGACCCTTTTAGCTTATAGCCGTTCTTTAGAGCACTAATCTTTTCGCGAAAATCTAGGAGCTTCATAATGATGGGGCGAGGTCTCCCACCTCTAGGTCTACCAAGCCTATGCAATCGCTCAATTTGAGGAAAATAAAGCTTTAGTACGTCCGTAAAAAAGTTCTTAACTTGCGATTGCAGCGATTCATTAGTGTCATGCTCAGATTCTGTCAGACCATAAAGAATAAGGTTGTTGCGACGCGAGCGATTTTCCAAATCATCGTTTTGGGAAGAAAGTGTGTTAATAGTGGATGACATTTTCTGAATTTGGCTCTGTAGGTTATCGTAGTGGGCTGTGCTAACCGTGGGCGCCTGCTGCTCAAGATCAACTATGCGTTTTTCAATTGCCTCAAATCGAGCGTCGATAGATTTTCGCATGTCGGCTATATCTTTTGTTATCTTATTTTGCCCTGCAAGAAGCTGAGCGAACATTTCGGATATCATAGAGCCAGACTCATCTGTTTGAGTGGCGGAGCGTTTTGTAGGGCCCGGGTTTGTTTCAATATCGCCACTCAGTAGGAGGCTGCTCATACAGTAAACAAGATCAGCACATACAGAAATATATGCAGAAAGACGTTCGTGTGGGCAAGGCATCAGCAATAAGAAGCGGTTGTCAGATCGAATACAATAAGCGTCCTTAAGGTAACATACCTGCATAAAGAAGAGACAGCGTTTGAACATCTGGCCTGTATCCGATGGCAGAGGTAAGTATCTTGTCGAATCCAGCGGTGAACAGACCATGACTATCTTCCAGGGCGGAGATAGGGCAGTCATCGCGCGCATGCGGGAACATCAGGGCGTGATGACATGCGAGCGGTGATGCATCCAGGAAGGCCTTCGTAGTACACTCCGGGAAAGCAGCCAAGCCGGTGAAAAGCTGCATGAAGAAGAGACAGCGTTTGAACATCTGGTCTGTATTGCTGCTGCCTTGCCCACGCTTGCAAGTGATCCGGAGTATTATAAGTGGATTTTAGGAACAATGCTTAACGTGTCCTCTGGTCGTGGGGGACCCATGACCGGAACGAAGATACCATTTAGCAAAAATGTGCGTGTGTGGGCGTGTGTGTGTGTGTTGAGAGGGGAGGGGTCTGAACTATGGCCAATATTATGGCGGAGTAGAATTTGTGTAGATGAAGTATTGCCATTGCGAAAACTTTTCAAGAACTGCTAGCAAGCGTTATGTGCGAGCACTTTTTCATAGGGCCAGTGACGTACGGGCAGCGTTCCAAGGTATGCCATTTAATTAAAAGCTAGTGAAATTCTTATTGCAAACTCTCTACGCAAACAACTCTGGTAGAAATATTGGAGTGATTCTGCAAGGTTGCACAAGCCTCGTTTCTGTTTTTTCAACATGGTGCCTGATTTGATGAAGTTTCATGAAAAGCTAGAGCATGAGATAGAGTCATCATTATTACTTTTGTGAATGCCAAAAATATTTTTTTATTAAGGCATAGAATAACCAATGTTGTCAGTGTTGAAAGAGGGGCTAATTAATAAAGCAATGCAAAGAGAGATGGCGTAAAAATTGTGAGACACAAAAGGACACGCACACGGCCGGGCCGAAACAGATATGCATGAGCGTGTGCCCATGCATATCTGCATGGGCACACGCTCACGCATCCTAAAGAGATCTAAGATGTGAAAAACATTGGAATGCAGAATAATACTCCCAACGCAGCGCCTATACACGCTCACGCATCGAAACCCGAGGAACCCTTGATCCTCGGGTTTCTGCTGTCTAGGCCGAATGCCAAGACTCACGTCAAAGTATTCGAAATGATTTTCCAGACGATGAGGTTATAGTAGAACATTTTTAACTCTTATCGAATATGCTGCGAAGAATATCCGAGCTTGTATTAAGGCTTTCGGGCAATAATGCGTTCGGCCCCCAAACCGGGCTGAGGAACACAACTGCACAAACCGCAATGCAAAATCACAGTCTGTGACAAAGTAGCTTGCCTAATGAAGGACCCAAAGCAGTGATGTTGACCGAGAAATATGGAAACAATATGTAAGGGGCATTCCCGATTAGGCTTCACGGGACAAATTCAGCTTCACGGTAAGACGGTTTGAAAGGGTCGCAAGACAGTGCATGTGTCTTGAAGTACCTTCAACAAGGATTGCAAGTCAGCAGACGCGACTCCTTAAGGTGCACGGTATAGCTACCACTAGAGACTGTTTTCTCATGTTTGAGAAACACATTTTCGGGCACGTGAACTGTGTATGAGTGAAATAAATGTCGAAATTTTCTGCTCAAACTGATGCAAATGCTCTGACAAGGCGTTTCACTTTTAGATATGATGAAAACCAGCCAAATGCCGTGATACACAAGAAATGAAGAGCAACAAGAACGTTTGTTTTGAGTTTGCAGGGACATGCACGAATAATAGCCTCAAATGTCTGCTCGACAATTCATATAAGGTAATAGGCAGAATATACGGCTGTATTTCTTGTGTTAGTGACTCACACAAAATACGGATATCTTGTTAATGGTTATACATTATATCTGTGCATGCTCTCAGTCAAGAATTAGCGCCTCTACAACACGGAGTGCCAACATTGAACCGCCTCTCTTTATTGCCATCTCGTGTTTTCGCCATCTGTATTTCTCGGTAAACACAATATGGGCTAGTGTCGATTCCGGTAATAATGGTGTAGCTGGAAGCTAAAGCACTGCTCAAGCTTAAAAACTTGTGATGTGAATGAGTGCAACAATAACTCTTCAAGTCTAGTAATAACTGTTTAACTGGACTGCCCTGACAGTTTCCCAAGAGAAGTATTCGATTCCAGAACTTGTGCTGTTATACGTCCACATACTGTCGGCAAAAAAACCCCCAAAAGTTTTGATAATGTATGTGTGTTTCATAAAATTACAAATACGACAGCGCAGCCATATCGTGAGACGTATTGTAACACGTATTCACTTTACGGGTAAAAGCTGCTTTATTTTTTTCAAGAAGCAAATCTACACGAACGCGTTGCAGTTAATGAAATATATACTTTTAAGTGTACTCATACTCATACTATCACCTCTTGATTCCTTTTGAGTTATTTACAAGAACAAAAGCAATAACAAATCTGTAGCCCGTACGTCCGTACTTCCCTTCAAAGATAGGACTTGAATTTGGTTTTGGTATTCCTTTTTTTTGCATGAATATTAGGCGACCACAATACGCGACAGTGAATATTTAGATTTTGTGTATACCATTCCTCTTCGTTGAGAGTATTATTCTACATTCCAATGTTTTTAACATCTTAGATCTCTTTAGTACGGCTATTAACTTAGGATAATTTATATTTTCTTCTAACTAACAATAAATTCTGATTCTGAGATTCTAAGTCTTCTGCAGGGTTACCCCTTTTGTGGTAATGTGTCAATTACATTTGCCTTCCGTGTGCTGTTCGCGTTTGAAGGTAGTTAAGTCTGGCGTATCGTAAACAACATAGGGGAATCAATTTTGTTGATTGCATTTCCTGCTCAAGTAATCTGCAACGCGCAGTATCCAATCTGTCAGGCTGAAGGTGTCAGCAACTCCGTTTGTCAATGGCTTACTTCGCTACGGTTGGAAATGCGCGGAAATTTATTGCCATGGGGCGTGACGTCTAATAGAATTCTTCGGCGAATGTCGAAACAAAGAAAAAATATTCTTTTCCTTCGCAGCAACCATGTGTTCAATCGAGGCAACTGCGACGCCGTTTGTTCGCGGTACGCTCGCTGAGTGGAGGAGCATTTCTCAAGTCCTGCCACTTTGACAGAGCACCTTGCGAGATTAAGGAAAACTGTGCCTACAGGCTCAACGGTGGAACTAGCTTCTGAAACTTTTTTTGCGTAGTGCACCATCTGTCTCTTCTAGGGCAATCTATCGACTAGTGACACACTTTTTGAACTTACGGCACTGGACGAATTAAGCAGCGAAACTGGCGAAGAAACTGGGGCCCATAAGAAAAGTTTTTGAAATGATTTTACGCAGGCGACAATAACATTCTTTTCAAGATTTCCTTCATCAAACTTAAGTAAATAATTTGATGAAGCAACTCATCCCTGATAAAACCGGCAAACCATGTAATTTGTTCTGGAGAGCAAATATACTGGGAAAATCAGCCTATGTAGACAGTGAGAAGAAAAAAGAAGATATCCAGCACTTCTACACACTTATGTATGCGTGTTTAATGTGTGCGTTTACTTTTTGCGTATCATTTCTTCACGTGTCTCACGGCCAAAAGCAAAAAGCAAGGAAGAATACTGTTGGCTCCATATCAGACAAAGGTAGCGATAACCATAGCAAGTTTTCTAGAGTTTTTTAGCCTTTAATAACATCACATATCTCATCTGCACTGATAAGCTCACGGCTAATACAATAATACAGTAACAGGACTCGTTGCCAGTCATTCGCACGTAATGCGCTTTTACACTTGTGAAGTATCAATTGAATTTTTTGCAAACTTCGTTCACTGTGATCGTTGCAAATGTGATACACCTTGGAAGATGTGATGCGGACGTTTCATGAAAATTTTCAGAACTATACCAGCGCCCTCGTTTGAAGCTGACTTCCTTCTTTTTTAATGCACCAGCGATATGTGACTACAAATACAGGATGAAAAACGACCAAGAAAGCGTCTTTGTGCTGTTGTAATATTTGTTTCTGCTTTTCAGTGTAGGAGATACAAGCTATAATGGTATGCTGGAGAGCTTAGCTTGGCTCATTTTTCCGTGCAGCTTATTTCTACTTCGCTTTTCAATAAACAGCTGGCCTGCGGCTGATACCAAGAATGCATCCGTGCTTGCGTAACTTACTCCATTGATTTGCGCGTCACGTATGGGGCGCAGAGTGTTCCCATGCCGATAGCTGTATTGACCAAGATGAAGAACTGCAGGTCACGAAGTGTCTCGCTCGTCGTAGATGCACCAACGTCGAAGGCGGGTTGGGTACGCTCCCACTAAACGGGCTGCAAGGCACTTTGGTGCCCCTGTCACGAAGCGGAAGCCTTCTTGATCACGGAGCTGTAATCGCTTGTGCAGTACAACGCTAGCGCAAATGCACGTCTCCGCGAGCGCCTCTTGGGAGTGCGATGCACCGGAAGTATATTGGGAGCGCCTGCGGTTAGAAGTGTGCCTCGAGAGCCCGAAGAGGCACACGCTCCTTCCGAAGCTCGCCAGAAGACAGCAGTCCTCTGTCAGGGAATCTCTTTTACAGTGCTTTTCTTTTACTGCAAAAGACAGGCAGGCAGGCAGGCAAGCAGGATACAAGTGGCTGCCTTGCCGTGCACTGAACGACGTTTCTCATACTCGAGCGCAAACAAAATGCACCGTTAGCCGAGAAGAAACGGCGACGAGTAGAAAGAAGCACTTGGTCGATGGTGCTGTGTTTCAAGCTGGAACGCGGCGTTCGATGTGACACTTCTTCATTGGAAATGCGATGCTATTTCTTTTTGCAAACGCAGGCCTACCTATTACTCTCAAAAGCGATGGGGCTAGGCAGGCGCAAGAACAGAACCTATGGTCTCACAGCACCTGCTGCTTATACATGTATTGCGTACATGGTGGCTGAGGTTGATAGGATAAAAAAGATAGGATGTCTCCCTTTCCGCAAGGGAACCTCACTAAGGAGGAGGCACCCCTTTTTCGTGTGTCAAGCAGCATGAACACCTGCCTCCTAGATGCCTCCTGGTCTGACGGCCTTTGCAGTGCCCGTGTGTCAGGGTTATCAGTCATACGCAGCTGTCACTGTTGCCCTCGCGGGGTACATTTGGCAACAACACTGTGCCAGCACGAGTTTTTGAATACGAAAGATTGTAGCAAATACCACAAACAACAATAGAAGCATGAAATAAATCCAATTGATTGGTGGAAAGGTAAATTAACGCAGGATTTTTTTTACTTATGGAGGAGTATGCATACGCCCCAAATCCGACGTAATTGGTGGTTTAGCATGCTGCACAGAAAATTGTCGCCGCGGGAGTGGTCCAGACCACGCCACTAGATCGAATGCAATTGAAGACTTGGATTCATCATCATCTGTTAGCATTTTCGCAAACTGTATATGTGTAGTCCTATAGAAATATAACATAACACCTGAAGTAATTTGAAGTTGTTTTGCAAGAGTGATAAGAAATTGAGGGTCGTCCCCCGTGCATATTATCCCGGAAATCACAGTCCTTAGTTAATAGTGTAAAGTAAGATATCACTGTCTCGTTAAAAAATGGATGCAGCTATGTGAAAGTTGCCATTCTAGCTTTAGCTCGCCCACCAATGCCGAATTTGATGGCGAAGCTTGTTGACGAACTTACATAATGTTCTCGTCTTCTGGAGACGTCGCTTGTAGGTACTACGAAGAGCTGAGCAGATACTAAAGCTTACATTGTGCGACGAAGTCGCAGCTATTCCTTGAGCATACTAAGGACACTTCAAGCGTCAGGACTTCAGCAAAAGCTTGGCGTTAAATTGGAGGAACGAGGAGCTTCGTAATTGTTGTTTGCCCAGTCGAGAATGTTTCGGCACCCGTGGCATTGCACCCTTGTGACAAGCTGCTCAGTCTCTGTCGGTATTCGATCCGTCAACGTCCGCTGTACGTAGTGTACAGCGTGAAGACATGTCGCGTAGCCGAGGCGCCTTCAATTGGCCCCCATATAAACGGCTGTCCAAACACGATTGCACACAATGATAGTTTAGCAATGTTTCTTTTTTTTCTCCGTTCGTCCGGTCAGTGAACGTGAGGGAAGGCTTTGGCGGCAGCAAGAAGAAACTGTCAGTTGTGCGCCAACTTCTATAGTGAGTGGAGGCGCGAAGAAAACAAGTCCCGTAAAGCATAAGCATTGGCCGGATTGGTGCCGCATAGTAGCTGAGACAGTGAAAGACTAGCGCTTAGACAAAACAAAAATAGCAGTGCACTATGTATGTCCTGTTTGTCGTTGTGCTTCGTGTAAGCACTGGTCGTCCAGAAAGTAACAAGCTCAGCGCTCTTTCAGAATGGAATTAGATGTACGCGGAAAAGCTCGTTGGGCTCCCTTAGCCATCACAAACGTGAAAATGTAAACAACAACAACAACAACAACAACAACAACAACAACAACAACAACAACAACAACAACAACAACAACAACAACAACAACAACAACAACAACAACAACAATGTTGATCAAACGACACCGCTTTGTTGATTGAAATTAGCTGCTGCACGGAGATGGTGACACGGACAGCGAAAGTACACAAACATATTTTGTTACAGTCTGAGAAAAAAAATTTACTGATCGCGGAATCATCGAAACACAAGAACGAGCGTATTCCTTGTGTTCTTCCTCCTTGTATCCATCTGTCGTCCGTGTGTTTCTAGCGCTGTTTCGCCATGAAGGTATTGTACTAGTAGCTTGTACTAGTACTACTAGTACTACTAATATTGTACTAAGTAGCTAACGCCGAGACCCTGATGATCATATACATACTTTAGCAGCACATGCGCAGCGTGGTATCCAGGTTTCCGGTTTCACCGGCTACACCAACAAACTGCTCCAAAATTGAAGGGTTTTTTGTAATGTTAATCCCTTAATTTTGAAGCTCATTGTGTCTGTTTCCTAGCTACTACGCGTGCGATATGGTAATTACGAGATCACCTGCTAACAAGCCTGTGTCACCACTCTTATTTAATTAAAGACGGTATTGTAACAGTGGAGCGTCCACTGTTTCGATTGAAAAATCCATATATTGTGTTTTCTTAGAAGAGAGAAACGAGGAATGAAAATCAAAAGAGTGTCCTAGCTCTAGCTGTGGACCTAGGCCAGCCAAGTCGTGACCATCAGAGACGAGGAAGTATCATGGAGAAGGACGAGCGTCTTTAAAACGCAGTACAGTCGACCGAATACGAAGATAGAGCGAGGGGCGGAATGCACCGCTTGCAAGCAGTTGTGTCCAAAGGAAGGGGAGGGAGTAAAACACCGAATAAAACATAATTACATGCGCTCAGGTGCGCGTGCAAATGAGCAGTCACCTTGAAATAATGCTACGCACGATATTTATGTACATGAACTATTACTCAGAAAAATGCAAAAGTTGGAAGAATGCCTGCCGCCATTAAAATAGCCCAAGATTCAAATTATACAGCACTACGCACTACGCGTAGTTACCATGACCTTGTGCAGGAGAGGAAGAAAGAGGCAAAATTATAAAGCACCGTTCAGCTTTACTATACTTACTAAAATTACTGTTGTTCGATCTCAAGACGACCTTGGAATACACAGGAGCACAGGTATTGCAAATTAAGTTATATAGCACACATAAATATCTTATTGTCTTCTTTTCTATATGATGGTAAAATGAACTGTTGAGGCAGATATAATTTCTGAGTCTGACTTCTTTTGAATAGCCACAAGATCTAATAGAAAGGAGAAGAGCCATCATACAGGAAACCTGATCTAACAGAATGTAAATTACACGCCTGGAAAGACAAATCAGATGACTGTATCTCGTTCTTGAGCAGGCTTGATTTGTAAAAACGAGGTCTTAAAACGTACACCGCAGCTCTCCCTCTCCCGTCACACATGCACGCATATGTCTTTTCTTTAAGAGTGGCTTCTTTGGGCGAGTTGGCACATGGTATTACGTAGCGAAGTGCGAGCCAACGGGTAGGAAACGAAGAAAATCCACGACGAAGGCACTGAAAAAGGAGCAAGAAGAGTGCTGCGTTAACAACTGGCTTTATTTTGTGGAAACTACTCTGCCCAAAACAAAAAAGAAGCATGCATGGCACCACTACGAATCAATTCAAGGTAATCAGGCTTGCTGCAGTTGAAAATTTTTATATGAGTAAGTAAGGAAAGAACACTACTTTCTAGACAAAGATTGTCGTGCGTAGTAGGATGCGTGATTTCCTTGAAGTTATCTGCAGTGCTGCCACGCATGCTTCTTTCTCTCTTGGGACTCTTCGTTTCCGAGAAATAGTCAATTGTTAGTCCAGCAAGCTTCACTTTCCCTTGTCTGTGTCTTCTACAGGGTTTTTTTGGTTTGTGGAAACCTAGGCCTGATTGGCGCGTTGCTGTCGCGCTGTTATTTTCAAAATTGCAAGCAGTGCGGCGGCCGCCCGGAATCTGACAAAATGCTCTTGTGGCAAGAAATAGTGATCCGTAAACTAGAGAAATGACTGACGCCTACCAGATAACGCAGTTGTGAGATGAATGAGTGAGCGCACGACAAGTTTTGCTTTGCGGCGAAGAAATGGAGTTTTAGTAGATGAAATACAAATAGGTTGACGAGGGGGGAAGCCTTCTGACCAGGCCGTAACTGACTAGTGCGTTTCTGACACCTGAACGTTGGTCAGCAGTGTGGGGAAGAGAAGATGACAGAGATAGGAAGAGCTACTCACTTACTGTCATCTGTCCGTTATGTTTTGTGTATTTCGCAATCTGTATACGTATTTATTCATTTTCGTTCTTCACCAAAAATGAAGGAATGGTTAGCACCGCGTCTCGCCTTTCTTACGCAGTTTTTTTTTATTGCCACACCACAAGCACTGTTATTGTTGCGTTAAAAAGAAACTGACTTCTGAGCAACTTATAGGCGTTTACAGAAAGAAGGTGGCGGGGGGCGCGGAGGTAGAAGTGATCAACAAGGATCAGTCATAGCATCAACACTGCTCAGTAGAGACGATGATTTGTATAGACTGCTGCCATTTGTTGCGTTATGTTGAGCGTACATAATTGTGAAGGTATGTCTTTAATACATATTACTTTAACCAGAACAACGAACTCGTGGGTTAATGGCCACCTTTCATGTTACTCTGGTGCACATAAATATTATTGCGGAAAACGTTATATTCGCGTACGAATTTGTGCTGTTTGTACTGTTATCAAGTCAGGAAACGGCCACTTATTTCAAACTTGCAATGGCGCCATAAGGCTCGGCCTGACGGTGCCGACGTGGACGCGGCCCGCCTCGGTCTGAAAAGACCGGGCTTCAGGACTCTAATAAAGTTTTGTGAATGAATGAATGGATGCGCATCTTTTAGAAATCTTCTACAGAACGGCCGACTGGGTCAATTCTAAAAGAGAACGAGTACGAGGATTGTGGGTGCCCGTAAGCGTGAATGGAAGAGACTATGGCCCAAACAATAAAACGCTCCTTTCCTTCGAGCGCTTCCTAACCTTACGTGAGGCCTCCTTGCAGCGAAGGACCGATGGAGGATGCAAGCATACTCTGAAAGCTCCCTTCACCCGTCCTCACGTAAGGAGCGGTTGCCGCCATGCCTGGGTTCGAGATTATCTCTTAAAAGCTTGAGGCGAACACCAGAACACCACTATTCAATAAAAAAGGTTGTATCGTCGCACAATCTTTAGGTTGATGAGCTAATATAGAGAAGCGTGGACGCTTTTTTCTAGTTTTGTTTACTAAACCTAAAGAAGTAGCGCATTACAGTGCGAAACTTGATGTGCTCCATCAAAGCTGGCACGCCGGCGTCGTGCAACGCCTAGCAACGCCTAGCAACGCTTCCACGCCGCACGCGCGACTGAAAAGAACGTGCCAGGCGAAGCGTACCGTGCTCGCGCTTCTCCGAAGGTGGGCGACAGCGCGCATGCGCAAGCAAACATCACGTGGTTAAGCAGTGAGGCGAAGCGCTCGTTCAGTGCCAGGAGCGGCGTAAGGACGCATGAAGGTAGCTTTGAAGCTACCTTATGCTGAGGAAGCACCAAGGAAGCCTTCACCGAGGGCCCCTCAGTAAGGAAGCTTTCAGAGTGACGTAAGGTAGCCTAACCGCAATGAAGGCTTCCTTAGTGAGGTAAGGAAGATTTCATTGTTTGGCTCCTTATGCTGAGGAAGTACCAAGGAAGCCTTCACCGAGGGCGCCTCAGTAGGGAAGCTTCCAGAGTGACATAAGGTAGCCTCACTGCAATGAAGGCTTCCTTACTGAGGTAAGGAAGATTTCATTGTCTGGCCCTATGAACATGAGCCACATGAACAGAACATATGCGCGAGAACATGTAGCAAATGAGTGAGTGTGACATGTGAGCACACATGAGTAATAAGCGAATACGTAAGAATACGAATAGTAAGAGGCGATTGGCGGATTGGTGGAAGAAAAGTAGGAAAACGACAAAAAAACGGACGTACAAAAGCACAGTTCGCAATAGGGGATCAGAAAATTTGGTTGTGGGAGTTCATCGTGCTTTTTTACTTCTTTTGTTGTTTCCACCTAGGCAGGACATTGTGCAGTATAATAGCAAGAGCTTGGTGGCGCTACCCACCGCCCTATTCCAAAGGAGACACTCATAACATACATACATACATACATACATACATACACACATACACACACACACACATACATACATACATACATACATACATACATACATACATACATACATACATACATACATACATACATGCGTACATACATACATAGATACGTACGTACGTATCTATGTATGTATGTACGTATGTACGGATGGATGGACGTACGTACGTCCTTCCGTCCGTCCGTCCGTCCATCCATCCATCCATCCATCCATCCATCCATCCATCCATCCATCCATCCATCCATCCATCCATCCATCCATCCATCCATCCATCCATCCATCCATCCATCCATCCATCCATCCATCCATCCATCCATCCGTTCAACCTTGGTGATGCAACCCACCACCCCGTTTTAAAAGGGACGCTCACAGCATCCATCCACCGGCCGTGCGGGGGAAAGAAAAAAAAAGAACCCGAAAGCTCGCCTTTTCGCATCCGTGGCTGCACGGCAATGAGAAAGTAAGCACTTCTTTTGGATATAGTGGAGTCTAATTCTGGATATAGTGGAGACTAATTCAGTATCATGCTACAAAGATATGGAACGCCTTACCAATAGAAGTGAAGAGTGCCAGTAAGTTTTTATTTTCCATAAAAAGATTATATCTCTCAAACATTAGTTAAGAATGTTGCTTTGTCTTTGTGGTGATATTTTTTCAGTACTACTATTCTATTGTTGCACTGATGTATGTTTTCTTTTTTCCTCTTGTTTCTCATCCTGTACAATTATGTATAATCAATACATATTTGTTCATCATCATCATCATCATCATCATCATCATCATCATCATCATCATCATCATCATCATCATCAGCCTGGTTATGCCAACTGCAGGGCAAAGGCCTCTCCCATATTTCTCCAACTACCCCGGTCATGTGCTAATTGTGGCCATGTTGTCCCTGCAAACTTCTTAATTTCATCCGCCCACCTAACTTTCTGCCGCCCTCTGCTACGCTTTCCTTCCCTTGGAATCCATACATACATACATACATACATACATACATACATACATACATACATACGTACATACATACATACATACATACATACATACATACATACATACATACATTTGTTCAACACATTTGTTCATCACTGTCCTGATCGCCGCAGCACAAACGCATGTATACCACATGGGCCCACACTAGCCTTGGCTATGGGCCCAACATTTGTTTGCTTATGTTAATGTACAAACTTATGATGAATAAATAATGTCTAAATGTCTAAAATCTCTAATAATAATAATATTAGCAATAATGCTCATAATACTACTAATAATAATACCTACGTATGCGCATGCTCGCTGAAAAACCATGATGTATTCGAGGCGCCTGTCGTACTCGACAGTAACAAGCAACTCCGTTTAACAAAGTGCTCGGTATAATTTGGTCGCGCGCGCGTACTCGGGTTTCGACTCTTACGTGCTCACAGAAAGCTTCGCTGCGTTTGGATTCCAGCTGGTAAGACCTGCGGTGTTTTCTTTACCTAGAACGAGCGACGCGAGCTGAACATCTTGTAAAGTCTGCGATAAACGCGGTTTCGTTTTTGCCTCTGCAGAAACTGTAGAAGTGAATGCTGCAGCGTAGGCCGCTCGTAATGCTCACGCCGAGAAAAAAAAAGAACGTGACGACAAAAGAAAGAGAAAAAAATACATAAATATGGGCAGTAGTCAAAAATGAAAAGAAGTAGAAAGGATTTCACGCTGAATGTTACGGACATACACGAAACGCAGCGGAAACCACACGGACTAGAGAGACGGCGCCGCGGGAGCCAATTAAGAGTTGTCGGGCCGCTTCAAGGAGGCGAGAAAGTTGGAAGCTGACTCCTCCACGCTTCAAAGCTTTGGAAGTGGAAGTCCTGCTAACGCGTGGGCCGAACGAACAGCTCGATAATTCTCTAGCTTACGCTTACGCGTTTTGTTATGTTTTCCGTTCTCTTTCCTGTCGTGCTGCAATTTTTCAAAGAACGCACGCAAACTCTCTACGAATGAGTGTCAGTCTCACGTACGTAGATAGCTGAAGGGGAACCGCGGCTCCGTTCTAAAAGGAGGCATACGCATTTGTCGCTTGATCATAAGCCTGTAGAAACTTGATCCCTTTTTTTTTTGTGCAGTTATTCGAGAAGGACGCGTGACTCAAACACAGGATCGGTCAGTTTTCTCGGCAGCTTTGCGCCTAAAGGGCCATGTTCAATAGCGCAGTCAATGAAAAGTAACGCGAGAAGCCCCTTCCAGCATACGTGAAGTGCTGAAATGTCTTTTGTAGATACAGTTATATGTTATGCGTGCTTGCTGTCTCTACTAGACAGAGAAAAATAAAAAAGAAGAAGAAGAGGGACAGGCAGGGAGGATAAAATTTTTGCTGTAAGGAACTACTGTGGATAATCTGTAAGAAAAAGAAGAAGCAATAATACCAGCTTCTCAGAACAATAAAAATTATACTTCCTGTATAAATACTCGTAATTTCGCTAATTTTAAGCCCGTGAGCTGCTGTTTCGCTGCGCCTATTTCTACGGTGACTGCAGGGGCGTAGCCAGGGGGGAGTGGGTTCATGGGGCTTCAGCCCCCTCGGAAATTTTTTCGTGCTGTCCATGGACCGTCGACCAAAGCAACCCCTGGCGCCAGACATCATTCTGAATTTTGTCTAGAATGTTTTTTTTTCATGCTCGAAAAGACATTTCACCGCGAGCATTGTGAACTCGGGCTTGATTTCGCGGCAACGCCCATGCACCGGGATTCACATAACGCAAGCAGCCCCATCCGAGCAAAAAGTTTCAAGGGCGTTTTGATGGCGAACCGGCTCGCCGCAGAATCGCGCGGAGGCCGCGGAAACTACGGAGCGCGTGGATGTCAATTGCGAAAAATTATGGGCATATATTTCTCGTAAACTTTTAAGTGAAAGGTGCATTGACATTTCCAAAGTTGTGCTTTAGATATTCAATTGCGGAGGTGTGTGGGTGGGATGTTATAAACATTTGACACCAACTGCGCATTGACTTTTCTAAAGTCTTTAAACAGAACATGCAACGAGAGAAGCCAAATCAGCACACTCTCAGACAAGTTGACAAAGCACGCAACGAGGTCCGTTGAGACGAAGCGTTGTGGTGGTTCATTTGTGCCATCATGTTGCATAAAAAATATCAAAATGTTTTTTCCGCCTATGCCAAAGCATCCATGTCAAGACACTGAAGCCAGCCAGGGTAACTATGGTCTTGTGGATTTTTTTCTACTTTGACTTTTATTCGCGAGGACACATTAAGCCTCTTCAATTTTTTCATTCTCGCTACCCTATACCCGCGGGCTGCCAGAGCCACCAGAGTGCATACGTTTTTCTCGTGTTGTCCCGACCACTGCATGGGGCACTTTGGTGCGCGTTTGGTTTTCTCTGGCTGAGTGGATTTTCGCCTGGCAGAGTTTTGGACACCTTCTGGCTAGCAGACGAGAAAAAGAAGCAATGGTCGCTCAGCGCCATCTCTGTGAGGACTCGATTGATTGCACCGCCTTTGCTTGAGCGCAACCTCTCCGGAAAGTTTTGTCTCGCCGGTGTAGGATACCGAGCACTACGCGTATGGTTCTCGGTGGACCAAGCGTCTCACGTTTTTTTCTATATTCAGTCGGTAGCCACATTAGATGCACAAAGTAGGCATTGGATATTGGCCAGCTTACCCTCCTTCGCATTTTTTTTTCATTTCGTTGCCCCCGTCCCACAAAAGGAAAAAAAAAACATTGTTGTGGAGCAGCGAATTGTCGCATGGTGAAAGTTCGATTTTGTTACTTCTTTTGCGGAAAGTAATCGGCCTCGGGACACTTCATTTGCCGGATACTCTTATTATAGTATTGTGATAGTAATTATATGGATACTTCAGGTGCATTCCTGCTGTCACCGTCATCATCATCATCATCATCATCATGAGCCTGGTTACGCCCACTGCAGGGCAAAGGCCTCTCCCATATTTCTCCAACAACCCCGGTCATGTACTAATTGTGGCCATGCCGCCCCTGCAAACTTCTTAATCTCATCCACCCACCTAACTTTCTGCCACCCCTGCTACGCTTCCCTTCCCTTGGAATCCACTCCGTAACCCTTAATGACCATCGGTTATCTTCCCTCCTCATTACATGTCCTGCCCATGCCCATTTCTTTTTCTTGATTTCAACTAAGATGTCATTAACTCACGTTTGTTCCGCTGTCGCCGTCACTCTCACGTTTCGTATGAAGTCCAAGGGCGATAACTTCGTGACCGCGCGCCGCATGCTGTATGTGCGAATGAAAGCATAGGGGAGGGGGGAATGGGCGAGCCCACGATGGTGGCTCAGTCTTGTGTGCGCAAAGGGAAAAGTAGGGAGCAAGCGCGCTGCCTTCCGTCGCGCGCGATACGTCTGGGGGAATCGATGGAAGGGGGCGGGATCTAGGATTCTGTGAATCTGTGGTTGCGCAACATGTTTATTTGCCTTGTCTGACGCATTATATGCAGTGACTTATTCTTAGGTACGCAGATTTATTGGAGACTTACATGTATACTTAAATATCTTGTTGCGAAGTTTTCTGTATACGTGCAGTGAACTTTCTTTCCAGTGACACTTTTTTTGCCCTTTATCAAACATTTGTATATTCCATTGTGTCTTCGCATTTCTAATGAACGAGGGCGGGTCAAGTGAATGTGAGCCTACCCATATCGCGCAATAATGGTTCGGTTCATTATATGCGAGGCATGCGCGTAGCACACAGGCATCTCGCATTTACAAAAGTGGCATGCAGGTGTGAGGGTAAATGTTCTTTAATTTTCTCATACACTGGGCTGAACACGGTTGCGTGTCATGTTGGACGCTCCAAAGGGAACAGCGTGGTGTCGTTAGGTTTTTGACAGCTGAAGGTGTCTCCCAAAAAGAAATTAGTCACCGTATGGCTGCCGTGTACGTTGAACATTGCATTTTATTGGCCACTGTGAAGCATTGGAGCAAACTGTCCAAAGAAGTACGTGAAAGTTGCAAAGACGGTCCAAGATCGGGCCAACGTGCGCCACCGTGCAATCATCCCCACACAAATGCAAAGGTTGATGATGATTAGACAAGAACGCAGGATAAGCATCGAGCATATGAATATCAGTCACGGTTCGGTTCACGCCATAATTCATGAACATCTCGGTTATCGCCTTTTGTGTGCGCAATGGATGGATAAGATTTTTAACCACCGCCAGAAGACGGAGCGGTTCTGCGCTGCCTTAACTCATCTCATCCGGTATCAATGAAGGCGACGACTTCTTGTCTGCAACTGTGATCAGGGAAAAACCATGGTGCCACTACTACGACCCTGAAACGCGATGGCAAAGCTTACAATGGAAACATTCGAGTTCACCACCCGCAAAGAAAGCAAAGACCGTCGGAAACGGCGGTCTTTGCTTTCTTTGCGGGTGTGTTTTTGCTTCTTTTGTTTGTGTTTGTGTTTTTGGCTTCTTTTTCTCGATGGTCAGTGGCCATTACTGATAGAATTGCTAAACCCAGAGAGAGAGAGAGAGAGAGAGAGAAAATGATAAATGAAAGGTAGGGAGGTTAACCAGGAGTGAGCCCCGTTGGCTACCCTGCACTGGGGAAAGGGAAAGGGGGACGGAAAGATGAAAAGAAGAGAAAGTCCACTGGAGATATCAGTCGGTCACTCAGTCCGTATCACAGGCGCTGACTCAATCCGGTCGCTTTCAAATATTGCAGCAGCGCTTTTGTGGCCTTTTGTAGCTGCGATATGCGAGGCCATGATCCCAAGATCTTCTTCAAGGTGAACGGCTTTCCATCTAGCTGATTGAGAGCTGTGCAGAGGTCTTGCCTTTCATTTTCACAAGATGGGCAGTAGCGCAGTAGGTGTTCTATGGTTTCCTCGACACCACAGGCATTGCACTCGGCGCTATCAGCCATTCCAATCAGAAATGCATAAGCATTTGTGAATGCGACTCCCAAACGTAAGCGGCACAGCACTGTTTCCTCATTTCGCGGAAGACCTGGTAACAGCCGCACTTGCATATAGGGATCGAGGGAATGCAAGCGATGGTGAGTGAATTCAGATGTGTGCCCAGAGAGACTATCAATCGTTTCCGATATTGTGAAACGCTGCATCGGCTGCGTGTCGCAATCAAGAAAAAACTACGTGGAAAATTGATGAATTGGGTCATCTTGTTCCACGACCTGGCTATGGTGTTGGGCTGCTGAGCACGAGGTCGTGGGATTGAATCCCGGCCACGGCGGCCGCATTTCGATGGGGGCAATATGCGGAAACAACCGTGTACTTAGATTTAGGTGCACGTTAAAGAACCACAGTTGGTAGAAATATCCGGAGTCCTCCACTACGGCATGCCTGATAATCAGAAAGTGGTTTTGGCACGTAAAACCCCATAATTTATTTTTTAATTGTTCGACGACAGTGCCCGTCCCCACGTCGCTGATGTGGTTAATACAAAACTGACAAAGTTCAAATGGGAAACGCTGCAACATCCGCTATACAGCTGAGACCTGTCGCCTTGAGATCCACATTTTGGGACAAATGAAAAAAGAGCTCAAGGGAAACAGATTCGTGTCAGACGATTACGTGAAAGAGTCAGTTGCAGGCTTTTTGAAGCAGCAACTCAAGGGGTTTTATGAGAGAGGAATCACGTGACTCGTTAGTCAATGGGAAAAATGTCTAAATGCTCATGGAGACTACTTTTAACTAAAGTACCCCGTTTGTCATATATGCGCATTGGCTCACTATAGTTTCACCCGCCTTCGTATATTTTGTAGAACAGCCTTGTATACGTGCTCTCTGTTGGGACAATAATGTTGGGGCAATTACTCACGATACACGACCAGTGACAGCTGCTCCTGCATAATAGATTGGAATAAATTACAGCGTCATTGAGGTTTTTCATTCGCTGTTGCATCTGTACAAAAATGTAAACAAGGTTCTTGAATTACAAAGTTTCATTAACATATTTGTCCTCAACATGTTCACTTCATGGCCTTTACATTTTTCATATCAGTGGCATGAACTGCTTTGCTGGTTGCGAACTGATATAGTTCTAAAGTTCGTGTGATATTTTCTTTACTTATTAGATAGACAAAAACACGGAAGCATTGATAGTTATTTTGGGCACAATTTTTGGCACATACGAGCATATCTTCTAATGAAAAAATAGATATTTTACTTGTTTTGACAGTACGTGCCGTTCAAGAATTCGTTTGCAGCATCTTTGGCTATGGCAATGCAGTTATTATTCATGTATTTTGACCCCTCGACAAATTGTTTAAGAAGCTCTGGTTCGGGCCCAACTCCGACGTGGTCTATTCAAATACAGGTAAAACGCAGAAATGCTTTTTTGAGATAACCCCTAGATCACTTTTAATGAAATTTGTTGCATTTCAGAGCGAAAGTTAAATTATAGTATCTGTTGGAAGCGGGATTTGGATTTAGGGCCTGAATTTTGTTTTAAATATTTTGAAAAATGTGAAAGCGCGAAATAAATAGAAGCACGATGTTTACAATCTAATAACTCTGCATCACGAACAGATATCGCGGTTCTGTAAACGGCATCTATTATAAGAGTCAAACCGGGCAAATTTGGTATGTCAATTTGTATCTTACGTAACTTGGTTACGTGGTGTACAAGGGTTCTGCAAAAGCAGTATTTCCATAATACTAAATTTCTTTAGATTCATGTGTGACATATCAGCTTTGTCCGCTGTAGATGTACTATTAGATGCGATTCACAGACTTGTAATAATATTTTTAATTGTTGAGTTACAGAGTATTAAACGTGATAGTTTCGTTTCCTGGAAATTTGCGATTTTTGCCAACATTTAATAAAGAATAGAAACCTAAATGAAAACTTCGAAACTACAAATGAGTAGAATTCAACCTTTTCTTTTTTAGTGCAACAAACCTCATCAAATTTGGTGCAGTGGATACTGAGAAAAACAAATTCATTTTCTACATGAATTTGTTTCTACATGAATTCCTTTTCTCACCGCTGCCACCGTTTGGTATGACGTCACACTGCGCTCCTCATCATTGCGCTCGCCTCCGCTCGCTTCGCCAGCTGCGTGGCATGCCTGATAACATGACGGAGGATTGAAAAGGAGAGCTCGCGTGCGCCGCAACAACAGTTGAGGCAGCAGTATGGGCAGCGACAATTCTGGTAAGCAGGAGGAGGCCTGGAATCGACATCGGAACGAGATGAAGAGGAAATGAATCGCCGAGGAAACAGACGAATAGCGCGCCGAACGACTGGCTAAACACCGCAACATAGCTAGACAACCAGACTAGCCGGGACTTGCAATCAAGATTAACCAATGCTAACCTTAGCTGTCGCTACGTATATCCTGGCATAGCCGAGCTAAGACACTGCCAATTTTTATTTAATGTCTCTTTTGAGGTGGGATGAAGAAATGGATGGAGAACAGAGGTATTGAGTAGAGGTTACACACTCATTCACTCACAGACAGGCGTCAATGCAAAATGCACTACACAAACGTTTGGGATGGGAAGTAGAAGCAAGGGCACGAAGCGCTATAACTGTCTTTCGAGTCACCGCAACGGCACTGCGCCAAGTAAGGGTACATATAGGGCAAAAGTGGAGGCGGGAGAAGGACAGCCAGGAGCAAGCACTGCGAGAGGCAACGAATGTCACTGATGAACGTGCCCCGCAAACGGGGAAGTGAGAGACGCGGCTGAGATCCGTACAGCCACGCGACGCGGATATGGAGCAGCGGAGAGCCGTGTATCACGCGCGAGGCGGCAAGAAACGCTCGCCGCTGGCACCGCGGCAGTGCCGCGACAGCGGGAGCAGGGACGGCGAGGGCGGAGTGGATGGTAGCAGCGAGAGTCACCGCAATGGCGCTGCCCGGTGGAAAGGGGCGAGAGAATAGGCGAGAACACGTGGTCCTGCTTTGGAGGGCAAGTGGAGAGCAAGATTTGCGCCGCGCGCGAGAGATGGCAGCAGGAGCGCGCGGATGATGACTTTGGTTGCGGCGAGGCCGACGGCGACGGGAAACGCGGGAACGGGCGGCAAGGAGCTGCGCTCTAGGATTACCGGATACGGCGTGGCTTCGTGGCTCCAATGAACTGGGCAAAATAACTTCGTCACTATCTCGAAACGCCCACACGTGAAACGTAAACTTTTTTTGTTGCTGTTTCCTGCCTCCTTAGCTAGGTTCAGCCTGAACTTTTCAGGTGCCGACATTGCAACGCACTTTTTTTGGGCTGTGAGCAAAGTTGCCGAGGTGCGCGAGCTGAGAAAGAGGCTCTTGGATTCACAAACATTTGAGAATGCAGTTCGGTGTCGCTTTCATGCGCGCTAAAGAATCTCAAGAAAAGGGCTTCGCAGCAGCAGTATTGAAGCTTGCAAAACGCGGAGGTGCTGCAACACTCCAACTAGTAAAGTCAAAATATCGAAGTGCTTAAAATACACAGTTATTTATGATCTTAGCCGACAGTCTATAAACAGGGAGAGATAATGACGTGTACTAAGTGCAGGAATACCGTTAGTTTATTCCTTAGCTACTCCACCGAATGTCTTTTAACGCATACAAATATGGACTCATTCGAATATATTATATATGTAATATCATGTTTAAAATGGTATTCTGCCCGTAAATATGTTTTAAGGATGTTAGAAGATGAGGAGGCGCAAGAATAAAAAAAAGAACATACTGATGCACAAGATGTTAAATACCAGAAAAAGGTACTTGTTTCCAGCAAGTTTATAAAGACAAAATCCTAAAGTAGGTGATATCATCAGTAGCAAAAGTGCTGAAAGAAAAAAGAAACTCACTGTGATCGAAACACAATGTTGTCAGTTTCAGCTGTCCTGAGTCTACTGCTTCTTGTGTGAAGCACCTAAAGCTTACAATTTGTATAATGCAACAATATATAGGGAAGCGCATGCTATCCCCTCCTTCTTTCTTTGCCCAATGCGAATGCTTCTGTACTCTGGATATTTACACATATCAAGATCACAGGTGGGCAGGCATGCTGTGACATTCTCTGCTCTGCACGGGCGTGCCCATAAGGCCGCGTGTATTGTAATACGATAGCCGCGAGGTCTGAGAATCTAACTATAGCAATTTTGTTTTGCATAAATACCCTTAATTTTCTTTTTCTTTCTGAAACCTTCTCTGTCTACCTTGTACCGCTACCAATGAACCGTCGCGTGGTGGGCCACCAGGTGTAATAACAAGCAACTGGAATGCAAAGTGCGCACATATCCATGCTACGCGGCGCGCATTTCACAACGCGTGACAAGTGGCGCGATACGATACTAATGATGATGATGCTTTGTTGGCATCTCCTTTCAAATGGTGCGGTGACAAATCGTCACCTAGCCAGCTTGATTTAATCAAGTATACTGTACATGCTTTAGTTCTAGTATTTTTGTATACATCGCCTTAAACTTTATTTCTTCCTCAAACCCTCTCGAACTGCCTTGTACCGGTACCTGTGCATCTGCCACATGGCGCTCCACCTTGTGTAATAATGTGCAACGGCAATGCAAGACATGCACGTGTCGGCGCTACGCGGCGCGCATTTCGCATCGAGTCTCCTCGCGCGCTATTGGCGGCGAGGAGTTACGGAGTAGCCATCTATCGGAAGCGCCTCGCTGGCGTAGTATGAGGGATCACGCGGCGCGCTCACCATAGGTTTTGCTGTCAGCGCTCACTGAAAACACCACGCGTGAGCTCTCCCGCATATTTCTGTAAAAACTTTCAAAACGAGAGAAGTTTTTCGCTGTCTAAATAATAATCTTGGGCAAACTGAAACCATATAATCATTTACAGACGCTATCTCTTTACCGAGTATACGTACAGTGAACGCCACTGTGCGCGGTCGCGGCGATGCGAACCGGCTTGCATGAAAGGTAGGTGAACGCTGAGAGCAAACTATGTGAAATAAGTTCTTATAGTGTTTGTATAACTAAATGGAGCGTAATAGAATGAAGCCTCAATGCAGCGATCGCACAGATTCGCAGCGACCGACTGCGCGTCTGCATGCTTGTCCACGCACTGTTTCGCTTTCGCCGCGTGCGCGTTTTCGCACCCTGCCATGAGCTTTAGGCAACAGAATATGAGCATTTGACAGTATACAAGCAACCATTGTTGCGTGGGCGCTATCAGAGCTGTTCAAAAACAATTTCATTTTAGAGACTTCGACGCCTACGGCAACTGTGATGTGCCGTCACGACGATTCAATCTTTTTTTCTTCTTCTAAATTCTTGGACGTTTCAATATTATTTCTCGAGTTGCGTCGCACTGTATGTTTATCGGTGTTCTCAGGGGTGTAATCCAGTACTATAATTAATTAATTAATCTCAAGTGTAATCCAGTGCATTAATTCATAACACAAACATGACCATATGACATGCTTTTTTTTAAATGTGCTTCTTACCGCTCGCCTTCCACTCCAGTGAACTTGCCAGTATCTACAGCATCGACAAGTTCATAGACCAAACCGTCATGACATTAGTCGGGCAGCGGACTCGGGCGAGCATCTCAGTGCGCGTTTTCCGAACATCACAGACCCTGCGCCGTAGCAGAAATCTTTTCACGCAGCTCCTTGTCCTGCGGCTACGTATGAATAAGGCTGACACCGGGCTCCGTTGCGTGCGTCCGGCACTGCGGCACCGAGCAGTAGCCTACCATGTTGCGCACCTTCAAAGGCAGCCACTACCTGTTGTAGTGCTTTCAAGCGTTGTAAAGGCGACACTCGAAGCGGGAAAATCTCGCCACTAAATGAGGACCACAGCGTACGAAGGAATTCAAATTCTCGTTTTCAGCTCGCTTTGACGCTCGCGAAGCAGCCGACGTGGCCGCTACGGCCACGTGATCCCTAATAGCGCGTCACGCCGACGGTGGCTCCAGCTTTTCCAGTGGTGGAGCTCAAGGCCAATAGGAGGCGTCAATAGGGCATTTTCTCACTGCATGCTAGCATGTGCTGTCGTGGCTCAGCACTAGAATAGCTGACTCCCGCGCAGTGTGCCCGGGCTCGATCCCGGCGGAAACTGGGCTTGGTTTTCTCATTCGCGGCAATAGCTGTGACAGACAGCAGAGAGAAACCGAAACGGCTGTTGTAACGTGCCCATAACAGGTTGCGCTGTTTTGAAGATGTTTTACATAAACTCGTATTACTCAAGCCCCACTGAGAAATGTGGAACCGCCAGTGCTTAGAGCCATGGATAGTGCACTGAACTCAGCGAACGCTTTCAAAAGAGTATTAATGGTTGGTCAGAACTAACAGCAAATAAATAAAGGAAAATTGTGGCGTCTCACAATGGGGACCTTACACGGGAAAGTTCCCACTGAACACGTGATGCCGTGGCAATGGCTCCGTCACAGTTTGTATTACTGCTATGGAAATGAAAGTACATGCATATATGCAACGCCAGCATAATGTCAGCGATTCGGCTCTGAACACTAGAGGAATTTGGAAAAATGTCGTACACAGTCTTAACAATAAAATTTCTTAACGTCGTCTCTTGCATGTCCCACAAGATGCTGGAAATGAGCCGTACAGCAATTAATAAAACAGAAGGCCCTTTCCTTGTGCATGAATATTCAATTTTCTATCACTCCATGGCATTTCTCGTCCCAATAAATGTTTCGCGGCATGCGTCTATCAACATACAGAAATTAAAGTAGTGATGCTTTGACAAATAACGTTAATCTTCTTTCTCTAATATCTGACATAACACGTCATTACTGTGCGATAAAATATTGTTTTAATTTCTAGCTTTTACAGATGCCATTGAAATTATATTTAATAGCATATTTCTGGTTGCTTCGGGAAATAAAATTGAAATGTGCTATTAACATTAGTCCAGTACCTATTTCATGAAAGCCTATAGTATTTTTGTAATGACAGCTAGCCTTCGCCAAGACAACAAAACCTAAGAACATCGATAAATTGAGGCGCTCTTGTCAAGATAACGTTGCTTCGTATTTCAAGGCGAAAACCATATATGGCCCATGAAGCGTGAATTCCGGCGTCCGTTCGACGTTAACATCCGATGGTACCAAAACCTACGTCACCAAGTAATGACGCCACGTTCCCGGCGCTGGGCCTGCTGCGGCTCGCCTTGAGAAATACCGCAGTGAGCAGCCACGGCGTCCGATTGGAAGCCGTGGTCCACTCCCAAAACTGACTTGGCCCACCCCAAAAATTTGGGTGTCCCATTCACAAAGTTGATTTCACCCAATTGGGAAATTGAGTTGACCCACATTCAGAACCAACCCCGCCCACTCCCATAATTAACTTGGTCCATTGCAAAAAGGGAATTAAGGAGGATCAGGGTTGATTAAGGTTGATAAACGGTGACTATAAGGTGGATTAAGGTTGGTGAAGATTAGAGCAACTTTCAATTAAAGGGGATTAAGGTAGAGTTTCAATTTAAGGTGATAACTTAGAGAAATCGTAATGCTTTCGCATTCAAATCACGTAAGTATACTTAAGTGGCTGTCAACATTTTTTTGTATCAGCTAATGCCGATGCCGATGAGTAATTGCTGATGACTGCCTCTTGTTTTGCCGCGTTAAAACTGTTTCTGATCAAGAATGACTAAACGATGCTTTATGTCGAATTTATAACTGGTGTGAAAAATGGCACATGCAAATCAATTTTGATAAATCTGTTTTTATGACAGTTACGACTAAGATAACTCTGTTGATGTTTTCGTACGCTGTAAATAATAATGTAATTAAGCGTTCCACAAAGCTGAAATATCTTGGCGTAACAATCACTAGTAACCTCAACTGGAATGAACACATCGAAAACATATGTGGATCAGCACAGCGCAAGCTTGGTTTGTTACGGCGTAAATTGAGAGATGCTGCACCAGATATTAAACTTAAGGCATACACTACCATTGTTAGACCAAATTTAGAGTATGCTTGTATAATTTGGGACCCTCATCAACAATACATAACAGCTAAGTTAGAGCGCATTCAGCGAATGGCGGTTAGGTTTATTTTTTCTGATTACAACAAAACGCACTCGGTAACCTCCATGCTCGCCAGGGCTGGTCTCACTACGCTGGCTGTGCGCAGGAAAATCGCGAGCCTTAAGTTTTTACATAAACTTTATCACAATAAGCTGAACCTGAATTCCAGTTTGTTTTTGAAGCCTCCTGGAAGGGTTTCACCACGAACTAACCACAATTACGCTATAATGCCTTATGTGCCAAGAGTTGATGGCTTTAAGCACTCTTTCATTGTCAAGACAATTGTTGAGTGGAATAACTTGAATTCTTGTGTGTTTCCGAGCAATAACAGGGTTGACTCTTTTGAAGAAAACTTGACTGCGTTCTTTAGTGAACTTTGTGCTCTGTATTCCCACCCTGTAACAGCCCGACAGGGCTCACAGTATCGGAAATAAAAACAAAAAAAACATCATATTTAAAGCTTGCCCATTCGAGATGCCCGCTCTCAAACTTCGCGTGTTAAGGATTTCCAGCCGCTTCTCCACAATACACTGCAAGAATGTTGCTGCAAATTGGAAGCTCGCTTCGGAAAAGGAGTCGAGACCTTTTGAAAGCTTCTCTGGGCAGCGCGATCGTCCTGCTTATTCGAGCGATTTCGTGCTATATGATGGGCATGATCTTGAACACCGTGAACTTGACGTTCGCTGGGAACTTCTGAATGGATAAACCATGGCAATGTAACTAGCATAAAAAACGGAGGACATAGGTAGTCTGCAAACAAGTATGTGCTTCGTTCTTTCTGCATGCCACACTTTTACCTTGAACGAGTACCGACCCTCCCAGCTCTCGGTTCTTCTGCATTTATGCAGGCGGAAATCTCCATCCGGAACAGCAGGACTTCAGCGTTGTGGAGAATGACAATCGCTTCAGCGAGTTCTCTGAAAAGCTGCGCAGTTCTTGGTGCTGCGCAATGTTTTGTTCCGGATCATACGTGCAGTTTTACGGTGGCTTCAGCCTCTATGTTGATACAGTCGAGTGGTGAACAGTACTGCTGAAGGTGGCCGTTGTTTGCTGTTTGCGTTATATAGAGGGCGGGGCCGCTAACATCTCTCGCGAGTTTTACGTAGTTGCCTGCAGTTTAGAGGCGAATACAGGTTGTTGCTCATAGTGCCTGTGTGGAAAGGCGTGCCACGGGCCGTCTAACCATATCCTTCGTGAGACACGTATAAGGCTGAATTTATCGCGGATGTTCTTCACAGATTTGTGGGAGGAACGTAACGAGTGTGACGGTGGCGTTAGCCGATAGGAGAGCGACAGAAAGAGTGCGTAACCCTATGCAGTCATAGAAAAGAACGTGAATTGTGTTACTAAGTTCTCTTTTCTTTCAGCGTGTATTTGGTACGCGCTACGGCGAGGTTTATTCTCAAGGTTTCTTCCGAAATTCTCTATTCGCTAAGACGCCTCGCTTGTGAAATGCTATAAGGACGAGCACATACTCCCACTAAGTAGTGAAAGGGTGCAGCAGTCATTACTTTGTCATAATAATGATAATACACTAGCTCCCACATGACTGAGTTCATGATTATTGGGATCACAACTAGCGATACAAATCGTTGCATACTAGACCAAATATGTGGAAACTTCGCGCTTCCGTACTTCCGTGGTACATTGGCACTGCGACAGGGTGCTGGCCTGAACCTATAAGCGGATGCGAACCAAACACTTATTCTTAGAAGCATGAATAAAAGTTTTTTTTCAGTCACTAAGTGTGGCAAGAGCCAAATGGACATGCGTTTTGATTGAACAATAACTAACGTGCCCTAAAGAGGCTACTGCAGCCCCGTAAATTAGTATATCTCATCCTCGTAAATTCTGTTAAACTATTTCGAGTACTGCACAGTATTTAGTACGTTTGTCGAGGCAAAGCTCCATTAATATCCAGAAGATGAGGCTAAGGTGACTTCTTCTGGCAAAACAAAAAGAAATAATATCTGATGGAGGTGGTACTTCCACCTCGGCCAGAAATGTGTCAGTGTTCTAAACGAAAACGGCTGCTTGCTTCGCCCCCCCCCCCCAATCTGCAACATCACTTTATAAATATACTTTGACAGTGAGTGTTTGTCGGTGCGCTGATGATTGTAGGCACCTTGGTCTTATTGCCACTGCACTTTGCCACAACTCTACATTCGAGGTGCTCTGGCGCGAGGTAAACACCAGGATAAAGAGAAGGTGAGAGACAGAAAGAGTGCCAACTTGCAACAAAATTTTCTTTCTTCTTGCCACCTTGCTCCTCAATACCACGACAGCTAAGCATCAACTTGCCTGACATAGTATTCTGCTAATCAACAATCTGTGCGTTCCAGCGCATTGTTATTTGCCGGTAGCGTGAGAAAGCAAAAGTAAGGCGAGTGAGGGAGAAACATACACGTGTCTGTCGCACTGATGAGCACACAATGCCGTGCGCGAACACGTGTTGTGTTCTTTGACACTTGCGATTGTCAATTGCAACACACAGGAAATGCCTACGTCGCAACACAGAAAATGCGCCAAGTGTCAGCAGCTCGAGCGCAGCGCGTGAAACATTGATGTTTGCAGAAACAAGGCGGGAGTGAAGGGTGAGCAAGGCAGGAATCGCTCGGGGCGTTTCTTGACTCCCTCGACAGCTCTTCGTCGGATGGGTTTTCTGTTCTGCGGAAGTTTCTTCGTTTCTCATCGAAACATACATGCCCATGATAGGAAAGAAGGCTAGAGCAGCTACGTATCCCTCAAGCAAGCGAGGTGCGTGATTTAGAAAGAAAAACGAAGCAGTTGCTCTGGCAGAATGCAAATGCGGACTAAGTGGCATTAAACGTCTTCCAACTAGAATAGATGCGAAAGAGTGCCGTAGTAGTACGCACCTAAACGCACCTAGTAGAACGCACCTAAACGCGTTCTTCACGTCGTATGGCACTGTGGGTCACCATTGTCGTGGATGATACACTCTAGTGCACAAGTCAGCGTATGTGGGATGGGTCGGTGGAGGCGTTTGGTGAAGCTTTGCGACCTAATTTCGCACTGTCCGCACGCCGTCGCTTATGTGGACACGCGTGATTTTCTGTTTTCTTCTTCGGAGAGAACGCGTCCGTCAGACTTGATTCGATTGGCCGCCTCGCCTATACCTACAACAACAATCGGGATCGTGATAAGCATGGTCGATGTCACTGTAGACTTCAGCGCACTTTTGCAGAGCGGCGCCATCCCCAAGAGATATCTGAAACGCTTTTTATGCAGCAACTGCACCCACTTTCCGTCCGCGAACTTCGTGTTTTCTTGAGCTAAATTAAACCTTTGCCCCCTCCGAGTGCATTTGCCCTCTGTGATCAACCATTGTAAAAGAGAAGCTTATCTGTTTTACCGGTTTGATTACTTTCTCATCTCCAAGTTTTAATCTTACGTGAAATGCCATATGTCCGTGTTTTGTTTTTAACCCATACGCCGTCTTGTTTCTAGCTGTTAGGAGAAAGATTTGGCTCGGGGCTAACTAAAAGCCACCTACTTGATCAATTGAATAATTGATTCTTTATGGGTTTATCACAATACGTGTGATGGGAGACGAAGGCAAAAGCCCTTCAAGCATGGCTTGATGGTGGCCTTCGCTCCCATACTGGCAAAGACAGCAGCAGAGGCATAAGCACTTTGTTTAAATTGTCGTACACTTTGAGAAAAATATTATAATGAACGGAATATCGTAATACACTTTGACGAAACCTTAAAATTAGACACATCAATAGATACTGCGTTATACGGAGCGTCGTGAATTATATATATCCCTTCACAGCAGCATCAAACACCAGCAAAACACTTCATTGCAATATACGCATCCTAATAGTGGCATTTAATGATATAATTAATCAAATCAAAGCCAGCTTTAGAGGTCCTTTTTAGGCTAGAAAGAATGCGTGAATTTCAGATAATTTTACTTCGCCAACAATGATTTGTTTTTTGTTATAGACATTTAGTAAACGCAGAAATTTGTTGTGAAGCATTTACCGACCACAGCCAGTGCGGCACTACGGAACATTCCACATTTCTGTAGTTCTTGTGTAAATTAAGTGATACTTCCTTCGAATGAAGATTCGCTAACCCCATGACGAGGGGATTATGACGGGGATATTACGTGAATTAACATTCACGGAATAATTTGTACTCGTATGTGTCTTGTGCTCTAACTATTCTAAATTTTTTAAATAGTTGCGCAGTAGAGTGCAGAATTGGCACATTCTCAACCATTCTCAAAACGTTTTTGCATTACTAATAACCGCGAGAGGTTCGATTGTGTAGTGGTCCTCCAGACAAAATGACAGTAGGTTAAATACGGAGCAAACAGGGCATTATTGATCAACAGTTTTACTTACTTCGGGATGAAGTAGTTGTTTGGGTGCGAAATTCCCGTTATCGCACCTAACATTGATTTTGAATGATGCACACCAAGCACCCTAATAGAGCTAACTAGCTCTATTTCTAAACATCGACAAACAAATCTACCTACTACAGAGACATGCCTACCTATAGATGTAAAAATCACAGCCTTCTTTTATTGGTCTTCGATTGGTTATTCGCTTTCCACGTGCTTAATTCCTCTAAAACAGCATTATATTTACACACAAAAGAAATCGGCATTTGATGAAGTCAAAACAGATATGTTGGTGTCGCCAGCATAAATTATAAATTTAACTTCTGAAGATATATGGACTATGCCATTTATGTATGAACCAAAGATCAAAGGCCCGAGAAGGCTACCCTGCAGTACTCCTGAGAATATTTGCTTTCTATCGGATACTATTTCACTCATCAATATAAACTGATATCTTTCTGAAATATAATTTTTGAGTAGCATCAGAAGTTCACGGATGCCACAGTGGCTTGATTTGTTAAACAAAACTTTATGATTTATGTAATCAACGGTTTGCGTAAAATGAACAAAAACTCCGAGAACAAATTATTTTTTCTTCAAATATCTCCAATATATATTCTTTCTTGTCGAGAAGAGCAAGTTTTGCGGATCCATTTTTTTTCTAAATCTTTACTGACATTTCATTACGACGTGCTTGTTACAGAAAGGGTATAGTAGAGTACAGATTATTCTCTTGAAACCTGCAGAAAACACATGCAGTAATGGCACTTGTCTATAATTGGAGACGTCTTTCTTGTCTCCTTTCTTATATAAATCACCTACACGAGCTACTTGCAATTGGAATGGACAAGCATCCGTAGAAATAAATACATATGTCAGCCCTGGAGCAATTCTATTAATTACCTATTTGGCTGGCCTTACTTGTAGCTCATCAGCATCGCAACTACGGCAGTTTTGGAAGCTCAAGTTAACAGCCCGAGCTTCATGTTCTGCCTTGCTTCTAAACAGAACGTGTTTGCATTATCATGATCTAGAGTTGCGCAGTATGCGCGTGGCCAAGCGTCCAAATCTCGGAACACAAAATAGCCGTTAAACACGTTGACCATAAGATCACCACTGATTATTCCTCCAACATGTGCGATTTCCGTCACCGGTTCCTTTCTGTTGCTCCGTCCCATAAGTGAATTCAGCTGGTTGCATAATACATCTGTTCGTTTAGAACAGGCAGAGAATAGATGGAAGTAATACATTTCCTTCGATCTTCTAAAGTTCTTTATCTAAAGCAATTCGAAACCGCTTAAATGCAGTTTGTTCTACTTCTTTACGCGTATGCATAAACTTGTTATATAAGCTATCTTTTTTTTTCAATCTTCCTCAAAAACATGCGCCATTTATTGCTTGCGGCAGCTTTTCACCATTTCTAGACGATTGTAAATGAAGTGTTTTTGTACCCTGACGCGAAAGAAATAAAAGAAGAAAGTATCATAGTCCACATTTGCATCAGTAGAATGAAAAATATTGTCCAAACACACGTTACGTATATGCAAATATAAAACATCCACAGCTATTTGCGAGGTACATTGGAAACCACAAGCAATATCAGTGTACACTGTAAAAATGCGTACGCCCTTAAGGCTGTTTCTTGCCGTCCGGGTAACACCTCTACCGTTACGGTCTTACAAAAGTTTATAGTGGACCACAGTGGAGCTCAAGTTAGACGTGTGATGACAAAAAAAAAAACGTAGTCTAAAACTATGTAATCATTATGACAGCTTTGGGCACACAGTATTATCCGACAGGAGAGTTTAACAGGGATAGATATGAAAATCTCCTGTCGCATAGAAGCTAGCTTTCTTCATGGAAACGATGCCTGTTTTATCCGTTCCCGCACAAACATCGAAATGCGAGTATTATACGATTCTACACGGTACGTATTTCGTTGGATGCGCCTATTGCACTCCCTCACAAACCTTTAAAAAGATAAATGAATCAATAACAGGAGGAAGCCCTGGGGAGTAGAGTTATGTGTATGGCGTATTACGCAGTTACGGGGCCCCGCCGCGTTTTATGGCATGGTATATAACGTTGGTAAACCCGTTCACCGAAGCTACTCCACCTCTTAGCGAAATTGCGTGTTCTCAAGCGTGGGACACGTTTTTCTGGAGGCAGGAGAAAAACTCTGCCTCCAGAAAACTTGCCCGGTTGTCGTTGTCTTCGAACCGCCATAATTTCAGGTAACAACCAGCAATTTATACCAATTGCTCGGAACTATATATATATCTTCGCATCTTCGGCACGACGCATAGCGGAACTTTTCGTCTACTTACATTTTCCCTTTACTTAACCGAGGCTGATTTTTCCTATGCTATCGCAGCCTTTATCGTTCGTTTATTCGTAAATTGGGGCTTACAAATAACCTTGTGCCTCAGCTACTCTTACTAAAGTGGAAGCCCCCCCCCCCCCCCCTCCCCCCTTTCTTTTGTGAACCATCCCGGATTTTCGCGACCGTGGCTCCCGCGTGCTGCTGCTGTCTCGCTAAATCGTTCACCTGCGGAACACTCAGCTGAATAACGGACGCTCCCCTAGAGATATCAAGAACACTTCTCGTTTAGCTGTAATGGGTACTTCCGAAACGCAGGGCGATCCTAATAGCCTGGGCATACCGTTCCGCTGCGGAACAAGTTGTGTTGTTTGTTAAGAGTTTGACTTGTTAACAGTACATTTATTGTCTGAATACGTCGTTTGCAAGAGCAGGTTACCGTCCATGAATGAAATAGGTTTGCTTGCTAATAACAGTATACCGTAGAGCACGAATTACGCTTGTCTTGTGGCCAAACGATAGGCTGCAGAGTGCCCGGGCTTTTAAAGCAGTGGTAGATGTTAGGTTATAGATCTGTTTTGCCTTCATAGCGCATTGTCTAAAAATGTGGCATGACCATGCAAGCGTTAACTCGTGAGGGTCTTTTCTTTTTGCGAAAGAAGAGGATGAAAACCATTTTTTTTCATTCTTGTTCTTCACGTCGTGTTCGATGCACACACCCATTTTACGGAAATCGCGTCCTCCTAAATGGCCGTCGGAGGCTACCCTTGGATATTACTCATCATCATCATCATCAGCCTGGTTATGCCTGCTGCAGGGCAAAGGCCTCTCCCATACTTCTCCAACTACCCCGGTCATGTACTAGTTTTGGCCAAGTTGTCCCTGCAAACTTCTTAATGTCATCCGTTCACCTAACTTTCTGCCGCCCCCCGCTACGCTTCCCTTCCCTTGGGATCCAGTCCGTAACCCTTAATGACCATCGGTTATCTTCCCTCCTCATTACATGTCCTACCAATGCCCATTTCTTTTTCTTGATTTCAACTAAGATGTCGTTTACCCGCGTTTGTTGCCTCACCCAATCTGCTCTTTTCTTATCCCTTAACGTTACACCCATCATTCTTCTTTCCATAGCTCGTTGCGTCGTCCTCAATTTCAGCAGAACCCTTTTCGTAAGCCTCCAGGTTTCTGCCCCCTACGTGAGTACTGGTAAGACACAGCTGTTATACACTTTTCTCTTGAGGGATAGTGGCAACCTGCTGTTCATGATTTGAGAATGCCTGCTAAACGCACCCCAGCCCATTCTTATTCTTCTGGTTATTACAATCTCATGATCCGAATCAGTGGTCGCTTCTTGCCCTAAGAAGATGTATTCCCTTACCACTTACAGTGCCTCGCTACCTATCGTAAACTGCTGTTCTCTTCCGAGACTGTTAAACGTTACTTTAGTTTTCTACAGATTAATTTTCAGACCCACCATTCTGCTTTGCCTCTCCAGGTCAGTGAGCATGCGTTGCAATTGGTCTCCTGAGTTACTAAGCAAGGCAATATCATCAGCGAATCGCAAGTTGCTAAGGTATTCTCCATCAACTTTTATCCCCAATTCTTCCCACCCCAGGTCTCTGAATACCTCCTGTAAACACGCTGTGAATAGCATTGGAGAGATCGTATTTCCCTGTCTGACGCCTTTATTTTATTGGGATTTTGTTGCTTTCTTTATGGAGGACTACGGTGACTGTGGAGCCACTATAAATATCTTTCAGTATTTTAACTTATGGCTCATCTACACCCTGATTCCGTAATGCCTCCATGACTGCTGAGGTTTCGACTGAATGAAACGCTTTTTCGTAATAAATGAAAGCTATATATAAGGGTTGGCTATATTCCACACATTTCTCTATCACCTGATTGATAGTGTGAATATGGTCTATTGTTGAGTATATAGCCTTTACGGAATCCTGCCTGGTCCTTTGGTTGATGGAAGTCTAAGGTGTTCCTGATTCTATTTGCGATTACCTTAGTAAATACTTTGTAGGCAATGGACAGTAAGCTGATCGGTCTATAATTTCTTATGGATTAGGATTATGTTAGCGTTCTTCCAAGATTCCGGTACGCTCGAGGTTATGAGGCATTGCGTATACAGGGTGGCCAGTTTCTCTAGAACAATCTGACCACCATCCTTTAACAAATCTGCTGTTACCTGATCCTCCCCAGCTGCCTTCCCCCTTTGCATAGCTCCTAAGGCTTTCTTTACTTCTTCTGGCGTTACCTGTGGGATTTCGAATTCCTCTAGGCTATTCTCTCTTCCACTATCGTCGTGGGTGCCACTGGTACTGTATAAATCTCTATAGAACTTCTCAGCCACTTCAACTATCTCATCCATATTAGTAACGATATTTCCGGCTTTGTCTCTTAACGCACACATTTGATTCTTGCCTATTCCTAGTTTCTTCTTCACTGTTTTTAGGCTTCCTCCATTCCTGAGAGCCTGTTCAATTCTATCCATATTATAGTTCCTGATGTCCGCTGTCTTACGCTTGTTGATTAACTTAGAAAGTTCTGCCAGTTCTATTCTAGCTGTAGGATTAGAGGCTTTCACACATTATTGGCGTTTCTTGATCAGATCTTCCGTCTCCTGCGATAGCGTACTGGTTTCCTGTCTAACGGCGTTACCACCGACTTCTATTGCGCACTCCTTAATGATGCCTATGAGATTGTCGTTCATTGCTTCAACATTAAGGTACTATTCCTGAGTTAAAGCCGAATACCTGTTCTGTAGCTTGATCCGGAATTCCTCTAGTTTACCTCTTACCGCTAACTCATTCATTGGCTTCTTACGTGCCAGTTTCTTCCGTTCCCTCCTCAAGTCTAGGCTAATTCGAGTTCTTACCATCCTATGGTCACTGCAGCGCACCTTGCCGAGCACGTCCACATTTTGTATGATGTCTGGGTTAGCGCAGAGTATGAAGTCTATTTCATTTTTAGTCTCGCCATTTGGGCTCCTCCACGTCCACTTTCGTCTAACCCGCTTGCGGAAGAAGGTATTAATTATCCGCATATTATTCTGTTCTGCAAAATCTACTAATAACTCTCCCCGGCTATTCCTAGAGACTATGCCATATTTCCCCTCTGACTTGTCTCCAGCCTGCTTCTTGCCTACCTTGCCATTGAAGTTGCCCATCAGTATAGTGTATTTTGTTTTTACTTTACCCATCGCCGATTCCACGTCTTCATAAAAGCTTTCGGCTTCCTGGTCATCATGACTGGATGTAGGGGCGTAGAACTGTACTACCTTCAATTTGTACCTCTTATTAAGTTTCACAACAAGGCCTGCCACCCTCTCGTTAATGCTATAGAATTCCTGTATGTTACCAGCTATATCCTTATTAATCAGTAATCCGACTCCTTGTTCTCATCTCTCCGCTAAGCCCCGGTAGCACAGTACGTGCCCGCTTTTTAGCACTGTATATGCTTCTTTTGTCCTCCTAACCTCACTGAGCCCTATTATATCCCATTTACTACTCTCTAATTCCTCCAACACTGCTAGACTCGCCTCACTAGTTAGCGTTCTAACGTTAAACGGGGATATTACTACTTTACAGGAAAAGGAAAGGCAATGCCGAAGCACATAACTTATATGTATGATGCTGGTTTGCCAACCACAGTGATGAGTTTGAGCAACGCCATCGGTGTGATACAGGAGACTGACGAAAACATAGCATAGTGATTTCAGGTCTGCTAGACTTGAAGTCCGTGATAACGATGCCGGTAGCTGACGCAAATCTTTTGAAAGGAATGTCGCTTACATGCTTCGGGGTTGCATTGGTTTGGGCGTAGACGAGCACACTTATGTTTTAGTTTTTATGCCAGGCGAACAGATAGGCAGATGATTTTTGGATTCGCGCCGTCAATTCACAGACGCCGCTGCTCTTCATGGAATAAAAACCGGTACAGCCAAAATAGTTCGCAACACGCACACACATCGCGGGTGATGACGCGCTTTGCATGATGGCATAGCCAAGAGAAATTCCCGGACGTGGCAGTTAACCACTGCACCGAAAGACTATACGCGGCGGTTCTTCGTCGACTTCGTATGAGCTGACATCACGGAAATTTCACGGAGAACGAGCGAATACGTCTCCAAATCATTCCACAGCACGCGATGACAACACACTCAAGCAGCGCAGAAACCGCCTCGTACAATCCATAGCGGAGGAACGGCACGCTGCACACCATTTCCCCCGCACTCGAAGAAAAAGTCGATATGTAACTCACAAAGTACTGACATCAGTGCTTTATGCATATTGATCACTGTTATGCAGTGCGGTGATCACTAGCGATCTTGCCTTGCGATAGCCCATATTGCAAACACTTTTTACTATTCACTACACAATAAAGGCTGCAGAATTTCTGTGATTAAATAAACACTCTAAGAGCCATACGCATGTCAGAATTGCGTGATAGAGCCCAGTACAATCCATCCTAAATGCAGCAGCGCCGTAGCTAAAGAAGGAATAAAAATTATACACTGAAGCCCGCACGACGTGAAGCCACAAACTTTGAACTGGAATTATCTTGTCTTACCTCGAAAAGTTGTCGGTACTCAGCTGCTTGTGCGATGCGGCCACAACGTTTCTCCCGCATGCGTTCTCACAAAGCACTGAGAGCACGAGTGGATTACGTCTACCGCTCTTCAGATTCAAACGTTCAAAACATAAGCTGACCCGAAGCCGCACACGGCGATAACACAACCAGAACTGGCTCGACTATGCACTCGATTTGTTTCTGCTCGCTTTCGCCGATTTGTGTAGCTCCATAATGCAAATGTATAAAACGCCAACTCGTGGTTCATTTTATTCTATATTTAATTACATTGTGCGCAGTTCATGTGGCTCAGCAATGGCAAAAGCGAACACTGTTTTGATAAAAGCGGCGCTCTAGGTGGTCGGCGTGAAAGGCAATTTGCGACTGCAGCGCCATCACTGGCGAAGTTGATGTGTTGCACTCTGAAGGCGTCACGGATGTAAGCCATGCTTTCAACAAAGTGTTTTCTTGCAGTACGCGCGTTACCGTAGGCATGAAGTACTGACACTCTTGTTTTACAGAGGCTGTGAAGTTGTTGTTGTTCCCTCAAAAGATCGAGGATCATGAACATGTCGTAAGGAACTGCGTCCTCGTTGTCCACTTGTAAGGTTCAAATCCCGTGCCGTGATGTGGGAATAAATTTGTTTTTAATTGTATGCTGAACTACGTTCTAATGAAAATAATCGAGCAAATGCCAAATACAGCTGCGACAAAGAACTTGTGTATATATATAGGCACGCTTTCAATTAGAACTTGGCCGCAGAATAAGGGCTTCTTTGTGTCATAGACAGTCGACTTCCTCATCGGCAAAAAAACTGGAAACTATACAACTCGCATTCATAGATTGGTGGGATGCATTATTGTGTTGAGGGAAAAAGTTTATTGCGACAGAAGACGACATGAACACTGAGTCACAATGACGGCACAATTCCACCATGACGATAACACATACAAAGCACGAAGCATTGTGTGACCGTGCTTCAGCCCTTCCCGCCGGTGCCCTGCTCCCTTTTATGCCTGGCACATCGCCTATGAATGGAGGCGCATAACCTTCGTACGTGAAGCTATTAGGGGCATTCGCGTCTCAACGCTTGTGCGACCCCTGGGAGCTTACAGAGAACGAAGCACCGCAGTCAAAATAATGGCGGAGTGCTACAGCCCCAGAAGCTCCACAGACGGGTTTCCGCAGCGCTAAAGCCTCCCTTTACACGCTTTTGGTGACCGGGTTAAGTACCGCCAGACTACCTTCCTCTCCTCCGCACTCCCCCCTCGCTCATCCACTCAGCTTCCGCCGCGAAGCAGAAATGGCGTAGTCCCAGCTTCATGTTTTATACGGAAGCGACGCCGTGCTGCATAGAAGTGCGAGAGAGACGTTTTCGCTACTCGCCCGTCGAGGCCGGGGTTTTACCGCCACCACCTTCAGTGACGTGACAGGTCACATGCGTAGCAGTTATTGTTTTTTTTTTGCTATTGCTTGTTTGTGTACCTTATCTTAGGGGGGCGTTGTTCAAAGCCCCTTTATAGGGTGCCCGATGCCCGTGGCTCTTCGTCCCTGGGTCAGGTTTCTGGATCAGACATATGCGCGTTTTTTTTAAATCGGTGGCAGCGAGCCATGGCTACCTGGACTGAGGAGGCCACCCACCATTGAGCTCAAGAACCCTGGTCTATAGCAAAGCAGTTTATTTCTCTCTCTCTCCCTCTGTACTTATCACGGCATGAGGCGGAGCACTAATGTTTGATTATGCCGCCTTGATACACGAAACAGCTGCCAATTCCTGCAATGCACTTGCATAAAGAACGATCGCACGATCGCATTGCTTTTTGAAAAAACAAAATTAATATTCTTGCGCGCGGCCTCTAAACAGCTTCAGTCTGTATACACAACGTTGTCGTCTGATTAAGTGCATCCTCTCAAGGGCTCAAATTTAATTATCCTGTTCACTGCAACGTGTACTCAATGCGCCATGTAACCATTCGTTCATCGTCCATGCGGAATATGAAGGTCTTTGGTCCAGCAATTAATTTTCCAATGTTAGCACAACTGATTAGAACTTGTTGCTGGGCGTGTAGGAAGAAAAGCACTTTTCTTCCTAAGTCTTTATTTTCCTGTCAGCACAACAATGTATTCCTTAGTTAACCAAGCTGCAGCGTTAAAAGAAATATTGAATAAATGATTACGTTGTTAATTTATGCCAGCGAACCTTCCAGCATATTGTCTGGTAAATAAACTTGAATTTGAATTTGCCCGTCACGACAGAAGCATGTATTTCTTTTAGATAAGGATGTGATACTCCTTCCCTTCTATCACACAATAACTACAAGTGACAAGCGAATAAATTTACACCGCTCTACGCAGTATCATTAACACTACCTCTACCTAAATTATTCGCGCTCTTCGCACAAGCAAGCACAGCGAATGACGCGCAATTAGTCCGAACGCTCAACCTCTAAGACACCAACACTTACTGCCTTCAGGCTTCTATACTTTCATTAGCGATCGAGGTCAATCCGAATCAAACGTTTGCATCATATTTGGGATAAGAACGGTCAAAGTCAAATGTGTGATGGAAAATGACTGCGTAGCAATGCTCGCTCCGAATTTAGTGCGATCTGGATCGAGGCAACCCGTTCACGAAACTGCCCCCTTGACTGCGGTGTGAATCAGCTTCACAGATTAGTGCGCTCGACTGACTGTCTTCGTGATGAACGAACCGCCAGTTGCGCGTTGGCAGCAGCCAGTGATCGTTCTAGCTATTTAAGCTCGTCGTGCAATTTTAAGCAGCCAGACCAAATGTCATCGTCATGTTTCAAGCTCTGCAAGTGTCTTGTAAGAATGGGTGCCCGAACGTCAACAGTATCGCTCATTGTAGACGTACATACCAACGCCATTTGCAGGAAGCAAACAAGCAGATCGCACGTGGAGCAAAGCAAACGAGCCTGCGCGCGAAGACGGGGATGCGAAACACTCGTCGTAAGCCAAGCAAAGGAAAAATAAAAAAATAAAAAGCTGCTGTGCATGTGACCCATGACGTCGTTCAAGGTGACGGCGCAGAAGCCCCGCCCTAGACGGGCGAGCTGCGAAATCAATCTCTTTCCGATGGGCGGGCGTGCTACAAGCGAAAATTGAGGAACCGGAAATTCGGGAAGGGTAATGAACGCACACGGTTACCCCGGAAGCGGAACTGGCGAAAACGGAATTGGTATGAACGCCGAACCAGCAAACAGCGGTGTTCATCAACGGTTGACGCTACTATAGTACCAGTACATTGTAGATATGTAGCGCTACTTAGCAGAAGTGGCGTTGGCGCGTAAATGGAGGTGTTTGATGTGGAACTGGCGAGGGTGTAGTTCGTGTGTTGTCTTACGTTACATTCGATGCTGATGTACAAACTTAGACAGCTTGTATGCACAAAATATTTGTTACCTTATTTATTGCGTTTTGGATAAAAACAATGAATTAAAGATATCTGAGTCTCACAGTCTACGTCATATTATTGTGGATATCATATACTCTCATCATAAAGCACCCGTTGCTATGACGCAAGCAATCACATACAACTAATGGCGAAGGGTTGATGGATGGATGTTATGAGCGTCACCTTTGGAACGGGGCGGTGGCTTGCGCCACCAAGCTCTTGCTATTATACTGCCTAATGTCCTACCTAGGTAAAAAAGAAAAGAAAGAAAAACACTATGAACTCCCACAACCACATTTTCTGACCCCCTATTGCGAACTTTGCTTTTGTACGTCTCCGCTTTTTGTAATTTCCCTACTTTTCTTCCACCAATCTTCCAATCCCCCCTTACTAATCTCTATTGCGGACATGTTTACTTTTCAACTAGTCTCACTGAACCCAGGGTCTTCAAGGAGGCCAGTGGTGCCTAAATCGACCGTTGGGCAGACGTATTCACATTCAAATAAAACATGCTCCATCGTTTCCCTACCTTCACTACAGCAAGCACATGCTTCTTCTTCCATCTTATATCTCTCTTTATAGGTGCGTGTCCTAAGGCGTCCCGATCTCGCTTCGAAAAGTAATGAGCTTCCCTTTGAGTTATCATAAATTCTTTCTTTCCTCATTTCGTTTTTTTCCTCTTAAGTAGTTACGCGATTAAGAAGTTAAGCGATTCCAACTAAATGTTCGCCCCCCTAGCGGCCGTGCCGAGAAACAACTCATCCAGGCTCAAGCTTGAAGTGAAGGAGGGCCTGCTATCAGGGCATGCGCTGAATGCCTCTTTGTTCTCAAATCGCTTTTATGCTGCCGCACAAAAGCCCGAAAATGAAAAAGAAAAGCCCTTGTCGGAAGAATTGCAATGTATCAGTATGCGTGTCATCGCGGTGGAAAGAGCACTGTATGATTTATCTCTTCGCGAAAGAAGCAGACGACATGCATCGGAGAGAGACTTGGATAAGAAACTTCGCATTGGGAAAAGATGACGACTCATACTATACCGGTTTGTTCAAAACACTTCACTCTGGACCTCTTCATTTCCGGGGAGCAGAGCGTCGCTTTCAAGGTCTTACTGGCATTCCAAATCATGGAATATGCTTTGCTTAGACAGGCGCTTTAATAAATTACAGCGATGTACGTTTAAGCTTCATTTCGTTTTGTTCGTTTATAGCTTTCTGCCCCTGCATTAGTGTTACTAATGCTTTAGGCAGCCGGAATATTCTCGCTAATGTACGTTTGTATACAGGCGCGGCAGCAGGTATAACTGTCTCGGAAAGTGGGATGTTGATCATGACACATGCTATGCCTCGAGGCGACATATAATTTTCATGGCATGCTTTAGTTTATCGGCGCAAGATGTTTTCTCATTCAAAGTGTTGAGTTGTCAGTTTATTCGCTTGCAGTAAATTTGGAAGCCACAGCAAATGGCGCTTGTTCCAGCTCTGGAAAGTTCCACCTGCGCGCAGCGCCGCTAGTTTGTTTTCTGACACCTTGCACACAGCTAAATTCCATTACAACTGTTTCAGTTGGTTTTCAAGTCATGCATATACATTTGTATAAGTTACTTCGCCCAAAAGAAAACCTTAGTTAAATTTGGGAACCAGTTGGAAAAAACTCAACTTGGTCCAAATGGTTGGTATTTATTTATCGTGTTTCGCTATAGGGTTTGAGAATTTCTGCGGGTGGAGGCTGTCTGCTGTGTTCGTGAGCCCGAGCCCTACCTCGAACAATGCGCACTGCAAGCATGAAGAAGCCCTAGTCATCGGACGCAGAAGATCCTACCACGCGTATCAGCAGACTACGAAAAGAAAGGTGAGGCCCCGATTCACAAACAGAACTCTCGTTTGTTTTTATTTGAGGACACACTGACCAGGCAACGTTACAGTTTTTAGTCTCTGTCCAGAACGTCCGTTTTTAGCTTCTGAAAGCAAGACAGGCGTTACTGCCTATATATTGTGAGATGCTATATGTGATAGCCTATAACGAGAGTCGCAGTGGGCAGTTGCTTATGGAGGTCTAAGACAGTCGAGTATCACACCTGTATCAGTGGAGCAACGCCGGGATCTAGTGCTTGCACGGTTAAGAGGTTCGCTACACAAAAACACCTCGATTTTTCAAGCCTCCGGCTCGCCTGAAAGGTTCTTTGTCCTTAAAAAAAATCTGATGCGGCTCATTGGGCAGGCTACAAATGGCACGAAGGAGCGCAACGGTTTCCGTGGTTTCGCTGCTGAGATCGTTGAGAACGATCGAAATCAGGTAAGCGACAGCAAGGATTCATTCGGCTTCGACGGAACACCTCGATTCAAAGCCACAAACCGGAAACGCTTGAGCGCAGCAACAAATGAAAGAACCGCCGTGAACCTCGAAGTCGCAGCCATCTTTGTTTATTTTTACAGCGTTGCCAGCACAAGTAACGGATTCTTAAGTTGCCAATAGCGGCATAATGTAATTAGTGCTTGCACAAGGTGCCCGTGCGTGCATGATGTGCGTGGACTTGCAATGCGCGGAATTGTGATTTTTGTCCAGCTAACGACTACACTTGGCATTACACAACCATAATAACCCGCGCCAAAATCATGAGATTTTGACAATTTTGGCCTCCCTTCCAAGATACCTTAGCTACGCACTTGGCTTCTATTCCAGGCAAAATAACGTCCACTGGAGTGGATGGAGGCGTAACGTTCATTCTATTAAAAAAAGGGATCACAGTTTATCCCGAAAGGCGAGCCATCAATTGCAATAGCAAATTAGTAGACATCTATACGAAGTAACTATAGTAGTTTCAAAGGCCGTATAAATTGGAAGCCTTCACTGGAGAAAAGAAAAAATGCAGCAGGCGTGGACGAACACATCACACTCGATGAGCGTGGACAAGCGCGGCAGCAGCTGGGAGCGAAGTGACCTTTGTGCGGCCTATCGCTTCTACGACAGAGCGGTGTGAACACATAGGTATGAGATGTCTGCAGATCTCTTTCAAGATACGGTGCGCACTGGAGTGTGGTTCAGGGCCGCTAGGCGTTCCGGCACTACCGGGGACGTGCAGCTCAGGTCGAGGACGGCTGGGCAAACAACGACTGCTGAACTCCAGGTCCGAGCATATGTGGGTGTCTGGGCTACTCGTTAGGCAGTCCTCTCCAGTGACACAATACACGCGGCTTCACCCCAGTCTCCATCTACCGCATCTCCTCATGTCCTCCCAGCCTTCACCAGCCAAAGCCAAGAGCAACAACGCCAACTTCGCCATGCCTGCCCGTCGAAGCCGTCACAAACCAACAGCAGCGTGAGAATTTAGTCACGTTGCTGATTTGTAGGCCACGTTAGCGCTAAGGTTTCAGCGTTCATTGCAGCTGTTGGCTCGTGGACTGCAGAACTTCGCATAGTAGTTGAGGCCACGTCAATTGCTTGCTGTACTTGTTCTTGTGTGTACTTCCTCTCTTTTCGTTTTATTCCGATATCAGTTACATGGACACTCCAGGCGCATTTCTGCGGTCGTCTTCGACGTGGTCGTTGGCATCGCCGTGATGTTACATATAAAGTTGAAGCGTGATAACACGGTGGTTGCCCGTTGTATGCTCTAGGTGCAAGTGAAAGCGTTGGGATGTTGAGCTAAGGATGGCGGCTTGACCTCGCGCACGCAAGGGACGAAAGGGGGGAGGAGTCGCGCTGTCTAGCCCCGCGCGCAATGCACCGCGGGGGCGGGTGTTCATTCCGGCGGCGGCTGCGTATGACTCGACTGGGGGCAGCTACGTGGGCACCCATCTTCAAAGCGATCTTCGATGCGTGCAGAGTCAGCCACATGGGCCTTATCTTGAGAGCGATCTGCGATGAGTACAGAGTACATGTGCGCCGAAAGCTGGCAGCTTCGTGTGCGCTGTGTTCTCGTCGCTTTGTTCGCGTTGAAGCAAGAGGCAACACGAAGGGCAATTCGCTCGCTGCGGCACCCGCCCTTCCTCATGCCAGTTTCGAGACAGCGAGTGTCCGCTTTAATCGAGTGAGATGTCTCTACGTTTGACCGTGCTCGCTTGACACCATGCTTCTAAATGCGGTTATAGTAAGTGAAAGTTTACCCGTTTATATGTATGACAAAACTACTATTCTCATTTCGTATAGCTGCATACTCGTTAGGGATCCCAATCGACGCTTGGCCTTTCGGGCGAAACTGCGACTTTTTTTGTACTTGTAAATACATTTGTGTGCTCCACTATGACGCTCATGTCTCTCGTGTTCGTTTCTCAACGCACGGCACATATACAAGAGTGACAATCGTCCACTAAACAAACAGACGACATCATCTGCCGTCCGCTACATGATTATGGCTCTCTCAAGTTCCTGCGTCTAGACGGCTTCACGATAAACTTTAAGAACGCCGCACTCTACCGCTTATAGTGTATGCGCTTTGTTCTTGCTCGTCTCTCCTTCCCTCTATCTCCCCCTTCCACTCTCTTTCTCTTTTGATCCCCCTTAACCCTTCCCTCCGTGCAGGATAGCCAACCAGAACTAGCTCTGGTTAACCACCCTGCCTTTCTCTGCATTCGTTTATCTCCCTCTCTCTTTCTCTCTCTCTCTCTCTACATCTACGGCCTCACCTTACCGATGTGTCGTGGAGTAGGAATTAACCATAAGAGAAGACGTAGGCTGGAGAAGGAGACGGCGGTAACCAACCAAGGAGATGGGTCGCGGCGGACGTCTCTTGAGGCTCAACGAGCGGGAGTCAACGACTGAGGCAGCTAGCCGGGCGCTGTTGAGTACGAGCGGTATCCGAGTCCGCCTGGAGTTTCGGCGCTATACAGGCACCTGCTGCTGCGATAGAGGGCGGCAGCGCATCGGACGATCACTGTGCGCTACGCCCGAGCGTGTGTGGCTGCCTGGGTCAACCGCTCGGTAGCCCTGAACCACGTACTGCTGTACGCGTCGTTACTGACCCCGTCTCGACAGCCCACTACCGACACCGCCTCGTGCCATCAGAAGTCATTACTACCCGCAGTGAGCTTCTACAGCGCGATTAACAGCGCACCTACCGAGTCAACGCTACGCACTTGCCATGATAGCGTCAGACTTTCCGTTTACTTGTAGGTCGCGCGAGCTTGAGTACAAGTTAGCGCCTCACAAAGGAAAGCGTGGAACGAAGAGTTAAGACCCCCCCCCTAAGACGTTGCTCTCAAACATGAGCTCTGTTTGCTTAAAGTGTGCTGTCTGCAACCGTGTCTTAGGTCCTCTTCTGTTTTGTTGCTGTAAATGACCTTCTTTATGTGTTTTGGCACCAGTTGTCTTAATCTCTCCTGTGTCCTCTCCTTGAAGCAGCGCACGTAGACAAGCGGGACGAACGTCCGCTGACGTTTAACAACTCTCTCGTTACAATTCGTTAAAAGGTAAATTAGGCGTATGTGGGCACGAGGGACAGGAATGTACAGTATGATGAAGACGATACAGCTTGATAAAGTAACGGCCAAATTATTTCTAAAAGCATCATTCTTACCCATACATCAAATGATGGGGTCCTAAGATTTGTCTGTAATTTGGTGTCTACTCACGCCTATTCTTACACTAGAAAGGTCAAAAATTGCCTTAATCTTTATGGCACAGCTATGCCAACGTCATACATTGGGCATCCGCCTAAACTGGTGCGTGCATTTCAGCCTAGGTTGTCAAATGTGTACTGCGTCAAAATAACATTGCATGATAATCAACTCGCGACCGGTACGGTGCACAAATGCGGCGACAGCTAGAGATTACACGTTGCGCTTTATGAAAGGGCGTTGCGATTTATGAAACTTTTACAACTAACGTTTGCTTTCTTTTGTATCTGCGTAATTTTTAATGCCTTCTGGGTCTGTTGCAGACCTCCAAGAATAATGCGTGTGTTTGTAACTTGTGTGGTGCAGCAGGCATCAGAATTTTTCTAAAGTGTGAGTAGAGTCAACCTCGGGCAGGTAGTCGCATGCACTAGGGACATCAGAATTGCCTTAGAGGCTCCGGTAACTGACGTTTTTCACCAGTTTGTTTTTGCGAAGATTTATGAGAAAGCTATTTCTGAAGCCGTATGTAACGACAAACTTCGAGAGTAGCACGAACTTGTTAGCCGACCAACTCTAATAAAACACACTAACTTTGAGCATTTACTTTATTGTTACGAATTTTCTGCAGCGCCGATTATAAACGTCAACTGGGAACAACTCGGCCAATGAAGTCGTATCATAAGAAGCCAACAAACACTGACACCAAGGACAACATAGGGGAAATTACTTGTACTTGATAAATGAAATAAAGAAGCGATAAATTAACGCAAATGAAAGTGGATGAAAAAATGGCTGTGGCTTAGCTAAGGTTAAGCCCAGGATGCGAAGCATACTAGCCTTTATTTTAGTTGTTGAACCCCTGTTTAGCCTGGTGAACTGCTGTTGCTTGGCTATATTTGGTTCGGCTAGACGAAGAAACAACTCATGCGTTACTCTGCTTCGCCTTCAAGAGTGGAACGCGACAGCGTTCCCGTCGACCCGCCAAGGGGTGTAAGACAACGGGCTACGGCGCAGCGACTACGCGCCCCGCATTGGACGCGGTGAGCGTCGAGCAACGCAGCGTTCGGCGCGGCAACGAAATGTGCGCCTGAGCAAGCGACGCACGCCTGAGCCTTAGAAACAGCTCGTTTCTAAGGCAACACCACATTCACTAGAGGCGCTTTTGTACCGCTTTGAAGCATCGTGCTCGTGGCTCAGTGGTAGCGTCTCCGTCTCACACTCCGGAGACTCTGGTTCGATCCCCACCCAGCCCATCTTGCAAGAGTTGAGCCCGGCTTGCAGCTGTTGTGACGTCAGTGCCCTAGCGGGAGGAGCGGGAGTTAGGCCGCAGTACCATCTGTGCGACCGCAGGCGAGCGCACGAGCTGAGCCTCCGCTTTTGCAGCTGTTATGACGTCGTATGGTAGGTACGCGGCCGCGCGCGGCGCAGCAAGGAAGAGCGTGGTTGTGCGGCTAGTATGCTTCGCATGATGATGACAAAATGTATTTATTAAGGGATGGCGCGAATAAAAAACGATGCATAAGCCAACGTAATGAAGCATGCGTAAGCCTACATAACCTTACACAAGCTTGCATGTAGGCTCCCTAGTTAGTCTTACGGTCTGATTTTGCAATCATGCTCGCTACCTGCTCGTAGTGGGTCGTTTGCATGGCAGAGGGGGTTTGGGCACTAGAGTAATGCTGCGAGAGAGCTACATTTAGCGTCGATTCTGCGCACCCGACAATCTACGCATGCGACAAATACATGGTCAAGTAATGATACGTTTCGTCTGCACAATGATACAGAAGTAAGGTACGTCAGTTTTACGGCCGCAAAAAGATAAGTGATAATGCTATAACATGGTTTCACTCCGTATGGTTATGCGAACGACGCCTCTTAGCGATATCAAAGATGTTCACGTCAAACAGAGAGATCTGCATCTGCTCAAGTGACGGCGAAATGCTGAAGGAACTGAAGACGGTTCTTCATGAATTATTTAGAAAAAATATATATATAGTAGCTCAGGAAGTTTGTCAACAAATTGGAAGGTCGTTTCCTCCATCCCAAGCCATCTCTAAGCAAGTCGTTCACAAGACGCTGCTGGCGTCCCATATGTGCCTGGCGCCAGTGAAGCTTTTGGCCGCGTATTCCCAAAACAGTATCATAGAATAGCATACATACCATCCGACAAGCTGAGAAATCAGCCTTTTAATGTAAATGACCGGCTTGAACGCAATAATGACCCCCGTGTTGTCTACAAGGTACCATGCGCAGACAGGGGCTGTAGTTACATCGGTGAAGCCGGCAAGTTCACAAGAAGATTAAAGGAGTACCAAAGGGACCTCTCCAACAACGAAAAAAAAGCATTGAACGCCCTTGCCGAACACGTTGACAATCGCAGTCACCGCAACGCTTGCAAAAACGCTCCCGTAATAGCTAAGGAAAAGAATCCGTTGACACCACTCTTGTTAGAATCTTTATTTATTCAAACGACGGACAACAGCATCAAGAGGACAGATGGAAATCTGCCTGCTAACTACACCCGTTCCCTACCGTTCCCTACGTGTCATTCCGCCATAAAAACGACGTGCATCTCTTGCCCGTATTTAGTGTGATGAACGGACCCGTACGGGTCTCGAAACGTCTCTGTGTTACTTTCATTTTTACTTCGTCATTGACCGCAATTTATGTATCATCATGTTACCTGATCAAGCAAAATTTCGTCGAACTCTTGACTGTACATAACCTCAGTATCGTCATAACCCTCAATACAGATGTCAATGAGCAAATGTACGGCTTCACAGCTCATGTTTCAATTGCGAAACTGAAGTCAGTACATAAAGCATAAGCTTTTGGTGGAAAATTTTGTCTAGCGCAAAATTTGAGTATTACCGTGAAATGCGCTGGTGTTATCATGAGCTGTATATTTGGCTTTATTTTACCGCACTACGATATCCCTCGCTGTCGATTTCTAGTAACGCGAATAGATTTAATTGACAGTTAGCGCTCGTCCTGATTTCTTCTAGTCTCCGTCTGTGTAACGTCGCGCTACAAACCAAGACTATAATTTCTAGTACCCATTTCTAGAAATTGTCGCAACGCAGAACATTTATAGCAATAGGCTATGCTTCACTAGTGACTGATATATATTGCTACGTTGCAGAAGTCACATATAAAGATGTATTTACAATATTTACAAGGGAGATAACGATGCATAAACAATGTGGCTGTCGAGACTGATTGCACCTCTACGCGTCAAATGGTCTTCTTCTGACTGGCGCTACTCTTGGTTGCCCCGTAATAATATCTTTCGAGATATCAGATAATCAGTCAGCCATATATGAGTGTTTTGAGACTTTTGAGACAAAATTGAATACGAATCGAGTAGTGCCAGAGTATAATCGAATCGAATATTGATTATTTTTCGAATGTGCTGGGAATGATGTTACTTATATATCAAACAACTTTAACATCCTGGAATTCACAACACTAGAATGTTGCCGTCATCACCACCACCACCACCACCACCACCACCACCACCGCCGCCGCCGCCGCCGCCGCCGCCGCCGCCGCCGCCACCGCCACCACCACCACCGCCACCGCCACCACCACCACCACCACCACCACCACCACCACCACCACCACCACCACCATCATCATCATCGTCATCATCATCATCATCATCATCATTCTGGTTACGTCCACTGCAGGGCAACGACCTCTCTCATACTCCTCTAACTACCCTGGTCATGTACCAATTGCGCCTACGTTGTCGCTGCAAACTCCTTAATCTCATCCGCCAACCTATCTATCTGCCACCCCTGCTACGCTTCCCTTCCCTTGGAATACTGTCTGTAACCTTTAATGGCCATCGGTTATCTTCCCTCCTCATTACATGTCCTGCCCATGCCCATTTCTTTTTGTTGATTTCAACTAAGGTGTCATTAACTCGCGTTTGTTCGCTCATCCAATCTGCTCTTTTCTTATCCCTTAACGGTACACCCATCATTAGTCTTTCCATAGCTCGTTGCGTCGTCCTCAATTTGAGTAGAACCCTTTTCGTAAGCCACCAGCTTGCTGCCCCGTACATGAGTACAGGTAAGACACAGTTGTTATACACTTTTCTCTTGAGGGATAATGGCAACCTGCTGTTCATGATCTGAGAATGCCTGCCAAACGCACCCCAGCCCATCCTTATTCTTCTGATTATTTCAGTCTCATGATCGGGATCCGCGGTCACTACCTGCCCTAAGTAGATGTATTCCCTTACCACTTCCAGTGCCTCGCTAGCTATCGTAAACTGCTGTTCTCTTCCGAGGCTGTTAAACATTACTTTAGTTTTCTGCAGATTATTTTTAGACCCACGCTTCTGCTTTGCCTCTCCAGATCCGTGAGCATGCATTGCAGTTGGTCCCCTGGGTTACTAAGGAAGGCAATATCATCAGCGAATCGCAAGTTACTAAGGTATTCTCCATTTACTCTTATCCCCAAATCTTCCCAATCCAGGTCTCCGAATACCTCCTGTAAGCACGCTGTGAATAGCATTGGAGAGATCGTATCTCCCTGCCTGACGACTGTCCTTATTGGGATTTTGTTGTTTTCTTTATTGAAGACTACGGTGGCTGCGGAGTGGGTATAGATATCTTTCACTATTTTTACGTATGGCTCGTCTACACCCTGATTCCATAAGACCTCCACGACTGCTGAGGTTTCGACTGAATCAAGTGCTTTCTCGTAATAAATGAAAGCTACATGTAGGGGTTGGTTGTATTGCGCACATTTCTCTATCCACTGATTGATAGTGTGAATATGGTCTATTGTTGAGTAGCCTTTACGGAATCTTGCCTGGTCCTTTGGTTGACAGAAGCCTAAGGTGTTTCTGATTGTGTTTGTGGTTACCTTAGTAAGTACTTTGAAGGCAATGGACAGTAAGCTAATCGGTCTATAATTTTTCGTCTTTGGCATCCCATTTCTTATGGATTAGGATTATGTTAGCGTTCTTCCAAGATTCTGGTACGCTCGAGGTCATGAGGCATTGCGTGTACTGGATGGCCAGTTTCTCTAAAACAATCTGCCCGCATACTTCAACAAATCTGCTGTTACCTGATCCTCCACAGCTGCCTTGCGCCTTTGCATAGCTCCCAAGGCTTTCTTTACTTCTTCCATCGTTACTTGTGGGATTTCAAATTTTCTAGACTATTCTCTGTTCCATTAACGTCATGGGTGCCACTGGTACTGTATAAATCTCTATAGAACTCCTCAGCCACTTGAACTATCTCATCCATAATAGTAATGATATTGCTGGCTTTGTCTCTTAACGCATACATCTGATTCTTGCCTATTCCTATTTTATTTTTCACTGCTTTAGGCTTCCTCCGTTCCTGGAAGCATATTACATTATAGGTATAGGTATATTATAGGTGTATATTATACTTTATTATAGGTTTTATATTATAAGTATATAACAGGTATTATAGGAATATTATAAGCACTGATAATTAGGTTGCAAAACAAGGATTCGTGGCTCTGACGTAGGGTGCGTTGCTGGTTTATACGGTTTATAAGAAGAATGCCTCTGTAGGCAAATATGTGAGATACTCCCCTAGGGGGATTAGCGGAGCTGGAGAAGTGAACCTGGATTGGATACATATTGACGCAAGATGATTTCAAATTACGCGCCAGCCGCCTCCTGCGTCCGTGCAGCTGCTTACTGCTACCTGCGAAAGATAGCGGCAGTGAAGCGGGCAACACGGGCCCGCAAAGCACGCGCAATCGGAGCAACGTGCCATCAGCGCGGGACACGAGGGAAGAAGAAGAGGTGCGGGTCTCTTGCGAAAAGACTGTGGACGTTCTAGCGAGGCTCTCGTTTAGCTCTTTGTCGGGCGCAAGTTCACCCAAGATAGATTGATTAAAGCAACGTCACTCAACTGTGCGTTACAAATCTGGTGGAGGTGCGGGGTATGATTTCAAGCCCTTCTCAAGCCAGAGAAAGGAGCCCGGACTCACGGCGACTTGGACCCATCGAGTTGACTCCTGTTCACCAACGCAGCAGTCGTCGCCTACGTGGTGAGCCCCCCGAGTTTTCCCCTTTGCCGGTTTCTATCGGAGCGTCAGCATCTGCTAGCGGAAACGCTACCGATATGACGACTCAAACCACGCCAACTCACATCGTGGTCAACTCGCCAATGACGCCAGAGCCTTTCCACGGCGACTCATTTGAAGACGCAGAGGACTGGCTGGAACGCTTTGAGCGAGTCGCTGAGTTCAATGGATGGAACGGAGAGCGCAAGATACGAAATGTTTACTTCGCATTAGAGGACAGCGCTCGAACGTGGTTTGAAAACCACGAAGCGACGTTTCTGTCGTGGGATGCTTTCCGACGGGAGTTGCTGGCAACTTACCCGAGTACCGACCGCAGGGAGAGGGCCGAAGCTGCCCTGCAAGCAAGAAACCAGCGTAATAACGAAAGCGTGGCCATGTATGTAGAAGACATGTCCCGCCTATTCCGCCGAGCCGATCCGAACATGAGCGAGGACAAGAAACTACGTCATCTAATGCGCGGCGTAAAACAGGAACTGTTTGCAGGGTTGGTTCGGAGCCCGCCGCGCACCGTCGCTGAGTTTCGTGCAGAGGCGACAACAATGGAAAGCACGTTGCAACAGCGATCAAGGATGTACAACCGGGAGATGAACATGACCTCTGTAGACACAGTTCCAGCCGTCTTTGGAAATAGCGTGGAGATCATACGAGAGCTCGTGCGATCTGTAGTGCGAGAAGAGCTCCAGCGGCTACGGCTTGACCAGAACGCTCCAACGCCCTCTTCCCTGGCAGACCTGGTTCGTGAAGAGGTCAGGCAGGTCGTCCGGGAACCACAGCTCAGTGCGCAGCCCCAAGCGCTACGACTGCGCCAACCGAGCGTCTCATATGCCGATGTGCTGCGGCACAGTCCCGCACGTGCTGACGTCGCCGCCACTTCTTCTATGAATAGCTCGATGCCTCGAACTACGCTGCCGCCACCCGAGAGAAGATTCAGGAAGGCTGATGTATGGCGCACTCCTGACCGAATACCCCTCTGCTACCACTGTGGGGAGGCTGGCCACCTGTACAGAATGTGCCACTATCGCCAGGCAGGGCTTCGTGGCTTTCCGGTGAACGCACCTTGCCCCCGAAATGGTGAGCGTCCATCGGAAATCGAAGAATACCTGTCCACTCGTCAGAGCTCCCCATACGCCTACCAGCAACACCAACCTCGATCAGCAGCGCCGTTTAGGCATCGGTCACCGAGCCCCCGCCCGTCTTCAAGCTCCCCAAGACGCCGTTCACAGAGCCCGCTTCGGGAAAACTAGAGTCAGCGACCTCAGGAGGTAAGGTCGCTGCCGACGCGAAAAGACAAGAACCTCCATCGATGACTCCGAGCGACGACGAGGGACTCAGAAACCAGTGTCACAAGAGCGACGTTAGTTCCGATTTACGTGTGTTTGTTGACGGTTACGAAGTGAACGCGTTAGTGGATACAGGTGCGGATTACTCGGTAATAAGTAGTGAGCTTGCCAGGAAACTGAGGAAAGTGCTGACACCATGGAAAGGGCCACAAGTTCGCACCGCAGGAGGGCACCTCATCGACCCCGCTGGAAAGTGCACGGCTAGAATAGGAATACGAGGCTTCACGTACGTCGCTAGCTTTATCGTCCTTCCCGAGTGCTCAAGAGACTTGATTATTGGCATGGACTTCTTGCAGGATAATGGCGCTGTAATCAACTTGCGGGAATCATGTGTTTCCTTTTCAACAAAGCACGCTATCGCAGCATTCAACACTGAAGAAAAATTCGACGCCCTTTACATTGCCGATGACGACGTGATGCTTCCTCCTAGATCCAGCGTAGCCGTCGCAGTAAGAAGCGACGCGTTCAGTGACTGCGAAGGAATTGCAGACAGCAACACCAGTCTCCTACTCGAAAAAGGGATCTGCGTGGCAAGAGGGCTTGTTCAGCTGCGTGGTGGATGTGCCAACGTTTTCCTCACTAATTTTGGAAATGAGGTGCAACATGTCGCGAAGGGAACCGTTATTGCCAGCCTTAATAACTTCGTCCAAGTTACAGACCTGAGCATCCCAGAGATTTCAACATCGAAATTCCACGACGCGGATTCTGTTCTTGCAGCCATCGACATTGAACCAGGTCTATCGCCCAGACAGAAGGAGCAAATAGAAGCCCTCGTAAGGGAGTTCGCCGAATGTTTTTCAATGTCATCCAAAGTCCGGCGGACATCTATTGCCAAACATCGGATAATTGTCGACGAAGCAGTAAGGCCTATTTGCCAGCATCCCTACCGAGTGTCACCAAAAGAGAGAGAAGCTATAGGAAGTCAAGTTAAGGAAATGCTGGAAGATGATGTAATTCAGCCGTCGGCAAGTCCATGGGCGTCGCCTGTGGTACTCGTAAAGAAAAAGGACCAGACCTTGCGCTTCTGCATTGATTATCGTAAGCTGAACGCCGTCACAAAGCGGGATGTGTACCCACTTCCAAGAATCGATGACACTCTAGATCGACTACGAGATGCCAAATTCTTTTCCTCCCTGGACCTCAAAAGCGGCTACTGGCAGATAGAAGTGGACGAACGAGATCGTGAAAAGACGGCATTTGTGACGCCAGATGGACTATATGAGTTCAAAGTGCTTCCATTCGGCCTTTGTTCCGCACCTGCCACGTTTCAGCGGATGATGGACACTGTGCTCACCGGTCTGAAATGGCAAACCTGTCTCGTTTATCTTGATGATGTCGTGGTTTTTTCGACCACCTTCGAGCAGCATGTAGAACGACTGCGGGCTGTGATGAAAGCGATTAGATCAGCAGGTCTGACGATAAAACCGCAGAAATGTCATTTCGGCTTTCGCGAGCTTCTTTTCCTCGGCCATGTCGTCAGTTCAGAAGGCATTCGCCCGGACCCTGAGAAGACTGCGGCCGTGGAGAAATTTCCAAAACCAACCGACAAAAAGGCTGTTAGGCGATTCTTAGGACTTTGCGCCTACTACAGACGCTTCGTCAAAAATTTTTCAAGGATCGCCGAACCACTAACGCGGCTAACAAAGGAAGACGCGCCTTTCGTCTGGTTGAATGAGCAGGAGAATGCTTTCAATGAGCTCCGAAAGCGTCTTCAGAACCACCCAGTTCTTGCTCATTTCGACGAGGAAGCCGAAACTGATATTCACACAGACGCAAGCAATTTAGGACTCGGTGCCGTTCTCATTCAGTGGCAAAACGGAGAAGAACGAGTCATTGCGTATGCTAGTCGAACACTTTCGAAGGCTGAAGTGAACTACTCAGCCACAGAAAAAGAATGCCTCGCGGTGATATGGGCCATCAGCAAGTTTAGACCATACTTATATGGCCGACCCTTCCGAGCTGTCAGCGACCATCATTCATTGTGCTGGCTTGCGAATCTCTAAGACCCATCTGGACGGCTAGCAAGATGGAGTCTACGGCTGCAGGAATACGATATAACGGTTGTATACAAGTCCGGTCACAAGCACAGTGATGCTGATTGCTTGTCACGTGCACCGATTGAATACAAGGAATCTACGCTTGGGGAAAATGAACACGATTGCCCGTTCCTAGGAGCTGTGACAACATCGCAAATGGCTCAGCATCAGCGATCCGACGAGGATTTACGCCTGCTCATTGACTACCTAGAAGGACACCCTGTTGACATTCCACGACCTTTTGTCCGCAGCTTGTCGTCGTTCGTCCTGCGAAACAATGTCCTGTACAAAAGAAATTTTGAACATAGTGCAGAGACTTTTCTGCTCGTCGTACCTTCAAAGTTACGACTCGAGATATTGGAAGCATGCCACGACGACCCATCAGCAGGACATTTAGGAGTGAGCAGAACATTCGCACGCATCCGCATGAAGTATTACTGGCCCAAGTTATTGAACTCTGTGCAACACTACGTAAGAACCTGCCGGGACTGCCAAAGACGTAAAATACCACCATTCAAGCCAGCAGGCCTTCTACAACCGATACAGCCACCGGAAACTCCATTCGCACAAGTGGGAATGGACTTACTTGGCCCCTTTCCCACATCGTCATCGGGAAAGCGTTGGATCGTAGTTGCAACTGACTACCTAACTCGATATGCCGAGACAGGGTCTCTTGTCAAGGGAACGGCCAGTGAAGTCGCTGATTTTTTCGTCACTAACATAGTACTACGGCATGGCGCTCCTAAAGTTCTCATCACGGACCGAGGAACCATTTTTACTGCCCATTTGACACAGTCCATCATGAAATTGACGCACACGAGTCACCGAAAAACCACCCCATATCACCCGCAGACAAATGGACTGACCGAACGACTGAACCGAACACTGACTGATATGTTGTCCATGTACGTGGACATGGAACACCGAACATGGGACAGGATACTGCCGTATGCCACGTTTGCGTACAATACCGCTGTGCAAGAGACGACTCAAATGACACCTTTCCAACTCGTTTTTGGCCGGACCGTCAGCACAACCCTAGATGCAATGCTACCAGTAGATGAGACCTTCGAAAATGACAATGACGTCAGCGACTTCACACAACGAGCTGAAGAAGCACGGCAGCTGGCGCGACACCGCATTCAGCAGCAGCAACAAACTGACGCGGACCGATACAACTTGCGACGAAGAGACGTCCAGTATGCACCTGGAGACAAAGTATGGGTGTGGACTCCCGTACGGATGCGCGGCCTATCAGAGAAGTTTCTTCGTCGTTATTTTGGCCCGTATAGGATAATTCGCCGAATCAGTCCATTGAACTACGAAGTCGCTCCAGAAGGTCAAGTAACCTCATCACGACGGCGGCATCGAACAGAAATCGTCCATGTCGTCCGAATGAAACCGTACTACGACAGGCAATAACTGCTTCCGCCTACAAACTTTGCGAATTCCTGAAAGTCTGGAAACCACCGCCTTCTGTATGCGCATCGGGACGATGCACTCTTGGAAGGGGGACAATGACGCAAGATGATTTCAAATTACGCGCCAGCCGCCTCCTGCGTCCGTGCAGCTGCTTACTGCTACCTGCGAAAGATAGCGGCAGTGAAGCGGGCAACACGGGCCCGCAAAGCACGCGCAATCGGAGCAACGTGCCATCAGCGCGGGACACGAGGGAAGAAGAAGAGGTGCGGGTCTCTTGCGAAAAGACTGTGGACGTTCTAGCGAGGCTCTCGTTTAGCTCTTTGTCGGGCGCAAGTTCACCCAAGATAGATTGATTAAAGCAACGTCACTCAACTGTGCGTTACAATATAATATACATATACAGCTTATCAGATACATATACAGCTAATATTCAGCCACATGCACTAATAACCCACGTGCGTGCGTGCGTGGGTGCGTGCGAGCGAGCACGCACACACACACACACACACACACACACACACACACACACACACACATACACACACGCACACACACACACACACACACACACACGCACACACACGTTGATGTGTGTGTAACATAAAACTCAGCTTACATGTAACATACAAACTCAGCTTCTCTGGAGACAGCGGCCACACTGAGTATGCAGAAATTGTGCACATTTCTCCTCGAGGTTGTTCGGCTATTACAGCTGTATCCATTGCGGTCTACAAGCACGACTTCCCACCATATGAGATGTCTTATGTCTGGCACGATGTTGCTTCCACACTCCTTTGCTCATGCGTGTGCTTTTGCATTTGTCGCAAAATGTAGCTTGCGCTTCTCCCGGCACTTGAAAGTTTCAGGAGGTCCCGATGGTGCAGACATGGCGAGGCTGCTTTTTTGCGGCTCACTGGCGCGTTTTACGAGCGACAGTTGCATGCTCGGCAAGTATGCATGTTCTGCAATTCTGGCTCTATATATCGAAGTTTGCAGTTCGTCGTCATAAAAATGTAGTGGAAGCGTTCCGTCTTTGCCGCGGCTTTCGTTTACTGCTGTTCTGAATGCTCGAACTACTTTCGAACGGTGAAGGCTGACGGCGCGGGAAATCGATCGCCGACACTGGACACATCATGGCGGGAGGGAAAACGCGACTTCAAGTAAGGAGTGAGAGTGTTTGCCCACGGCTGAGCTTCGGAAGACAAGAAATACTAGAGTTTGCCCATAGCGTAATATCGTGCACTGTTGGACCTTTCATTTTGACTGCCATAAGTCCAGAAGAGAAGTCGCGTGTATGTTTTACGATATTCTACGGGCAGCATTATAGCAAAAGCCACTGGGAAAGCGTCGGAGCCCAACAGCAATCTCGTGTCAATTATGCTCAAAGTTCAAACACATGGGACGGCGTTACTATAATTTTGGTATTGTAATATCGACACATGATCAGTATTTTATATAAGTGTTTTTAGATTATGCGTAGTTGTTTAACATGTTTTATGAAAGCTGAATTTTAATCCTTGAACTGAATTGCTGGAAGAGGCGGACATTATTTGCAGATCTACAATGCATATTTGACGACATAAAAAAAAATCACTGGTTACTTCCCAGCAAAGATGACACATGCTTCGAGATATGAGCCACCTAATTTGGGATGACATTCCACTGTTGTGACACACACAATTGGAAAACGCCGGCTTCTGCATTAAAGTAGATAAACAATGCGCGCAATTTGGGAAATATTGTCATGAAACTTGCATCAGCCTTGGAATTATTTGCATGTGAATACACCTTGCGAACTTCCAGGATAGTATTCGCAAACGTAGATGTATGCGCCGTGAAGTAATTATAGTTTGAAGCTGAAAGAGCAAAACTACAGTAATTAGTTATTATTAATTTCATTTTGAATAATTAATTCCAACTTCCCTTGCAAGTAATCTCCGCCTATTCGCGTAATCCAGAAGAGCGAGTTTTTTCTGAGTGCATGGGAATTCGGCAAAGACATTGTCCAGTCTCAAAATACCGACGAGATGAGTAGGCCTTCGGAAAGTGTAAATACAAAATGCGAAAGCACTCTGACTGAATCCCGGTTGCTAGAAAGAAGCACGATGTGCGCTAAATCCATAGCATTCGTGATGGATCGACATTTGGGTCGCACATTTCGTCTTTCCGTCGTCGCGTAGAGATAACGAGTCGTGCCCCCGAAGCAAGAGCTTACCTGTAAAGCTAAGTGCACTCGATACAACTGCGACGAAAGAATGCGTAGGTCCGAACCTAAGTGCTGATCTAGATGCTTTCAGGGTAGTACTTTGTACTCGACACTGCAGAGAATGCACTATGCGCCGTCAGGCCCTGATGAGTACTGAAAACGTCTGGATTTTGGATTTCTTTCCCGCAGCCATTCATCCTATTCCTCCGTAGGCGCCATCCTTTGAAAGGCTTCAAAGACCTGCCGAGATGTGGATAGGCTTTGCCGAAAGTTCCGCGGCGACCAGCTCCTTTCATCTCAATGCTTCTGCGAAGGGCAAGCAAGCACACGGCAAGTTCGGTATGTCGAAAGTGGCAAGGCTCTAATGACCGCAGACTTGGCTGAAACACGCGCGGCCGGGTAGACTGGGACGACTGTTCTAAAGTCCGCTGTCACTAATGGGCTGTGTGTGCTTTGCGGCTCAACTCGTCTAGCAGTGCTGCACGTGTGCCTTATATATATATATATATATATATATATATATATATATATATATATATATTGTAATGAAGAAAGGAGGAGAATGGCATACCGATCATCATCAAGAACAGAGGGCACGAGACCGGCGTTCGAAGACCACCATCTTGCTCTCCGCGCTCACTGTTCCGAGCTACCGCCCGTTTGTTGGACTCGTCCAATAAACCTCTTTACATTTGGTGGATCGTGCGGGGTACGCTCATCGCCGACACCCTGGAACTCCGATCCCGTACGTTGCACTCGACCATGCAAGCTGACGCAGCCCAACCGCCGCCATCTCTCCCGGCCGCCGTTTGCCCTGGCCCGGTTCGCCAGCGAGACCCCCCGGTATTTTCGGGTACGGAAGACCAGGACGTCGAGGACTGGCTGTCGTCCTACGAAAAAGTTAGTGGACCCAACAAGTGGGATGACTCTACTAAGTTGAGTACCGCGAACTTTTACTTGGCTGGCGTGGCGAAGCTGTGGTATACGAACCACGAATCGGAATTTGAAAACTGGTCTGCTTTCAAGGAGGCAATATCTGCCGTTTTCGGTCGCCCTGCCGTGCGGAAGTTACGCGCCGAGCAACGGCTGCGCACACGGGCACAGGAACCGAATGAAACATTTACCGCCTATATTGAGGACGTACTCGATCTCTGCAGGCGCGCCGATGCCTCAATGAGCGAAAGTGCCAAAATACAGCACATCATGAAGGGCGTCGACGACGATGTCTTTCAGATGCTTCTTGCGAAGTCTCCTGGCACAGTGTCTGAAGTGGTAACTCTGTGCCACAGCTACGACGAGTTGAGAAGGCAGCGGGCTCTCACCCGACGTTCATCTCAGACGTACAATCAACCGCTCGCTGCACTGGACATCATGCCTGCCCAGCCATACCTTATCGCACAAATGAAAGAATTTGTGCGTGAGGAGGTGGCCCGTCAGTTGTCTCTCCTGCCGTTTGCTCAGCGTCAGGAGCTCCCACAACAGCAGCAACTGCAGCGACCAATCCCGTTGGCTCCCGTGCTTCGACACGTCATTCAAGAGCAGATTTCCGAGGCCATGCCGGTGCCCATTCAGCAGCAACCTGTCGCCGCGCCTCTTAGTTACGCTGAGGTAGTAAAGCGGCAGCAGCTTCAACAGCCCTCACCACCCCATGGTGTGTCGTATGCTGCAGCCCCGATTCAGCCGTCCGTGACATGGTCTGCTCCCATCCCTGCAAATCCCTGGCGAACGCGCGACAACCGGCCGATCTGTTTTGCGTGCGGTGGCCCTGGTCATATCGCCCGATTCTGCCGCCGTCGCGCGCCAGGATATTCAGACGCCCGTTCACCGAACTACATAGATCGTCCCCGCTCTCGTTATGAAGATCCGGGTCCCCAACCAAGCACGCCTTCACGTGACTATCCGCAACCCACGTCTCGTCGCTCACCTTCACCCCGTCGCCGCTCCTTGTCGCCCATGCGTCGTCGACCAGCCCCTGAAAATGAGGGAAACTAGCCTCCGCAGTTCGTGAGGCAAGAACTGCGCTGTCGAAATGCTCAAGTCCTCGAACTTTGCCGTCGAATATTGTCGAAGTTTTCGTAGAAGGCATCCGTGCATATGCTCTTGTCGATACCGGTGCTGCCGTTTCTGTTATAGACGCCACACTTTGCCGCAAGCTTCGGAAGGTGACCACGCCTCTTGAGATGATGCCCTTACGTACAGCGAATGGAGACCCTGTTCGGCCTATAGCTGCCTGCACTGCTCGACTTATTATAGCTAAAGAACACTACATTGTCGAGCTTATCGTCCTTTCCTCTTGCTCGCACGACATTATACTTGGCTGGGACTTTCTATCGTATAATCACGCCGTTATTGATTGTGCCAGATCTGAACTTGAGCTCTTCCCCTTGTGTGACGAGTCCTACTACCCCGCTCATCAAGCCGCACACAAAATAGTCGTCACAGAAGACACAGAAATTCCGCCGACAGCAGCTGTTTTGCTCCCCGTATTCTGCAACAGCATATGTGATGAAGCTGCATTCTTTGAACCATCATGCCTTCTTCTAAATCGGAAGCCACTTCTTTTGCCTTATTCGACCCTCTCTATTTCGAATGGAACAAGCGCTCTCTGCCTCACAAATCCTCTTCCATATCCCATCAGACTGCTTAAAGGTGAATCCCTTGGATGCGTACAACCCATTGATGTCGGCCAAATTTTTTCCGTGCAGCAAGATTCAGCTCGACGCGACCTCGACGTCATCAGTGCTCTTACCCCTTCTGATGTTCCAGCTGCTGACCTATTCGATTCGTCCATCGCAGACGGACTGTCCCCATTTGAACGCACTGCTCTTCTCCAGCTGCTCTACAAGTTCCGCGACTCCTTCGATGTTGCCCAACGTGCCCTTGGCCGAACTTCTACCATTGTTCACAACATCGACACCGGCTCCAACTCGCCAGTGCGACAACGCCCTTACCGCGTCTCCACCGCGGAACGTCAAGTTATTACCGACCAGGTTGACGATATGCTTAAACGCGACGTTATTCGCCCTTCACAAAGCCCGTGGGCATCCCCTGTGGTTCTCGTTAAAAAAAAGGATGGATCGATTCGCTTCTGCGTGGATTACCGGCGCCTAAACAAGGTCACTCGAAAAGACGTGTACCCTTTACCCAGAATTGACGATGCCCTTGATTGCCTACAAGGTGCCGAGTTTTTTTCGTCGTTAGATTTGCGTTCCGGGTATTGGCAGGTACCTTTAGCAGAGGCCGACCGTTCAAAGACAGCCTTCGTCACGCCTGACGGTCTATATGAATTCAATGTCATGCCCTTCGGCCTCTGCAATGCGCCTGCCACCTTCGAACGCATGATGGACTCGGTTCTGCGGGGTTTGAAGTGGCACATGTGTCTCTGCTATCTCGACGACATTGTTGTCTTTGCGCCAGATTTCGCAACCCATCTAGAACGCCTCAACCATGTCCTGACGTGTCTGAAAACCGCTCAGCTGCAACTAAATCTCAAGAAGTGCCGTTTTGCTGCGCGAAAACTTACAATTCTTGGTCACGTTGTATCAAAGGATGGTGTGCTTCCGGACCCAGCTAAATTACGTGCCGTGACTGACTTCCCCAAACCGACGACTCTAAAGCAGTTACGAAGCTTCATAGGGTTATGTTCCTACTTTCGTCGGTTTGTGCGCAACTTCGCCTCTATAATTGCGCCTTTGACCCAACTACTAAGCAGCGCCTCCAACATCTCGTCATGGTCTTCTGAGTGTGACCAAGCCTTCTCCACCCTTCGCCGTCTCCTGACGTCACCACCTATACTGCGCCACTACGATCCTACGGCCGCAACTGAGGTGCACACAGACGCCAGCGGTGTCGGCCTCGGTGCTGTTCTCGCGCAACGAAAGCCTGGGTTCGCAGAGTATGTCGTCGCATACGCCAGCAGAACGCTCACCAAGGCTGAATCAAACTATAGCGTCACCGAGAAAGAATGCTTGGCAATAGTCTGGGCGCTTGTCAAGTTCCGCCCTTACTTATATGGCCGCACGTTTGATGTAGTTACGGACCATCATGCATTATGTTGGTTGTCTTCGTTGAAGGATCCGTCAGGTCGCCTTGCCCGCTGGGCTCTTCGACTTCAAGAGTTTGACATCCGCGTTATATATCGTTCCGGACGCAAGCATGCCGATGCTGATGCACTGTCGCGGTCACCACTATCCACCGAAACTGCGTCCATATCCACTATAGACCTTCCATTGTCAGCTCTTGACGTCGCCACCGTCTCCTCTGCACAGCGCCACGATCCCTGGATCGCTTCGCTTCTTGACATTTTGTCCGGGGCACCCACTCTTTCGACCACTCGAACTCTGCGACGCCAAGCTTCGCACTTCAGCATCCGTGATGGCCTCTTGTACCGGCGCAACTACTCGCCAGATGGTAGGAAGTGGCTCCTAGTTATCCCTCGAACGCTTCGCTCTACAATCTGCGCTTCCTTTCTCTCCGACCCGCAGTGTGCTCACGGTGGTGTCTTCAAGACCTATGAACGCTTACGGAAAAGGTACTACTGGCGCGGAATGTTTCGCTTTGTCCGCAAGTTCATTCGCGGCTGCCACGAGTGTCAGCGACGAAAAAAACCACCTCATCCTACCGCAGGTTCATTGCAGCCCCTTCCATGCCCAGAACGCCCATTCGACCGCGTTGGAATTGACCTTTATGGACCTTTGCCTTTGACCACGGCCGGAAACCGATGGGCTATCATTGCTGTCGACCACCTTACACGATACGCCGAAACCGCTGCTCTTCCCACGGCGACAGCACAGGACGTCGCCTCTTTCATCCTGAGGCGTTTTGTGCTTCGGCATGGTCCTCCTCGCGAACTCCTCAGTGACCGTGGCCGCGTATTTCTCTCCGATGCAATTCAAGCACTTCTCCACCAGTGCAACATTGTACATCGGACGTGTACTGCCTACCACCCTCAGACGAACGGTCTCACTGAGCGGTTTAATCGGACTCTGGGCGACATGCTTGCGACACATGTTGCATCTGATCAATCAAACTGGGACCTGGTTCTCCCATTTGCGACATACGCGTATAACACCGCTACGCAAGTCACAACCGGGTTTTCCCCCTTCTTCCTTTTGTACGGTCGCCAGCCAACGCACACTATCGACACGTTGCTGCCATACGCACCAGATACCTCAGAGTGCACGCCCGTGTCAGCAGCGGCCCGTTACGCTGAAGATTGCCGACAACTAGCCAAGCGCTTTACTACAGCCGACCAACAACGCCAGAAAAACGCCCGCGATGATGATCACTCTCCGGCCGCAACATTCGCTCCTGGAGCACTTGTGTGGCTGCTTGTACCACCCTGCGCCCCTGGCTTGTCGTCCAAACTGCTCCCAAATTATCATGGTCCCTACCGCATCGTCGAGCGTACTTCCCCCGTAAACTATGTCATTGAGCCTCTTACGCTGCAAGGCGACCGTCGTCGACGTGGACGTGATGTTGTTCACGTAAACCGCCTCAAGCCGTACTTCGACCCTCTTGTACCCACCTGTTAGATCGCCAGGATGGCTCCACCTTTCTCGACGGGGGCAATTGTAATGAAGAAAGGAGGAGAATGGCATACCGATCATCATCAAGAACAGAGGGCACGAGACCGGCGTTCGAAGACCACCATCTTGCTCTCCGCGCTCACTGTTCCGAGCTACCGCCCGTTTGTTGGACTCGTCCAATAAACCTCTTTACAATATATATATATATATATATATATATATATATGATTCTTAATGAAGGACTATGGAGAACAGTTTGAGTTTCCATTTCAGCCGTTCTCGTCGCTAAGCTTATGTTACCAAGCGCTCGTGCTTTAGGTGAAATGGCAAGACAACGAAAGAAGAGATTCGCAGCAGAAGGATAAGAAATACAGTTTCATTCGAAAGAAAGACGCACGATAGTCATCATCACTAGTAATGTAATATTCATCAACACAACATGCGAGTGCACAGAGAATAAGGAATGTCGACGTCAATGCGCTTAGCATTGATGCGATGTAGTGACACACGGTATTGCCAACAAAAAAGCCCCTAATGTTACACGCGTGTATGCACCTGGGCTTCTTTGTCACGCTTCGAATGGATGGATGGATGTTATGAGTGCCCACTTTGGAACGGGGCAGTGGGTTGTGCCACCAAGCTTTTGCTATTATACTGCCCAATTTCCTACCAAGACAAAAAAATAAAATAAAGGAAGAAAAAAAAACCCGCGATGAATTCCAATACCAAAATTTTCTGACCCCCCTATTGTGAACTTTGTTTTTGTACGTCTTCGTTTCTTGTTCTTTCCTTACTTTTCTTCCATTATTCTTCCGCTCGCCTCTTACTACTCTCTATTGACGACATGTTGGCTTTCCCTTGCTCTCTCTGAACCCATGGGCTTTAAGGAGGCCAGCGGTGCCTAAATGGACCGCTGGGCAGCTATCTTCACATTCTAATAAAACGTGCTCATGGCGTCCCTAGCTTTACCGCAACAAGCACATGCTTCTTGTTCTTTCTTGTATCTCGCTTTATAAGTGCGTGTTTCTAAGGAATCCTGATCTCGCTTGGAGAAGTAATGAGCCTCCATTTTAGTTGTCATAAATTGTTTCTTTCCTGATTTCGTTTTTTCCTCTTAAGTAGTTACTCATGGCAGGTTTCTTTTCCATTGCCGGCCCCCATGACATTATTTCAGTCCCTCTGACTTTCCGCTTGATGTCCTTTGTTGCTGTGTTGCTCAGCCTACAGGCCGCATCGTCATCCTCACATCATCATCATCCTGTTTTATGGCCACTGCAGGACGAAGGCCTCTCCGTGCGACCTCCAATTACAGGCCGCATACTTGCTGGTAAGCTTGCTAGTTCATTACCTCCACTGTGAATCATTGTTTTCCTGTGAAAATACCTGAACACTCTCCCAACCCATTTACTTTCTTCCCTATTCCTCAGTCGTTCTTCATAATCAATTTTGCCGCGAGTTTGCCTCACTCCAAACCTGTCCAGCCCATGTCACCCTGCACAGCTTCATTTGTAATATTCCCGTGAGCGCCCAATTCGAGGCGTCCCACTAACCTTTGGTTACCATAGAGTACTGGTTGTACCCCTGATTTAAAGCAACAACTGCATTTCCAAAAGTAAGTCCTGGAACCATTACACCTTACCATATACCCCGGAGCCCCTCGCACTTATTGTATCCCCATAGCGCTCTTTGCTTCGTCATGGGTGCATTTCTCTTCCCCTTCACTGTTATTGTTTTTTCCTGTGTTTCCATATATCTATTGCCTTAGTTTATCCCTATACCAAGATATTTATATTCTCTTACCCGACGTATATCCTGGCCCTGTATTGCCACTCTCTGATCATTGTTTTCATTGAATACCATAAGACCTGATTTTCTAACACTAAATTTCAAGCCTAAATTGTTGCCTTCCTGTGCGCAGATATTAGCCAGACGTTGCAAATCCCTTTGCTTGTTAGCTAGCAACACAATGTCGTCCGCATCAAATAAACCTGGAAGCTGCTGCTATTATACTGTGCCCGCCTGTTTGTATGAGAGATTAAAGCTGATATAACTTCCTTCTAACGGCCTCTCCATCCTCACAATGTACATCATAAGCAGCAGTGGGGATAAAGGGCAGCCCTGCCTCAGTTCCTTGTTGATATCAACTTTCTTCTTGCTCCTCATCCCTTCCTATTCAACGCAAATGTAATTTTATAGGCAAATGTCTCTCAAAATCTCTATAGAATCGTCGGCCAAGCCTTCCTCTTCCGGAATATCCCGCAAAATGTAGCTGTCTACGCTGTCATACGCTACTGTAATGTCTAAAAAGGCCACATATAATGGTCTGCTCGGCACTCTAGATATTCTAACACATTGTGTAAGAACAAGTACGTTATCATCCAAACGCCTACCTATTCTGAAGCTATTCTGAAGTTTTCCCAAAATGCCGTTATTCCCTGCCCATGCTCGCAGCTTTAATCTGATTGCCTACATTGCTAACCCGTACATTACCGATTAATGGTCAACGGTCTATACGAGTGAATTCTAACTTTCTTCTCCTTGCATCTATAAAGTAAATTCATTCTACTTTGTCGCCAACTGTCGGGTATTCGTCTATTTTTAAAGTGTTTCTCACTGCTTTCACCAGAGCTTCCTTACTTTTTGATTCTAGTTCATTAATCAGCCTAACGGGAAGCTCGTCTAGCCCTGCGGCTGTGCGCTTAGGAATTTTTTCTTCGGCTTTCTTCCATTTGAAATGTGTCAGCATCAGCTCATTTTCCACCTGGTTCTTTCTCATGTTCTTTTTTTCCTCAAATGCAAACTCGTCCAGGCTTTGGAAAGATTCGGCTGTTATTCTTCAGATGTAATTTAATGCCGCTCCCCCGTTGAGTTCACTTCCATCTTCGTGCCTAATCACTTTATGTGGTTCCAAAATATTCTAGGTGCGGCCTTCCTTTTCTCATGTCTTTCTGACAACCAACGTTCACTTTCACCTTTTATCTTTGTTTGCACCAGTATTTGAACCATAGATATTTTCTCCCGTTACACTTCCGATTTATTGGCTACTTCAGCCTGCGGCAACTGCATATTTTTTTTGCCTGCCTGTGCCCTCGGGATGCTTTCTGTCGTTCGGCGATCGCTTCTCGTATCTCCCTGTTCCACCAGCTTTTCGGTTTCTTTTTTCCTTTCCAACGAACATGTTGTTTATCTTTCCGTATTTCTGTCGTTATTGCACTTAGAAGCTCACTATATTCCCCCTGTTCACTCGGCCATCTGCCAAGTTCTTCCTCGACTCTTGTGAATATATTTGTTATTTGTTCAGCGTTCAAATTTGGATTGGCCATTTTGAGCTCCTTGCTCTCTTTACCCACTACATATCCCATTTTCAAAATGATGCGTTTATGGCCACTCCCTATGCTGGTTTGAACTTACTCTTCAATCACCATTTCTCTCACCTTATAGTGAATTCCTTCTGTCATCAGACAGTAATCAATGGTCGATTGCCGGTTCCCCACTTCACACGTAATCTACCCGTTTACACTTACGCCCTGTATTCACGATAACGAGGTTATGTTGCTCACAAAGATCTAGCATTGACTTCACGTTGTTGTCGGTATAGATATCTAGATAATATTCGAGTAATTTCGGCATCGTTCCCGAATCCCTTAATATCAGCACTTAGGCTTTCGACCAGCGCTTGATTCTTCTCTGTGCAATTATTTCCGGTCCACAAATTCGTTACGCCCAGCCATGTTTTCTTTCCCCTCATTGAACCTGATAACCAAAGATGCTCTTGACATGTTGAATTTACCCTTTTCTATTTGGCTCCCCGGTGGATGAGCATTCCTATTACCCCTCCATTTCTTTCCGACTTAGTTCTGTTGCACCCTTCCCAAGCACAATTCTCAATCACTGGCGGCTCTTGCGAGTCTCTAAGGTGTGTTTCTGTAACCGCATACACCCCTGTTTGTTCTATATTTAACTGTTGCTCCTCAATCTCTGCCCACTTTTCCTTTCTTCTGCCGCCGTGCATGTTTATGTAGCCTATTGCATGGCGAGCTCTCTTTCTTGCTTTCCTCCTTTTCCTGTTATTGACGGCAATGTTAATCTAAGATTCCCCTAAGGGACCTTCTTCATTACAACCTACTCTGGTCGCCTGAGCACCGGTGGGCCCCCTGAAAAAGCAGCAGCGTGACCAGCTAGTCGTCAGCCCACTTCTCGTCCAAGACTGTAATTCAAGTGGATCCCGTGTCGTTCAATACCACCACAGCTTCTCACTTCCCTGTTTACTTCGACAACCTCGAAAACTTGCTCTCGGCCCATTTTCCATATCATATGATTAGGAGCCACTACGGCTCTTTGTACGTGACTGTCACGTACAGGCACCTCAGGCACCCTGCACACCACGATCTCCACCGGAGGGGACAGCTCGCGCAAGTCGTCCACCCCCTTCGCCAAGCGCTGGGCTAGTCCTGCCTCTTTCCTGTTTAGGACGTCATTTAGCCCAGCTCCTACTATGACAAGGTTGGGCACGTGGGCATTTTCCGCGAGCTTTGATTTTGCTCGCTCCATGACAGAACCCAGCATCCGCACTGGAAATGTCCCTACCGCCACTCTTTTATCACCTTTCAGCCTCTCCACAATTGGTTCTGAGCACCTAGCCAGGTTTGACACGCCTGTGATAATCACCATTTCCCTCTCTCCTACTTCTCCCTGCTTCTTTTCGCTTTTTTCGCGTGATTAGGACTTGACAAGGGGTATTGACCCTTGCGTTCCTGCCTCTTCTCTGTGCTGGCCTAAATGTAGGTGTTGTTCTTTCCAGCTACCCCTTCCCAAGTATCACGCATTCCACGTGCTTTGCCGACACTCGCTCTCTTGTCACGTCGGCATACTGCGTTGCATTGTCACTGCCATTCTTTTTCACAATGGCCGCCCTCGGCTGCTTGGTCTTTTTTCCACTACGTTACGTGCATGCCGCTCCATATTTAGCTCATTTTTGAGCTCTTCGACCTGTTTGATGAGCTCATCATGGAAAGCCTCGATTTTCTTGAGCCTAGCATCGACATCACGGTGTGGGCCGACTGACTAGATGCCCTCTCCGTACTTATCCGTCCCCTCGTCTGCCTTGAGGCACCTCACGCACACTGGACGCTTTCCCAGCTATTTGCCATGTATTGCATTGCTTTTTCTAATGCAAATACCGAAGCTTTCAGAGCACGTGCTTTCTAGGAAAAACCGATACGCACAATATGTAAATCCTTAGAATGCCGCAAAGTAATGCTCACCGATGTTTTAAAAGCAATCAATGCCGCACACACTTAAGGTATGACATGTGTTCGCACGTGTTCAACCACGCGGCCACACTCTCACTTTCCTACCAAAGCAATATTTCCCATACCAAAGCACACACAGTAAAACCACTAATGGCTATTATTCTTGCCACTTACAAGCTACTATTTAAAGGCTATAAAGACTTAACGTCCCACCTGGTTGCACGTGTTGAACACGTGGCGCGAAAACACGCTCAGACTATCCTGCAATACCAAATATACACGAAACACACCAGCGCACACGAAAAAAGAGGGAAAGAAAACTACTCAGCTATTATTTAAAGGCTAAAAAAATCTGCAAATCAAGAACAGAAGCAAGCTCAACGCATGCACAAAAACTTATGATTTCGTCGCCGCCATGGAGGCCTGGAAAAACGCGTCCATCCGCCACAAACTCTCACGCCTATCCTTCAGAATGCTTCGCCATCTAGCGGAGCGACCGAGAAGTCTGTGCGATTCGCGTGTGTGAATATCGACACGTGTACTCGTTTATCTTTCTCCGGTGACCGCTTTTCACCGGCTAACAAATGTTAACCGTCATCGTTCAGAGCAGGCCGCGCCCGCATCTATCGGTAGTTTCTCTAAGGTTATCGATGGTCCTATGCCTTGTCTGTTGTCACCGAACCTTGTGTAGTCTGACTGTATGAGCTACGAGAATTGCTCCGTATTTTGCTGGAAGCCACGCGGGCACCACGGATTACGCTAGAAGCTTCGACGATTCATGTATGAAAGCCAACGCGCTTGACTCGCCGATCGGATCTCGACGATCACCGACTGTGCTACTGCGCTCGCCACTATTAGAGTGTTTTAGTTGAGCGTCTTTAGGCCACAGCGGAGCGGCGGGCGATTTTCACGTTTTAGTTGTACGTTTAGCGTAGCGGAGCGGACCTTTCGTAGTTGCAGCGCCCCTTGGATAAATTCAGGGTAATGAAAGAAAATAAAAACACCTATTGATCACTCTTATACAGTAAAACGTATATATGTACATATATAACTTATTTATCCATGAAGTATCTAGACGTGCGCTTGTAATGTGTTACCGGTCCATTTTATCCAATGGAAAATAAAGCACCGTCTTGGGGAACGCCACGTGTTGGCCAGCGCGCTTGCTTTCTGCATCCAATCCAATCCGTTCTGACGCCAACGCTAGCCAAGGTGCTGCGCGGCACGCTCCGCTCAGGCAGCTTCTAAGCGGACCGTGTTCCTCGCTCCGCTATCCCGCTTACGGCTAAGCGGACGGCGCATGCGCATTCGCGCTTCGGCTCCGCTTAACTGCTTAGCGGAGCGTAAATACGCTCAACTAAAACACTCTATTTGCGCTTCAGCGCCACTTGTGTTTTTGGACATAGGTTCGCCTAATAACAAGCGTGTTGGCAATTCACGGTTCTTACTACTGGGTTTGTTCATCGTCACTATAACGTCACAACATCTATTCAGACAAGAATGTCCACCGTGTGTTTTCTAATGCGAGCATACTTGCTATAAATAGCCTAAAAAGTTTACCCGAATGGTGTCGCCATTAGTGAATTATCTGCGCAGGCCGACATCACTTGCAGGAAGAACCAAATGAATCAATCCATGAATTATACTCGTAGCAATAACACTAAATACCTTTTGAGTAAGAAACGTTACGGCACATTTGTGTAAAGAGAGTCGTCGTAGATGTTTACTTTCTTCTTCTAATTTTCGAAATGGGCATGTTCATCGAAAGGAGTGCTCATCGAACCGCCGTGGTTGCTCAGTGGCTATGGTGTTGGGCTGCTGAGCACCAGGTCGCGAGATAGAATCCCGACCACGGCGGCCGCATTTCGATGGGGGCGAAGTGCGAAAACACCCGTGTACTTAGATTTAGGTGCACGTTAAAGAGCCCTAGGTGGTCGAAATTTCCGGAGTCCACCACAACGGCGTGTCTCATAATCAGAAAGTGGTTTTGGCACGTAAAATCCCATAATTCATGTAACGCAGAAGTCTGGAGTATAATGAAACGACCATCGCACTTCGGTTTTCCCACAACGGGATGCTTACTGGCACCTGGCACAGCTGTCCAACCACCAAAAAGTCACATGATCAGCACGGGCAAGGCATGCCGCTTTATAGAGCGTTGCTGCAAAGCTTTATTTTACGCCTCCTCATTACGTCGAAAGGTGCTTGCACCGCAAGCCGCGCTCCCGTTTTGCTACTCCGTTTTTCCGTTTTGTCATTCCGGAAAGACACTACATCCGGTGATTGTTTGCAGTAAGGCCGGTGCCGTGGGCCGCCTTAATATTCACTATAACCATTGTTTGATAGCACTACCTCCCGCGCCGAGTACGACCGTATTTCGCACTATATCCGGTGTTTCTTCGCTATATTTCGAGTACTAGCCAATCGGTTTGCTTTCAGACGCAGCATATCCTTTTTTTTATTTGCGCTGATTCCGGTAACGGGCAATTATACAAGACTGCAGCCAGCAGGGATGACAATAGTCCGACGACGCTGGCATGACGACAATATTACTTGAGTTTGACGCACGCATGTGGCAAGAGCTATTCCGCAAGACAGCAGCCACCAGCGCCACTACTAATACTATCCCAAACAGCAGCAGCAGCAGCAGTAGCAGCGGCGACGGCGAAAAAAATGATAGAAGAGGCAAAAAAGGCAACATTTTAAAATTTGATTGGCAAGTTTACAGCTTAACAGTCATCATTAAGAACCAACGTAAAAAACTATTATGTCCATCAGCTGAGTTCTGGTCACAGGGAAATATACAGTCAGAAAATTCCTGGCTCCAAACAGCTACACAACGTGTGAAGAGAGTTTACTGCGAAATGTTCAGGCCAGCTGCAAAGTTTAGCTTGACTTTCAACTAATATAGACAAATGTTTCGCCAGGAGTGAGCGCTTGCACTGTTGCTCCTGACGTGACGTCAGGAGCGGCATCAACATGGATGGATGTATGGATGAAAAAGCTTTATTGTGAGTCCTAAGACACGCGATTATCACGCAGCGGGCCGCTCCCCCGTTGGAACGGGCAGTCCGAGCCTGGCGGCCGCATCGTGGCCTCTCTGGACAGCCCAGATTTGGTCCACGGAGGCCAGTAAAAAACGATGCGCTTCGTGTTGTGAATCGGCGAATGTTCCGAGTGAACGTTAAGTAATGTGGCTGAAGATTAAACTGCGCGTCGTGTGACTGGGCGCGCATGACCAAGTTATCTGAAATAACGCTCTACGGCAACTGCGTTTTATTTTTGTGGAGCTCAAATATACACCAAGTAGCCAGTTCAGTTTTTCTAGGATTTCAGGTAGTGGGCTGCCTAAAAGAACGCTTCGCCTTTAACGGTGGGAGGCGATAGCATTCAAAGACCCCTAACTGCTTTTCATGCTTCCCGGCAACTACAGCTTATGTAACCGTAATATTTACCGGGAAATACTGGCGGTGACCGCTACGCACGAAGGCAGGCTTTCTTGTAGAAACGTGGCCTCTTGCGTGGGTCAATGTCGTGTCATTGTTTCGCATGTCTAACATTTCAGTCTGAGAAAAGCCAGCATAAATGACATGCGTTGTCGGTATTTTTTCCATTGCATTTGTTTGTGAGCTGCCGTTGTCAAAATTCCGAGGAATAAGTTTGCAAAGAATGAAAGACAAGGTATGAGCAACTTCGGTCGTAGAAGAGTGGTTGAGTATGTGTGGTTCAGAATTCCTTTCGCCGAAGCGAGGTCATATGCTGGACCACCCGGGGTGCGGTACGCTGGCGCGGGTTTTTCTGCGACACGGAGCCCTTAATCGTATCGCGTTTATAATTTGCGGTTTCGGCCGAAGGCGAATTATTGAAAGCGATAGCCGGGTCGGGCGATGCGTTGGAGGCGTATCAAGCGAGATAAGGAGCTAACTCATCGGCGCTGCAGGCGTGGCACATTTATAGCGTACGAGGTGAGACTAAAGGAAAACCATCGGCTTTCGTAAGCACTGATAAGGTTCCACAACGTATAGCTTGACGTTAACTGTCAGTTCCACTCGAACCAGTGTATGCACAACGGCGTGGTTTTCAAACGGCTCCTGAGCAGGAACGCTAATGTGGGTGCACACAGCATTCAAACACGTTTTAGAGACGAACCAAAACGCTCCGAAGACCACAGCAGAGGCAACCGAGCGAAGCGGGACGGTGCGTTCAGATAGCTTCATTGCTTTTGAGTTAATAGTTCTGCGGAAACCCGCAAGGTGGAGAAGAGTAGTTCATAAAGGGAAACTCAGTCGTCCATCCGTTCGTAGCAATTGCTACAAAGGAAACCCACGCGGGTTTCTCGAAAGAAAAGCCCTACAGTTGAAGAAAAATGCGTCCTGGTGCGGGACTCGAACCTGGGACCACCGCCTTTCCGGGGCAGCCGCTGTACCATCTGAGCTAATCCGGTGGCTAGCAGATGGCAGAGCGAAGCCGAATTTGTCGACAACACGAAACATAAGCAAGAGTTTGACGTAATAGTTCTGGGGAAACCCGCAAGGTGGAGAAGAGTAAATAATAAAGTTGGTCCTGGGTTCGAGTGCCGGACCAGGGCGAATTTTTCTTCAACTGTGAGGCTTTTCTTTCGAGGAACCAGTATGGGTTTCCTTCGTACCAATTGCTACGAACGGGTGGATGTGTGATTTTCCATTTATTAACTTCATTGCTTTTGTAGAGAAATGCAGTGCGCGACTCATGAACCGCATGTACCCTGCGGAATACGATATGTTCTGTCCTTTTTGCAGAAGAGAAAAGGGCACCCTGCCGCACGTCTTGGCAGAGCGCACAGAACTCAAGACCCCCACTCCTCCCCTTCACAACAACGCCCCCAATCCCCAACCCCTTGAGCGATGGGAGACCTTGTTATCCATCCCCGCCCTACCGATTCAGCTCACACTGACGGATAGGGTACAGAAGCTGCTGGAAACATATGGGTCCCGTAACTAGGGAACCACCCCGTCTGGTGCCTGCATGCACCACCGATTTATTTCGGGCCCAGCAAATGTTGCTTCATCATCATCATCTCTAACAGCTAGCGCTCCATACGCGTGTGGCGCATGCATGTCGGAAGGGTGACAGCACAACACCAGCGGCGGAGGTGCCTCGAGAATCAACACGAATACTATCGATATACAGTGAACTCTCGTTAAGACAAACTCAGTTAAGCCGAAATCTCGTATATAACGGACAATGTGGGAACGTTTTTTTAGTTTTCCATAGACTCAATAAAAATATGCAGATCCCACAAACTGTGGGAATTGATGTAAGCGAAGCATAGTCAGCTGTTAGAGTTCATTGACGTTATTTGCGGATGAAAAATTGACGGCCTGCGACAGTCCTGACGTGATGTGAAACGTTACCTTGCCTGTTTCGCTTGTGTTTGTTGTTCTTGCTCCCCTCGACGCTTTGTGCGAGCCTTCGTCTCACCGGCACTAACCCCCGTATTCAGAAATGCTTCTTAACTTGAAGCCCACACTTGACTTGTTTTAAATTACGCCCGTCGTAAACGCATCAAAGGAAACGCAATGAGCCTCTTGGGCACGTTCCGTGAGGCGTCATTTACATCAAGTCAAGCATGGGCTTCAAGCTAAGATGCATTTTCTTTGAGGCGTTCACGGCAGGCGTCATTTAAATCAAGTCAAGCGTGGGCTTTGCGTTAAGATGCATTTCTAAATAGAAGGGTAAGTGCATGTTTCGGCTCCATTCTGGGTTGTAGCGTTGCAACTCACAAAACTCCCTCCTCTCTCTCTATTCCCTCGCTAGCATTCTCCACACCTTCTCCCTGTACTGTCGTTGCTGTTGCAGGTGAGCACGGAGACAAGTGCGGCAGCTCCTGCTCTTCATTTGGGGGAGGGGGGGGGGTCACGCCTAGTTACTGCGTCCAGAGGGCATTGTGTACATGCGACGCGGCGTGAATGTGGACACGAACTCCTCGGGTTGTCTTCCCTTTGTGTCACATCATGAGTATCACTTGAAAACAGTTTTCAGTTAAGTTCAGATAAATAACTTTTTTTATGTCATTTTTGCCACGTTGTAAGTCTTCTTCTTTTACCGTGTTGAAGTAAGATATTTGGATGCAGCTGGCCATGTTGCCAATTATTGTTGAGATAAGATGAGCTCCTAATAAGACGAACAAATTCTCATGGTCCCTTAGATTTCATCTTAAAGGTAGTCTCCTGTAAATACAATTGCATTGGTTCACTTCGCGATCGTAAATCCTCATATAAAAGAATTTTGCGCTGCATTTGACGCCTTCAAACCAAAGACAAACGCACAGAAGTTTAGAAACTTGCAGTGCTTTTTTCGCACCTATCAAATCTTAGTTTTTTTTAATGTTGTATATTCACAGTCGTAAGCACAAGAAACATTTCCACTTGTCGCATATTGAGACGTGTTGTCGTCTTTTGTCCTGTTATATGACGTGCTATATTCTGACGTCTTGTTGTCCCTAATTACCTTTAATAAAGGAGACGATATAGATATTTAATAATTAAAATTAAATATAAGACGTAACTGATAACAAATATTCATATCGCCCTAAGGCGATATGAATATTTTTATTCTCTCAACATTTGTCGATGTAGGTGCAAGGACATATGGAGACAAAAAGAGCAGTACGGTACTTAATAAGCAAATACAAAAGGCTCTACTCTCAAAAGAGCTGATGAAAGCGAATAGTACATCTACATTAGTGTTACGCAGGAAAATAGACGGCGCGGGATTCTTACGATGCACGTGAGTATCTTGATCAAGTAGCTAAGACACACCTTCTATTCTGAAAGCCATGACAGCATGAGCAACTGATCAGCGTTCACTGATGTCAATTCCTGCGACATCCACCGTTTGCGGAGCTTGTTTTTCTAGAAAAGTCTCAGGCTAACACTCCCTTCCCGAGGAAGTATATCAGGCTGTGAAGCCGCCGAATTGAGTTTCTCCTTAGAATCATTTTATATTGTACACAAGCACGAGTATTGTCGGATATTCTTGTGTTTACTTTTGTTTTGCCAAATGTTCCCGAGTTGTGCGTGTTACACGTATGTTTCAGTTGTGATTTCACTCGTGCTTGGTTCGTTGATGCTCGCATTACTCTGAAATGAGAAAAAGAAGGCTTCACATTAACGTAATTACCACAGCGTAATGTCGACGACAGGACGGCTTTATGCTCACAGAATGACGATGACGCCGTGGGCTTGAGTCACCGCTTGCTGGCTTCTCGGACGCGAGAAACTCCTCTGAATGTTGACTCTAAAATCATGCAGATCGAAAGCATTCTGAGAGTCGGTCATAGCGAAGCTTGGTGAACCCAAGGAGGTTATATAGAGCCAGAAAGAAGAAACGACGGATCTCAAGACGAGACGTGTAGCGGACTACGGCTTGGAACACCTCCCGGAAACGTTTGTCCAGGTCACACCGTGGTCCAGGGGTAGGATAAGTGCGAGACGGTGCCATCTCCGGCTAAAGCACCGAAGCAAACCTTCAGACGCGAGAACTCTCTCATGCGATGGTCGTGTGCGTCTCAAGAGCAAGTAATTATGACGCCCCACAGCTAGGTCTTGCGCGAGAGCAAGTGTTCTTCCTATCAGGCAAGACACCCAAGCAGAGCTCAACAATGCACAGGAGCCAAACACAGCTTTTCTTTAACCCACTAGCACCCAGCGAACTTTAAAATGTACAGTACCATTTTCATCTGTAAATAATTAAAGATCAAACACACAGTGTTCCTTGGTACGCCATTTTGCTAAGAAGGGTCCTGCGAAGGCGACCGCACTGTAGTTTTTTGTCAGTTGCTTGATGTGTTCGATCTATTCATCACCAAACTTGAAAAAGGTCTGAACATAGCAGGTGCTGCTCTGCATGCAGCTTCATTATGCTTTGTCAGGTATAGCATACGCTTCTCGAAGCTTAAGCTTCTGGGTAAGTTTTAGACATGAAGGGTGTAGACGATTAACGCATGGCATTTCATATACAGTATATATTTACACCGTCACAAGAAAATGAATGTAAGTGCACTTTGTAAAGTACGCTGGGCCTATGTCTTTGCGAGAGGAGTGCGCTTGATCTTGAAGTACGCACGATGTTTTTTTTTACCTGTATTTCGTCAAAATATTTTTTGCTGGCTACAAGAACTTCAGAGACTGTTGCAGGAGAGAAATGTGTTTAGAATTACATCAACATTGCTATTATTCCTCCTGGTTCCTTTCTTGCTGCCGACAAAGATGACGACGCTCTTGTGTTCTCAGTCAAGAAAATAGCGAGCACTGTTGGAACAAATTTACGTAAATAGAAACCATTTAGCTATTATATGAAGAATATCTAAAAAGAAAAACGATTCATGCATCCTTTATTAGAAATGGGAAAATGAGTGGGAGGTAACAGAAAACAAGAAAGGCTATGTGTATTCCTATGCCAATCGAGATGAGTTATGCAATAAAAGCAGGGAAACCTAGATAGGTGGACCAGACGTAGATCTCACCTCCTGAAATGACAGGAAATTCTAACGTAAATCACACCTAGCAATCATACAACAGGATAGTAATGCAAGAACCGACTGTCATTGTAGGAGATGTCACGAGTCTCTTGAAGGTTTCAAATACTACTGAACTAAGTGCTGAGTGCTTGTATTCATGCCTGTATTCATCGCCAATAATCGCGTATAGTTTTGCGTCAATAATATATTTGCGTCGTGCGCGACTCGGAAAGCAACAACAAAGCCCTTCCTTGTTACTTGAGGTCGTGCCTTGATAACTAAACACATCGTCGTCATCATCATCATCATCATAATCATCATCATCATCAGTCTGGTTACACCCACTGCAGGGCAAAGGCCTCTTCCATACTTCTCCAACAACCGCGGCCATGTACTAATTGTGGCCATGTCGTCCCTGCAAACTTCTTAATCTCATCCACCCACCTAACTTTCTGCCGCCCCCTGCTACGCTTCCCTTCCCTTGAAATCCAGTCCGTAACCCTCAATGACCATCGGTTTTCTGCCCTCCTCATTACATGTCCTGCCCATGCCCATTTCGTTTTCTTGATTTCAACTAAGATGTCAAACTAAGTGCAGCGGTGGCGTAGAGGTAGAACACCCGCCTCGCGTGCAAGAGGTCCGTCCCCGGCCCTCAGTCCCCAGCAGCTGCGAAGCAACTGACCACGGCGGCGGTCAGACCTGCGACGCTGCAGAGGGTGCTAAGAATCACTGGCTCCGGACAGGCCGCCATTGGAATTTGAACCTGGCAACGTTTAACGCTAGAACGTTATCTAGTGAGGCGAGTCTAGCAGTGCTATTGGAGGAATTAGAGGGCAGTAAATGGGATATAATATGGCTCAGTGAAGTTAGGAGGCCAAAAGAAGCATATACAGTGCTAAAAAGCGGGCACGTCCTGTGCTACCGGGGCTTAGCGGAGAGAAGGGAACTAGGCGTCGGATTTCTGATTAATAAGAATATAGCTGGTAACATACAGGAATTCTATAGCATTAACGAGAGGGTGGCAGGTCTTGTTGTGAAACTTATTAAGAGGTACAAAATGAAGATTGCACAGGTCTACGCCCCTACATCCAGTCATGATGACCAGGAAGTCGAAAGCTTCTATGAAGACGTGGAATCGGCGATGGGTAGAGTGAAAACTAAATATACTTTACTAATGGGTGACTTTAATGCCAAGGTAGGCAAAAAGCAGGCTGGAGAGAAGGCAGTGGGGGAATATGGCATAGGCACTAGGAATATCAGGGGGGAGTTATTAGTAGAGTTTGCGGAACAGAATAATATGATGATAATGAATACCTTCTTCCGCAAGCGGGATAGTCGAAAGTGGGCGTGGAGGGGCCCGAATGGCGAGACTAGAAATGAAATAGACTTCATACTCTGCGCTAACCCTGGCATCATACAAGATGTGGACGTGCTCGGCAAGGTGCGCTGCAGTGACCACAGGATGGTAAGAACTCGAATTAGCCTAGACCTGAGAAGGGAACGGAAGAAACTGGTACATAAGAAGCCGATCAATGAGTTAGCGGTAAGAGGGAAAATAGAGGAATTCCAGATCAAGCTTCAGAACAGGTATTCGGCTTTAACTCAGGAATAGGACCATAGTGTTGAAGCAATGAACGACAATCTTGTGGACATCATTAAGGAGTGTGCAATGGAAGTCGGTGGTAACTCCGTTAGGCAGGATACCAGTAAACTATCGCAGGAGACGAAAGATCTCATCAAGAAACGCCAGTGTATGAAAGCCTCTAACTCTACAGCTAGAATAGAACTGGCAGAACTTTCGAAGTTAATCAACAAGCGTAAGACAGCTGACATAAGGAAGTATAATATGGATAGAATTGAACATGCTCTCAGGAACGGAGGAAGCCTAAAAACAGTGAAGAAGAAACTAGGAATTGGCAAGAATCAGATGCATGTGTTAAGAGACAAAGCCGGCAATATCATTACTAATATGGATGAGATAGTACAAGTGGCTGAGGAGTTCTATAGAGATTTATACAGTACCAGTGCCACCCACGACAATAATGAAAGAGAAAATAGTCTAGAGGAATTCGAAATCCCACAGGTAACGCCGGAAGAAGTAAAGAAAGCCTTGGGAGATATTCAAAGGGGGAAGGCAGCTGGGAAGGATCAGGTAACAGCAGATTTACTGAAGGATGGTGGGCAGATTGTTCTAGAGAAACTGGCCACCCTGTATACGCAATGCCTCATAACGTCGAGCGTACCGGAATATTGGAAAAACGCTAACATAATCCTAATCCATAAGAAAGGGGACGCCAGACTTGAAAAATTATAGACCGATCAGCTTACTGTCCGTTGCCTACAAACTATTTACTAAGGTAATCGCAAATATAATCAGGAACACCTTAGACTTCTGTCAAGCAAAGGACCAGGCAGGATTCCGTAAAGGCTACTCAACAATAGATCATATTCACACTATCAATCAGGTGATAGAGAAATGTGCGGAATACAACCAACCCTTATATATAGCTTTCATTGATTACGAGAAAGCATTTGATTCTGTCGAAACCTCAGCAGTCATGGAGGCATTACGGAATCAGGGTGTAGACGAGCCATATGTAAAAATACTGAAAAATATCTATAGCGGCTCCACAGCCACCGTAGTCCTCCATAAAGAAAGCAACAAAATCCCAATAAAGAAAGGCGTCAGGCAGGGAGATACGATCTCTCCAATGCTATTCACAGCGTGTTTACAGGAGGTATTCAGAGACCTGGATTGGGAAGAAATGGGGATAAAAGTTAATGGAGAATACTTTAGTAACTTGCGATTCGCTGATGATATTGCCTTGCTTAGTAACTCAGGGGACCAACTGCAATGCATGCTCACTGACCTGGAGAGGCAAAGCAGAAGAGTGGGTCTAAAAATTAATCTGCAGAAAACTAAAGTAATGTTTAACAGTCTCGGAAGAGAACAGCAGTTTACAATAGGCAGCGAGGCACTGGAAGTCGTAAGGGAATATATCTACTTAGGGCAGGTAGTGACTGCGGATCCGGATCATGAGACAGAAATAATCAGAAGAATAAGAATGGGCTGGGGTGCGTTTGGCAGGCATTCTCAGATCATGAACAGCAGGTTGCCGTTATCCCTCAAAAGAAAAGTGTATAATAGCTGTGTCTTACCAGTACTCACCTGCGGGGCAGAAACCTGGAGGCTTACGAAAAGGGTTCTACTCAAATTAAGGACGACGCAACGAGCTATGGAAAGATGAATGATAGGTGTAACGTTAAGGGATAAGAAAAGAGCAGATTGGGTGAGGGAACAAACGCGAGTTAATGACATCTTAGTTGAAATCAAGAGAAAGAAATGGGCATGGGCAGGACATGTAATGAGGAGGGAAGATAACCGATGGTCATTAATGGTTACGGACTGGATTCCAAGGGAAGGGAAGCGTAGTAGGGGACGGCAGAAAGTTAGGTGGGCGGATGAGAATAAGAAATTCCCAGGGACGGCATGGCCACAATTAGTACATGACCGGGGTTGTTGGAGAAATATGGGAGAGGCCTTTGCCCTGCAGTGGGCGTAACCAGGCTGATGATGATGATGATGATGATGATGTTAAAAACTCGCGTTTCTTCCCTCACCCAATCTGCTCTTTTCTTATCCCTTAACGTTACATCCATCATTCTTCTTTCCATAGCTTGTTGCGTCGTCCTCACTTTAAGTAGAACCCTTTTCGTAAGCGTCCAGGTTTCTGCCCCGTACGTGAGTACTGGTAAGACACAGCTATAACACAGTAAACAAAGCTCCATACCAAACAATATTTCCCATTAAAATGCTAATTTTGCTACGATAAGGTTATGCGGGCTTGCGCAAGATTTCGTTTGACTCTTCGCTGCGGGCCATTTTGTTTTTAGAAGCTCCAAAATAAAGCATGCACGTTTCGTGGCCTACATCAGCTTTTGCTCCCATAAAGACCCAGCGTACTTTATGAAGTACATTATCGTAGAATTTCAAAGAGTAAAGCATCAGTCACAAAACTTTATCAATGCACTTACAGTGCGTAAAGATCGTCTGACAAGAAAAATCTAAACATAACTGGTAGAGTTGTTTGGGGCCGTAATGGGTTAAAGCGAAACTTTATATGTCTAGGTGAAACAAAAATGTGTCGGCCCGCGCCTATATCCAGATAACTATCATGATCAGCAATGGCTCGAGCGTCGTCGTCTCCTTCCACAGCGCTACCGCGCGAACGCGCTCGTGCCCCTGCTCCTGCGTTCGTCGTCGTCTTCCACAGCTGGCTCCATTGCCGCTCCTCATTCCAGCGTAGAATTTCACCTCTCTTCATTCAACACAATGGGGAGGCCATGTTTACGGGGTATGAGCTACTCATTGTCTTACGCGACGGCCAGATTTAATTTTGAAGCACTTCAATGTTGAAGAATCGCAAGCATCATTGGCGGCCGGCTGCTGCTAACCACGCCGCCGAGCAAACTCGAGACATGGAACGCGAGTGGCAACGGCAGAGTGCGAGCATACCCTCACTGCTGTCGTTGTCTCCACCGCAGCCGAACGTGTGTGTGGCGTCACTAAGAAACACAAAGACGTAACCAATAATTGAGAAAGACTTCAATTAACCATCAAGATTAACCCCGACATAAATACTGGGGCTGTACGCTTCAGCTTCACTGGTTAATCATCTGTATGGAGTGCTTGGGCGGTGAATTTTTTCTTTAATCGCTTATTGTACCCTTTGGACATGGCGCATGCTTTAGATCCAAACGCCGTTTCTAATTCTGCTTGACGCAATCGATAGCTAAAATGAATGTTTATAACTAAGGAGGCTGCATGAACGGATAAATGAAATACGAACTCCTATAGTACTGTTAGAACAGCGACGGTGTCGATCTGAGTGGCGCCTAGAATGTCGTAGGGGGTTTGGGCAACATAATTTTTAACTAACATACGGTAATATTATTACCCAATTATGATCGATGAAACAATCTGGGTGTCTGTTAGCATATCAGCTGTTTTGTAATGAAAGAAGACGTTAAGTACTCGTACATTCACTTCTGATCCTGATGTTCTCCATTTTTTTTTATCCAGGACTACATGCTAGACGACACGCCCAAGAAATGTTTACAAAACAGTTGCTCTTGCTTAGCGCGCGACTGCAAGCGTTACGGTCTCAAGCAAATTAAACATGGGTGGAACATACAGACAATGCGGTCTCGGTAGTTTCTCAACGCTCCTAATGCGACGACGGGGACGAGGCGGTAAGCAAATACATTCTCGCTGCTTTGGAAGGACTCTGCAACGAGACGACAACACGAATTATGCAGGACTATGCGGCCATGTCGAAGACATCCACCGCGCTAGAAAGCAGAACACTAATCTTACAAGGCTTGAATTATAAAAGATCACGAGCGTAGAGAAGCGGCTACACCAATAGACCGAAGAGCGAGACAGCAAGGAGAGGATAGGCAAACCAGAAGTTCAGTGAGGTCTCGGAATAACAGGTTATGTTCCATTTTGTTGGCAGCCAGAAATTTTATCGAAATCATCTGGAAAGCGTTCCTGGGCGCTGATCCGTCCGCGTAATCAGCGCATGCTTTTATACTGTGGCGCAGTGAAAGACTATAGTCACTGCAGCACTACCATGGTAAAACACAAAGGCTTCCCTGTGGACACGAAAATAATGGCTACCCCAATAAAAACATTTATATTGGTTCGTTTCGTCAGCGTAAATCAATTTACTATACGAGTTGTGCTGCATTTAACGCCGCCAAGCCAAAGAGAGCACAGAGCACGGGAGGTTAGAAAATAGCAGAACAATACTTTCGCATCGTCCAAATCTGGGTGTTTTTCTCGATCACGTACATTTAGGCTCAAGTAGTAGGTCAATGTGGTTTAGCAGCAAGCGGCATTTCCTTCGGGTCGTATGCTCTGCACCGTGCATCACCATATACATTCGTGAAAAAAATTAACACTGCATGTAATCACTCCTTAACCCTATTGAACTTTTTTGTTCTGCCCGAACCCGGTCTCAGGGCGATAAAATATTTTGAAATAATCGACTTAACACTCACGTGGTGGAGCAGCAGCTTCAGCGCAAGGTTAATATAAAACAAAAAAGAAATTGTTGCAGACGGTATTGAGTATGATTGTAAAAGTAGGCAAATAGCCTACACGAACCGCATAAATAAAATCTACACAGTTTGGGAATCATTGGGAGCCACACTACTGAAGCCAATAACGATGTTTGATGGCGGCCATGCAAATAATCATCGACATGGTTAAGAAGGCACAACAGCGTGGTGGCGACGATGGAGGTGGTGTGATATTAGAATGACGATGATCGATAGAATGGCGGATCGATGACGGCGGCAGCGTGATGTGAGCGGCAAGGTGATAAGTTTGTAATTTCTAATTACAGGCCAAGTGCAATGACGTTGGATTAGAAGACATTGACTTTAGTATCATGCTTTCTGTAAAACGTAATAACAACGTGTCACCCCGTGAGCTTGAATTTCGAAAAACAAATGTCAGCAGCTACGCAGCTCGTAGCAACTCCTACGAATTTTCGGCAGGTTTCGATGAGTCGGCGACTGATGGATGTGCTCACCCAACATTTTCGAAGTCAGGTTAGTTAAAAGTAGAAGCTTTATATTTATCATCTTTTATTATTAAGTGGGTAACGGCTTACTTAAGAGAAAACAACTGAAATCGGAAGGGCTTCTGAAACACTGCGCGCTACTTCTGTATTCCCTCATGGGCGTCTTCTGAGAGAATAGTTAGTGTTATAGTTAGTGTTATAGATTTGAGTATATTAAGACAGTACATTGCGTTATCGATGTCCTTGAAATTTTTGCCGATGTTTGCCCTGCTGTAAAAAAAGTGCCTGCATTGATGACCGTAAGGTGATCCAGGCGGTCCACACTATCGTAGAACACTGGTGTGTACAGTGGGACATTGAAGGAATTGCGGATAAAACTGTGCTGTCGTCCACGTGATTCACCTGGCGTGATATCACTCAGGCGCATACAATCTTGATCTCACCACTCCTAGATTAACACCTAAACATCATTTAGGAGTTGAACACTCCGTATTTACACGTTATAGGTATTTTTAAAATTAAGTTGAAAGTACGCGTGATTATGCGAATTCCAAGCGTCAAAGCTGCTCATCGTTTATGGAACACTTTTTTTAGCGTGTCTTTTTTTAAAGTACGCGTGTTGATTAGGAAATTCAAGCGTAGATGTCGGCACCCGCTGCTCTGAGACTGTTCTGAAGTACTGCTGAGTAGGTTCGCAGTGAGGAGACTGCCGCGCTACCCTTTTGGCCCCCTTGTGACTGGCCTCGGGTAAAACATTCGATTCGCCGTCTGCTTCGCTGGCTCGCGGCCATGCAGCGACGCGAATGATTACCTCGAATCGTTGAATTTGTGCGGCTTAATACTTGTCGTATCCTGCTTGTTTTAAAATTTCTAGCACTCTCGCGAGCAACATGTCTGAGTGTGCGTTCGAGTGCATGTGTTTATGCGTGCAGTTCTGAGCTTGCATTTATGACTAAAATAAATAAACTACGGTGTTTTACGAGCCAAAACCGCTGTATGATCACGATGGATGCCATAGTGCGCAACTCCAGAATAATTTTGACCAACTCTGCGGGTGTCCTTAACCTGCACCTAATACATGGCAGAAGGGCGTCTTTGCATTTCTCTCCCATCGAAATGCGGGTTTTGATTCTGCGACCTCGTGCTTGGCAGCGTCACACCAAGGCCACTACGCAACCAGGGCAGGTGCGTTTGAATTTTGTAGGAGCACGCTGACCCCCCAGCGCAAGCGAGAGGGTGGTACGCAGGCGGTGGGTGGGAAAATAAAGCGTGCAAATAGACCAGGTGTAGGAGGTAGCGATCTCTTGTCACTTTATAGAAAGAAAAGGAACATATGGCCAACTTTTATATGATATGCTTCAGGGGAGTAACCTAGTTTATGCATGTCTATTCAAGCGAAACCAGCGAATGCTGTAAAAGAAAAAAAGATGCTGAAGTTTTCTTCGCCTTGAAGAAACTGTACCAGCCGGTAGGTTTGGGGACGAGATTGAGCAATCTTCTTTTTCTTTATTCATGATAAATGCTTCACGTGTGAAAAAATGAAACTCATTTCCCACGCCCGCAACATTAAGAAAGAAAAAGAACTACTCTAGTATTCTAATCAAAAGTTCAGTGCTGCCAGACCAGCTCTGGGCCGTCGGGCAAGCCGAAGATGCCGCCCGAGTCCAAGGACTTCAAGCCGCCACCTGAGGCCACCACAGCAAGAACTGCCGGACTATTTATTCTTCAATAAAGTTTCTTCTTCTTCTAGTATTCTTCTTAAAAAGCATATTTTCTTCTCTAATATGTGTTGTCTGTGCTGAATGAATGAATGTGTATTGTTTAGTGGCGCAAGGGCCAAGTATGGCCAAAGAGCGCCATGACTGATGATGTTGTGTTAAGCGCCGATTTGTGAGCTGCGATGGTGGGATGTGACATGGCTGTAAAGTGGCCTAAAATCAATACGTATCATAAAAGCGTAAAATGATATATAATATAAAATTATGATAGTGATACATATAGTTGTCTATGGATCTAGTACGCGTGATCAGTGATCGTGGAGCTAAAATGCAAAAATGTGGAAATACCACCTCAGCCTCCGGGAGGCCTTTGAGCCCAAAGGCTGGGAGGCAGGTACTTTCTTTTAGTGCAGTTATCGCAGCAGAAACCTCAGTTAAGAGGCCGTGCTACGGATTTCCTGGTAATATGACATGAAAACTGTGTACATCTTTTAAAAATGCGAACAAGTATTGATATTTAAAGAGCGGTTCCATACCTATGATCATAAGGGGATGAAGGGGAATTTGTTGATGGTGTGGTAATGGAAAATGCTTTTTCCTATTAGCGTCTAATTCAGTGCATTGCAGCAGGATGTGAAGCACAGTAAGTGGCTCACCACATTTATCACACATGGGTGGATCGCCACCGGACAAGAGGTATGCGTGTGTGCTGTACGTGTGTCCTATCCTGAGTCTGCAAAGTGTTACTTCTGTGTGGCGGTTCTTTGATACCGGCGGCCAGTTGCCAAGATACGGCTTGATAACATGTAGTTTATTTTCTGTTTGTTCGTCCCACAAGCACTGCCAGAAAGCCCTTAGCTTTTTTCTTATTGAGGGCTTGAGGTCCATTACAGGGACAGTCGTGGAAGTGTTGGAAGCGTTCGCGTTGACGGATGTGGCTAGCTCGTCAGCCAACACGTTTCCCTCTATCTCTCGGTGCCCCGGCACCCAGCATACGACGATATGCTGTTTGGACTGAGAGGTTGTGCATAATGCTGTGTAAAGAGATAGAATTACAGGGTTTTTATATTTCCTGACAGTTTTCAAAGCATTTACAACACTCAAAGAGTCTGTGTGTATAACTGCCTTTGGGATATTAGATTCATTAATGTGTTTAACGGCAGCCAATATCGCGTAGGCCTCTGCTGTGGAAATACTTGTGTTAGGGTGCAGAACACCGGCATCTGAAAAAGATGGACCGACCGCTGCGTAAGATACGCCAAAATTACACTTCGATGCGTCTGTAAAGAATTCAGGAGAGGAGTATTTGTGCTGTAATTCGAGGAAGTACATTCGTATATGCGCGACAGGCGCGTGCTTTGTGACAGCTACGAAAGATGTATCACAGTCTATTGGCTGCCACTGCCACGGCGGGGGCCGTATAGCAGGGGACATAAGGTGGTATTCAAGCAGTGGAACCCTTGTTTCTTCAGCCATGTCTCTAACACGCATGGAGAAAGGCTGTGCCACTCTGGGCCGGTTGCGGAAAAGTTGGCAACTGGACAAATCGTTTACGGTGTAATACGCGGGATGCTGACTGTTTCCGTTCACTCTAAGAAAATACATGAAAGACGAATATGTTCTCTGCAGATGCAGTGACCACTCATCCGATTCAACGTACAGGCTTTCCACTGGGCTTGTTCTAAAGGCGCCTGTGGACAGGCGAATTCCTAAGTGGTGGACGGGGTCAAGCATCTTTAGAGCAGTTGGAGTAGCCGACTGGTAAACTATGGCTCCATAGTCTAGTCGTGTGCGTATGAGGCTTTTGTACAAGTTCAAGAGGCATTTTCTATCACTGCCCCAGGTTGTGCGTGAGAGTACCTTTAAGATATTCATTGTTTTCATGCACTTGTCTTTAAGATATTTTATGTGCTGTACAAAGGTTAGTTTCGCGTCTAAGATTATGCCTAAGAATTTATGTTCCCTGTTTACGGGCAGACGCTCACCATGCAACACAATTTCAGGATCAGGGTGCAGGCCTCTTTTTCTAGAGAAAATGACACAGATGCTTTTTTGTGGGTTCAGTCTGAACCCGTTCTCATCAGCCCATTTGGAGACCCTGTTAAGACCAAGCTGGACCTGTCGCTCACAGATTGCAAGAGAACTTGATTGGAATCCTATCTGCACATCCTGAACATACGTTGAATAGAATATGTTACGTGGTATGTGTAGACGAAGAGAATTCATTTTTACTATAAAGAGCGTGCAGCTGAGCACACCGCCCTGCGGCACTCCTGTTTCCTGTATAAATTTCCGTGACAAGACATTGCCCACTCGAACACGGAATGTGCGATTAGACAGATAGCTTTCAATAACACTAAATATATTGCCATGTATACCTAACTGTGAGAGGTCTCTCAATATCGCAAACCGCCACGCAGTATCATAAGCTTTCTCCATATCTAAGAATACTGATAAAAAAAACTGCTTATGAACAAAAGCTTCACGAATACGTGCCTCGATACGTATGAGATGGTCACTGGTGGATCGACCCTCGCGAAAACCGCACTGGTATGGGTCGAGGAGTTTATTAGATTCGAGGATATGTAGTAGGCGACAGTTAATCATTTTTTCGAATACTTTGCAGAGGCAACTTGTTAGTGCTATGGGTCTGTAGCTTGATACAGAGGAAGGATCCTTTCCCTGCTTTAGAATTGGGATTACGATAGCCTCCTTCCAAGCAGAGGGGATCTCGCCGGAAAACAATATAATGTTGTAAAGGTAAAGGAGGGTTTTTTGTGTTTCGGGGGGTAGTTGTTTCAACATCTCATATATTATGCGGTCTGAACCTGGGGCGGATGTATTACAACAGTTTAGTGCTGTCTGCAGTTCTGCTATACAGAATGGATCGTTGTACGCCGCACTTTTAGCAGACTTTCTTTCTAATTTTTGCTGTTCTATTTATGTTTTCTACTTTAGGAAGGTTTCGGAGTAGTGTGAAGAGCTCGATATGTATTCAAAATGTGCACCGAGAGAGTTGGCTTGGTCTTCAAGGCTTTCTCCGTGGCTATTTACTAGAGGTAAGGAATACGTTTGCTGCCCATTAACTTTCTTCACTTTATTCCAGACTTTCTTCTCATCTGTATACGAGTTGATGCTAGATATAAATTTTACCCAGCTCTCTCGTCTTGCTTGCCGGCGCGTTCTCCTTGCCTGGGATTTGATATGCTTAAAGTTTTCCAAGTTTTCTGCTGTTGGCGAATCGCGAAGCAGCGCCCACGCTTTGTTCTGCTTCCTCCGTGCTTGCCTACATGCATCGTTCCACCAGGGAACACGCCGCTTGGAACCCATGCCGCTCGCTTGAGTAATACATTTGCAGGTGGCATCCAGTATAAAAGCTGTAAAATATGCAACAGCATCATCTATAGTTATACCAGACATCTCAGTCCAAGTCATGTGTGTAAGAGATCTGTAGCGTTCCCAATCGGCTGTGTCAATCTTCCACCGAGGGACCTGCGGGGGAAGTTGATCTTGTTTCGGCGTAGTTAGGGTTATTGGGAAGTGGTCACTCCCATATGGGTTGTTAATCACATTCCATTTAAAATATGGTAAAAGCGTCGGCGATAAAATGCTAAGATCTATGGCAGAGTATGACTTGTTGGCTAGGTTAAAATATGTGGGCTCCTTTGTAGAAGAGAAAAGCATTTGTTCAATGACGCGACCTCGCGCATCACAGCGTGGATCGCCCCACAAACTGCTGTGTGCATTAAAATCATCGAGAATCATATAGGGTTCTGGGAGCTCATCTATTAATGATTCTAAGTCGCGTCTGTGAAGCTGATAATGTTGTGGTATGTACAAAGAGCAGATGGTAATGAGTTTATTTAAAAGTACGGCTCGAACGGCCACGGCCTCAAGGGCCGTTTGGAGCTTTAAATGCTGACACGCTACACTTCTTTCAGCAATAATGGCTACACCGCCAGATGATGCGACAGCATCCTCGCGGTCTTTGCGAAATGTAACATACTTTCGGAGAAAGTGTGTGTGTATAGATTTTAAGTGTGTTTCCTGTAAACACAGCACTTTTGGATTGTGTGTATGGATGAGTTCTTGCACATCATCAAGATTCCTAAGAAGACCTCTGACATTCCATTGAATGATTTGTGTATCCATATTTTAAATTTAATTGGTGTTATGTTTACGGAAACGGAAGGGATGTCTTAGATTACAGAGCCCTTTCGAGGCCATGTAACCGGGGTTTTGCTCTTTTTGAAGCGTTCGAGGAAACCTCGCCGCTCCTTAGGCGCTTGGGGCGCCTTGGGGATAGGTGTAGTGTCCATTGCCTCTTGTGAGGCGCCGGACACGTGCTCTTGTGAGCGAGAAGTTACCAGGGAAGGTCCCGCCTTGGAGGGCAAGACTCCTGCGCCCACCAGCCCGGAGGTCGATGGGGTTCCCTGGGGGATTTGGCTGCGCCGGCCATTGCCAGCACTGGAAGGGACCTGGGAGGTTGAGGCAGCCTCGGCTGCGCCCACCCTCGGGGTCGATGGCCCCTTTTCCTCGGTTGGCGGAGCCGCGCTAGCTGCAACCACCGTGTGGGAAGATGGCGTAACTGCGGACTCACTGCGTGTGGGTCGGACAGTCGCCGGAGGCCGTTGTGACGCTGCCCCCTGACGCGCCACTTCGGCAAAGCTTTTCTTTGGCAGGTATGCTACCCGCCTGCGTGCCTCTTTGAACGTTATATTTTCCTTAACTTTAACTGTTGCAATTTCCTTTTCTTTTTTCCAACAGGGGCACGACCGCGAGTACGCGGCGTGATCCCCGTCACAATTTACACAGTGGAGAGCGTTCTCACAAGCTTCAGAGGTGTGTTCTTGATTACTACATTTGGCACAAGTTTGGCGGCCTCGGCAGCTCTGCGAGCTGTGGCCAAAGCGCTGGCATTTGAAACAACGGAGTGGGTTGGGCACGTACGGCGGACGCGGAGCTTGATGTACCCGGCCTCGATTGACTCGGGCAGGACACTTGAACCAAATGTGATTATTAGGTGCTTGGTCTGGATCTCTTTGCCATCTCGCCTTATCTTAATTCTTTTGACATTGATAACATTTTGCTCACTGAAGCCCTCCAGGAGTTCCGCTTCAGTCAGTTCAAGCAGATCGTCATCCGACACAACACCGCGGGTGGTGTTCAATGTACGGTGCGGCGTTACTGTTATGTGGGTCTCCCCAAATGACACTAGTTTCGGTAGTTTTTGATATTGTTTCAAATCGCGGAGCTCCAAGAGGAGGTCACCGCTTGCCATCCTGGACACCTTGTAACCTGGACCAAAAACATCAGTCAAGGACTTTGACACAAGGAATGGTGAAATGTTTCGCACTGCTCTGTTTGGCTTTTCGGAGTGAATAACATGGAACCGGGGAAAATTCTGGATTTGGTGTCCAAAAAACTGAAATACCTCTTAGGTGCGGCCTCGTTTCTGAGGGCGATCGGGAAGTTTGGGAAAAGAAGTTTCCATGAAAGTATATAAAAATTCGGCAACAGCGCCGACCGCCCATCACGGAGCCCAACGAGGGCACGCGGCAGAGCTTGCATGCAAGTCTGCACGACGCCAGTCGTACGCCGCCACTATAACCAAATATGGTGTACCCAAGGTTGGATAGCCACACCGGGTTAACCCTTGCCGCCAAGAAGGAAGTAAACAGAAGAGAGAAGGAGACAGGAAAGGTGGAAAGTAAGGGAAAGACGAAGGTTGTAGGAAGAGAGAGACAGGAAAAGGCGACTGCCGATTTCCCCCGGGTGGGTCAGTCCGGGGGTGCCGTCTACGTGAAGCAGAGGCCAAAGAGGTGTGTTGCCTCCGCCGGGGGGCCTTAAAGGTCCGAACACCCGGCATCTGCTCAACCCCCAGGATCCCCCTTTCCCCGGACACGGCTAAGCCGCGCACGGCTACACGCGGGAGGGTCCAACCCTCGTGTGCTCGGGTACGTGGTGTCGCAACACACCAAACGCCTGCTTACGCAGACGCCCCTGCGGGGGTGTTGTCTGTGCTCTTTGTAATAAAAAGAGAGATGTTAATTTGTTGTCGTGGTTTCTTATTAGTGTAAGAATGTGGAAATTTGGCTGCTGATGAGCCGGCTTTCCCAATGTGATAGCTAACACACACATTCATAAACTACATGACAGAACAGCATAAATAGAAAAATAAAATATTGTCGAAAGCTCTCATATTCGCACAAAGTGAAACTCTGCATACTCGCTGTATACATACAAAGGTGTCGATGAAAACTGTAAATCTATGCATGTACAAAACAGAAATATGGTATGTGTTTAGAAAAAGTTTATTTCGACAAGAGACGATATATGACTTGTCACAAGCACAATGACTCTACTCAAGAACAAATAAGGCTTCAACAGCACCTAATAATATTCCTAGAGGAAGCCGTAGAGGTTCTGAATGTACTTGGTATTGATTTCAAGATTTTTGACGGTAGTAAGTCAAAAATTATTAGCCAACTAAGATTTACTAAATATTTTGTATAAGGTATATTTCTCTTAGTATAGCGTCTTTCTTATCAGAAAAGCTTGATTTAATCATCTCATATTTTGACTTCCACAACTGAGGTGCACCGTATTTACAGCAAAGCTGGTAATACGGTTTCGCTCGCGCGATAACAGCAGCGGGAAGGCAGCCCAAGAAACTACCGGTCACGGGCCTTATCATTGTACGGCGCCGCAACACAAACGCGTTTTTAAGTTATTTGACCATATGGAAAGTCTATATTTAGGTTTTGAGATAAAACACATGCGCTTTGAGCCTCGACAATAATAAGTAAAATGTTTCGTACAAGTTGAGGCAACATTAGCTTGTAATATTGTCATTACATACAGAGGAAAACTGTTGAAAACCAGCGGGTTTAGATTTTAACGCATCGGCGACAACGCCTTTTTGCTCACTATACCTTTAGCGGGCTACATGAGCGAGAAAAACCGGAAGCCATCCAGGGCCTATGCTAGAAAATGTTGTATAGAAATTTTAAGTTTTCTTGCTGTTCGTCGAACTGACGAAGATCCTCCGCCGCCAACGAAGACCACGAAGAGACCATCTCGATGACATAATAACGACACGCCGTGTGTTTAAACTGAAAGTTATGTTTTACTTAAATGTGGCAAACTATAATGGCAGGACACAAGTGAATTTAGAAGTGCGTGTGCCATTTAAGGGTTAAAGGAATAGTGCTAAAGCCTTGTTTTCAGCGCGTTTAGAGAAGTTTTTCCGTTTGGCTGAGCGGGAAGGAAAACAGAGATTTATCATTTTTAGAATATACGGGCCACTCTATGGGTGACCTGTGCCGAAACGTTGTGCAGGGCAGGTCGACTACATGTTTTTAATGTAACTACTGGTCTTCACCCAATTTCTGATGCATTGTACAAAACTTGTTCCTTCTATCCGGCCTCCTCGGAAAACTAGGCGAGGCACCGTGTTCATAATTCAGTGAACTAGGAAGCATGTTGTGAGTGACGAAGAATAAATGTTTATTCTTGGTAGGCTATTTATAGCCTTTTTATAATGTTACTCAATGAAGCTTTCTAGAGTATCACGCTGCAGTTATGCGCGATGTTTCCCACGCTCATAAAACAGCTGCCCGAAGCGCCAACTTTAAATTAAGAGAAAATAAGGGCAATGTTAAGACTTTGTGTGACAAAATAAACCCTACGAAAACTAATGTCATTTCGCGCAAAAAATAAAGTTATTACTAGTAATCACACTTTAGTGTGTGCTGGTAAAGAACTGCAAATTGTGGATGAACATAAAATATTAGGGGTCACTTTTTTTTCGCACCTTACTTGGGATAGACATACTGAGGATATCTGCGAAAAAAGTCTGCTATCACAAGCGTTCTGTCTCGATGTCGGCGTCTTCTTCTAATCAAGGCAAAACTGAACATTTATTATGCCTTCTTTTCATCCCATTTAAATTACTGTAGCTTAGGTTGGGCGACTACAGGAAAGACAAATATTATGAAAATCCTTTTCTTTGCAAAAGAAAATGATTCGGCACATTGACAAAGTGGGTTATCTGGAGACAACGCGGCCAGCGTTCTTCAAGCACAAAATTATAAAACTAGAATATTTCTACACTTGTCGCCTTTTAAATTCATTTTATTTTTCAAATACTGCCTTCAGAAATTTCCTAGTGTCTAGCGCATCTTCGGCACCGAAATTCAATTCTTCTAATACAAGAAATAGTGATACGTGGTATGTTCCGTGGTTTCGTAATAAATATAGCCTACAGTCGTTAAAACATATTCTACCACATATATTAAATAAATATCAAGGTACATATACTTTTTCATCCAAGGAAATGCAAGTGCATGTTGTAAACATGTGATCAGTGATTGTTTATCGTTCTTTAGAGACAACTGTGTTACTGATTTTGTAACCCTTACATATGTATTTCTACCTTCTGGAGTATCGAATATGTTTCTTTTTTTAGTCTCTATTATCTAGTCTCTATATCATAGCGAATTGTGTTAGCTTTGTTAGTAACTCTTACACACATACTTCCATTTTTCTGATGTATCAAATATTTTTTTCTCTTGGTCTCTATTTTATTTTCGGTTTTGTTATTGTGCATTTTCGTAAATAATTTATTCTGAGTGTCTAACGATGTTACGATTTTGATGCAACCACCATGTATGCGTTGTAACGGACCATCGGCCTAGTCAAGCTGTTCTTCCAACAGCTTTTAGCCTTTGGTATCCACCAGAACCCTTGTAATTCCGGAAATAAAAATAAATTGAAATTGAATTGAAAGGTGTGATGTTTCTTTCCAGAACACAAGCACATAAAACACTTAATGAATACCAGGTTTTTTCGGTGTCCTCGTGCGCAGTACGAAGATTGTATTTGGTTTCTCCAGTGTCATTGGTTCATATTTGCCACCTTGTTCATATTTGTGGAAATTCAGGGAAATGATATGGGTAACATGTGCGGAAAGTTCAAAGTGTGTGGCTTTTTTGACTACATAGTTACTATATAGCTTTGACTTATAGTTGCGCCAACTATCCTAGCGGCGAAGTTCGAAGAAAATATAGTACGAAACTATGCACTATGTTAAGCTCTTGTGGATCAAATGCAACCCTGGTTTCATACATACATACACACACACACACACACACACACACATATATATATATATATATATATATATATATATATATATATATATATATATATATATATATATTGTAGTGTTATCGAGCACGCGTGATGTAGCGTTATCAAGCCCGCGTGCTGATGTATAGCATGAGCAAGACCGATTACACGTGTCGCACTCTTGCTATCATGTCCAGTCATGTGACCTTTTCTGTTTCGTTATAAAACTAACGACACCAAGCAATAAAGCGTTCTTTGATCTGCCACTACCCGCCGGCTACGTTCCGTTACTTCAGTGGCGACGAGGATGGGATAGGACCGGCTGCACGATGACGTCCAGGCCACCTGAGTTCGACGACACCACCAGTAGCTGGAACACTTACCGGGTCCGTTTGGAAGCCTTTTTTGAGGGCCACAGCATCACAGATCCCGGGAAACAGCGTGCGCTTCTTGTGTCAGCACTAAGTGACAACGTGGTTCGCGTACTTCAAGGCCAGTGCCAGTCAGAATCGGTGAACCACCTGAGCTATGAGGCCGTCGTACAGCACCTGGACAACCACTTCGATCCCCAAGTCAACGAGATAGCAGCAAGCTATGCTTTTTTCATGCGGAACCAAGCAGAAAGCGAAAAGGTACGGGACTACATAACCGACGTGAGACGTCTTGCAAAAGATTGCAGTTTCGACAAGTTTTTGGATCGCATGTTGAGGGATCGGATTGTCTGCGGAATCCGTGATGAACAAGCTCGACGACACATGTTGTCTCAGAAGAAGTTGACCTTGGCAGAGGCCGAAGCTTTCGCTCTAGCAGCGGAAACCGCAGAAACAAATGTCCGGGCTATGCAGGAGAGGAGGTTCAACGACAACGGTGCTGCGAACTTCATACAGAAGCACAGGATAAATCCGCAGAAGTCCGGACGTGGACATGGATCCATGACCGAGGCTACGCAATGCCCGAGATGTGGCTCGATTCATGTTTCGGAAGTGTGCAGACACAAGAAAGCGACGTGCTACAAGTGCGGCAGGAAGGGACACCTGGCAAGGATGTGCTCTAGTGGTCGCGCTAACCCCTCAGGCACGTACGCTGTGAAAGAGCTAGACGGCAGTGACGAAAGCGGAGAAGAAATGCTCTACGCTTTGGTGACTCACAGCTACAGTAGTAACGAGTCCGCACGGCTATTCGAAAGGGATTTCATCTGGGAAGGCCGAAAACTGCGCATGTTGGTGGATACAGGATCCACTATCAGCGTAATTCCAAGGACGGTATTCGAAAACCATCGCGGATGGTGGCCGACACTGGAGAAAACTTCACTGCGGCTGACATGCTTCCTGGGGCCTCTACCGGTCCTTGGCCGAGTGGCCATGAAAGTCGAATGCGATAATACGCAAGTAGACAGCTCGCTGGTGGTAGTGGATTGCCACGGGCCTCTGTTGTGCGGCCGGAACACCATCCAAGCCTTTCGGAGTGCTGGCATACCGCTACTGGAAGAATGCGCGCCGCAGAGCGTAAATGTGGTTCACTGCGACGCAGCGACAGCGAAACTTTTGGCTAAATTTCCAGAAATTTTCGAGGAGAAGTTGGGGTGTTGCAAGGGGCCGCCCGTGAAACTACACAAAAAGGAGGCCGCTGTACCACGCTTTCTCAAGGCTCGACCAGTGCCGTACGCGCTTCGGGAAAAGGTGTCTGCCGAAATTGACCGCCAAGTACAGGAGGGAGTGCTTTCACCAGTGAGAGTTTCCGAGTGGGCTACGCCCGTCGTGCCCGTAGTGAAGCGAAACGGTGATATTAGACTGTGCGGCGACTTCAAGCTAACCGTTAATCAGGCGACACATCTGGAACAGTACCCGTTACCGAAAATTGAGGACATCTTCGCATCTTTGTACGGGGGGGAGTTGTTCACCACTTTGGATTTGCGGCATGCGTATAATCAACTTCCACTGGACGACGAGGCACGAGAAATGGCCGTGTTGAACACGCACAAAGGGTTGTTTGCATACAACCGCCTCGCGTTCGGAATTGCATCGGCTCCGGCTTTGTTCCAGCGCCGCCTCGAGTCCGTTCTGCAAGGCCTGCCGCGCGTCAAGGTGTACTTGGATGACATCATTATAGCCGAAAAGCAGAACGACAACTCAACTCTCCGGCAAGTCTTCGAGCGGCTGCGCGACAATGGACTCAAGTTGAACCGTGACAAATGCAGGTTCCGCGAGAAGCAAGTTTCGTTTCTGGGCCACAGGATCGACGCAACTGGCCTGCACCCTCCTGAGAATATGGAAGCCATCACCGACGCACCAAGGCCGGAGACGGTGAGCCAGCTAAAATCCTTTTTGGGATTGCTCACTTATTACGCCAAGTTTTTACCTAACCTTGCAACCACGTTAGTCCCACTCTATAGGCTGCTGGCTAAAGGAGTTCGATGGCAATGGCAAGCCGAACACGAGAAAGCCTTCCAGGCAGCCAAGCGAGCTATGGTGGCAGCGGAACTACTCGTGCACTACGACCCCGAAAAGCCGTTGCGGCTTGAATGCGATGCCTCGCCAGTTGGAGTTGGCGCGGTGCTGTCACACCGAATTGGGAATACAGACTATCCCATATCGTTCCGTTCGAGGGCACTGACACCTGCTGAGCGGAATTACTCGCAATTGGAGAAAGAAGCATTGGCTTTGGTGTTCGGCGTTACTAAGTTTAGAGATTACCTGTTGGCGAAGCATTTTACTCTGGTGACGAATCACAAACCATTGACAGGACTGTTTCACCCGGAGAGGCCGATACCGCAAATGGCAGCAGCGAGAATTCAACGATGGGCATTGCTACTGTCGGCTTACCATTATGACCTCGAGTACCGCCAAGGACAGCTAAATGCTAACGCAGACGCTCTCAGTCGCCTTCCACTGCCGTGCTTAGGTGACCGAGGAGGGCAAGAACCCATGGAATACGTGCTTTATACGCGGAGCCTAAATTCCATGACCCTTTCCGCTCAGCACTTAGCGGAACTGAGCCGATCGGACGATACGCTGCATCAGATCAGGGGGTGGATCTCACATGGCTGGCCGCGGCAGTTATCGGTAGCACAGCAACACCTGATGCCGTACTTTTCTCGCCGTAACGAGCTCACGGCCTGTCACGATCTGCTTTACTGGGGCCATCGAGTAGTGCTGCCAGACGCGGCGCGACGATGCATGCTAAAGGAACTGCACGAAAGTCACCCCGGTATCAGTGCCATGAAGCGCACAGCGCGAGCGCTTTTTTGGTATCCTGGACTAGATAGGGACATCGAAGTGTTGGTTAAGAGCTGCCCTCAGTGTATACAATGTTGGCCCATGCCGGCTGCGGAAGTTCCGTCTCCATGGCCGGCGAGCAACAAACCATGGTACAGGTTGCATATGGACTTCGCGGGCCCCATCAGTGGCTTCCAAGTTTTTGTGTTGGTGGATGCCGAGACGAAGTGGATTGAGGCCATACCTTTGAAGACCGCCACAGCGGAAACGACCATTCAAGTACTTCAAGGTATTTTCGCACGTTTTGGCCTGCCCTACTGCTTAGTGTCTGATAACGGACCACAGTTTTCAAGTGCCACTCTGTCCTGTTTCTTGAAGGAAAGCCACGTGAAACACATCAGAACAGCCCCATACCATCCTCAGTCAAATGGTTTGGCGGAACGGGCTGTACGGACAGTAAAGGAAGGGCTTCGGAAGAATCCGGCAGGTACATTGCAGGAGCGACTAATCAAGTTTTTATTTCGTTATAGAACGACACCATTGGAAGGGGGAAAATCGCCCGCCGAACTGCTGTTGGGCTTCCGTCCCCGAACCAGGCTGACAGCTTCACTGACAGACAAAAAGGTGGCAGAAAATGATTGTTCCGGTGAACCTGTTCTAGGAGCAGCAACAACACCAACACGGTATCAACCTGGCAGGCAAGTATGGTCACGCCAGTTTCAGTCTGCTCGGAAGTGGATGCCGGCGACAGTAGTGTCCACGACGGGAGCACGCATGGTTACATTGGAAACACCGGAGGGACCGCAGCGGCGCCACGTAGACCAACTCCGGCCACGGCTCGGCACAGGGTCGTCACCTAGCAAGCCGAGCGAAGTCCACACCGGCGACGAAGCTCAGTGTAGCGCCGAGCGGGCCGCAGCTCATGAAGGTTCGGACGCACGGGTTGTCGGCTCTCAAGCCGAAGACCAACAGCCACCACGTCGTTCGACTCGCCTACGGAAGCCCCCAGAGCGTCTCACTTACTCCAGCTTAGGGGGAAGGGATGTAGTGTTATCGAGCACGCGTGATGTAGCGTTATCAAGCCCGCGTGCTGATGTATAGCATGAGCAAGACCGATTACACGTGTCGCACTCTTGCTATCATGTCCAGTCATGTGACCTTTTCTGTTTCGTTATAAAACTAACGACACCAAGCAATAAAGCGTTCTTTGATCTGCCACTACCCGCCGGCTACGTTCCGTTACTTCATATATATATATATATATATATATATATATATATATATATATATATATATATATATATATATATATATATATATATATATTTATATATATTTATATATATATATATATATTTATATATATTTATATATATTTATATATATTTATATATATTTATATATATTTATATATATATATATATATATATATATATATATATATATATATATTGCGAAATGCCTGAAAATGTCACACTGTGGTTTTCAGCAACGTTTTTCAATGTTCAGGGAGAACTAAACCACACACAAAATAGAAATTGTGTTAACATGCGGGGCCAAGTTTCCTACAAGGTGACCCGAAATTTTGAAATGTTACTGGCGTCATTAGCAACTATTGGAATAATTATTGTAGCTTTTTTCAATGTTTCCTTCTGTGATATGGGTATTGTACTTGATTTGTCTGATGTCCTCAATGAACTATCCCAACCACATTGTTTACATTCAACTAAATCAAGGGGAAGGTTATGGGTAACGTGCGCAGAAAATTCGAAGTGCCTGGGTTGATCAGGGTTCTGGAAAGCAAATTGCTTATGCAAATGCACTGAAGCGTTGTGAGTAAGCTTTACGAGTACCACAAAAATTTTACCATCTACCCTGAAGTAACTACAAATGCCCCCAAAATCAAGTTCAACGAACTTGGTGGAATCGCTATCGCCAATTTGTGAGTCAATTTAAACGCGTGCGGATAAAATACCAGCTTTGTGAAATAACCGTTTATGAAGTGCACGAAAGTGTCAGCTTGCCGTTTTCATCTACGTTTGCGAATGTCCTGGCAAAACTTTACGTTACACGAACTTTGTATTTGTTTGTAGAAATGCAGGGCACGTTAAATGAAATGTGTCCAGAAGTTTATGCATTCACGCTTTAATTACAAGCGTTGTCAATGTTTATTGAACCCTCGTTTTCAAAATTTTTCTACAGATGATACGCCGCTCTCCTGGCGTCCTGCATAAAAGAATTGAGGAAGCTCCCCTACGCTTAGTCGCAGTCAGTGCTACTTATACAGCGGGTGATGTGAAGACAAAGTTCAAAGTTCAGACGTGTTTTTCAGGCCTTGGCAATGTGTTACGTATTCGAGCGCTCTTGAGCGTAATGAGGGCGTCTTATAAGCCGAGCAAAATTTTGCCTGTTGCCGTGGCAGAATTACAATGCCACCAAGACAAATTTCGCGACAAGAAGTTCAACGCTACGGAAAGGTTTGAAAAAAGTTCCTCGTTCCTGTCCTAAATATAAGCGTTTCATGCAACCACTGAACCCTTCTTTCTTTTTTCCTTTTCTCGTTTCTTGTGGCGTTCATAACCGATTTCTCTGGTGTTCTCCACTAACTAAACAAGGCACCTTGTTCATATTTAGCGAAAGTGAGGGGCTACTTATCAGCCATGTGTAGGCAAAGTTCGCAGTGTGGGGACTGTTTATGACTTTTGCAGGAAACACGTATCTAAGTGATTCCGAAGGCTTATAAGTGTGTTTTACGAACAATGTGTAATTTATGCCGATGCACTGGAATAATATTGCGATAAAGGGGTGGGGCTGTGGGGCGCCCTGGAAGGCACCATGTCCAATAGTGTGCGGCAGAAAACTTTGTCTGGACGAAAACTGCTTTTGTAAAAATTTATTAAGAAATGTTGGAAAGCCTGATACGCTGGCAAGGCTTTAAACTGGATAGTCATGTACGGGTAACGCTTTCGAGTACGTGATTAAGTTAGAGCCAACTCGGTCTTATCGCAACTGCTCAAGCGAAACGGCTTCGCTGGAAATTGAGTTGTGATGCGGCAAGGTCGCATTGGTCTGCTGTAATTATTTTGATGCATTCCAGCCAGCTTCAACTGAAGTAGTAAATTTCGCTTGTAAGAGTGCTGGCACGATTAGCTTTCCTTACTGTATTTCTCCAGCTACGAAACATATGCGGCAGCACCACCGCACTGATTCCTTCATCCGACATGTCGTTCAGCGCATCGTGATTCAGCCTTTGCAGTTATACGAACTCACTTTTTGTCCAAGCTGCGACGCAAGATGCACATGAAGTGTTTACCAAACGGCCGCTTATTCTGTAGAGTTGAAATGCAAGAGTTACTATTCAGGAAAATAACGTATGAATTGAATGCAGTGCAAATGTGTTCTTGATACTTTGTCACCGCTATTAATGCCGTGACGGTGATGGTGCGGTAAGTAAAAACATTGAGGCTGCTTTGGAAGAACACGATATAACGAGTTGAGCCATAGCGCATTACGCTGGACTATGGAACCATACCGGAGACACCGGATACATTAACCACGCTAGATAGCTTTAGGCTAGGACAGCCTGAATTGTAAGCGATCACAGGCGTGGAAAAGAACGTGAAGTAATATTGTGAAGAAAAGTGGTAGAGAAAGCAAGAAGAAAAACATTCCGCTTTACCCATCTTAAGATGTCTGTCGACGCTAATGCGATAGCATTGGATCAGTATGACCACACAGTATCACACTATCAAAACGAGTTATGCGTGAGGCGTGTTATGAAGTAGGAGACCTCTTGTGCGCTCGCCTCAGAACACTAGGCGCCATCTAACGCCGCCGCCACGACGCCTGAAGTGGCATTAGAAATGCATGGCGCCCCAGTGGGTGCGAACGCATGAGAAACGCGGCATGCGAAAACCGCGTTCCTCTCTCGTCAGTCTTTCTGGACACAGAGTCTAGCGTGTCCTGAAATACTCACCAGGGGACGTATCCTGTAAGAGTCCGCCTAGTGGACATGTCCATCTCGTCTAGTGCTGAAGCGCTGATTGGCTGTGTCACTTCGCCGCTGTGGACGCGTAGCCCAGCCCAGTCAATCATAGCTACAACAGCCGACTAAATGCAGATGCCCACTAGGTAGACTCTTACAGAATACCTCCCCAGATGTCCAGAAAGACACACCAGAAAGACGCACCAGATACGGATGGATGGATGGATGGATGTTATGAGCGTCCCTTTTGGAACGGGGTGGTGGGCTGCGCCACCAAGCTTTTGTCATCTTATTGTCTAATGTCCTACGTATGTAAAAGAACGAAAAAAAAACACGATGAATTCCCATAATCAAAGTTTCTGAACCCCTACAGTGAACTTTGTTTTTGTACGTGTCCGTTTGTCATTTCCCTACTTTTCTTCCACCAATCTTCCAGTCGCTTCCTACATATCTCTATTGAGTACATGTTTACTTTACCCCTGCTGTCGCTGAACCCAAGGGCTTCGAGGACGCCAGTGGTGCCTAAACCGACCGCTGGGCAGATGTCTTCACATTCTTATAAAACATGTTCCATCGTTGCTGTTGTTGTGGTCTTGAGTGGCCGTGGCGCATACCTACACTGGGGGATTGGCCATGAATCGGGTGGTTAGAGTAGGTGCATAAAATAATAATAATAATAATAATAATAATAATAATAATAATAATAATAATAATAATAATAATAATAATAATAATAATAATAATAATAATAATAATAATAATAATAATAACAAGGGAGTTAACAATTTGAACATTGGAGTTTAAAAGTAAACGTTTTGTGTTTGGAGAGAAAAAAATAATCAGAAGAAAACTGAGTATAAAGAAAGAGACAAAAATAATAGATAAGAAATAAAACAAAGCTATGGTGAGGAGGGAGAATGATCAGTCTAACATGGAAATTGATTGGCTTCAGTTAGGTAATTTTGGATTGCCAAGCAAACATTTCTGTGACTGAACACAAAAATGGAGGCTCCAAAAGATAGGATCACAGGCACTGATAAATTTAGACCAATAGTGCGAAGCGGGATTTCGAATAGTCGTTTTCTTATAATAGAGAAACGCCTGCAAGAAAACAAAAAAATGTCGATTGTCTCCGCTTCGCCACAGAATGAGCCTAATGGTGAGGGGACCAGACCAGAGCTGTGTAGATAGAAGTTCAACCAGGTATACGGTAGCGCAGCCTCGTGATAGGCACTTCAATTTTCCGTGTTCGACCAAAATCTCTGTGCCAAGGGTATAGGAGATGTCGGTAATCCACAGAGTTGGTAATTGCGGAGCCTGATACTGCCTGCATAATGACACTTCTGCGAGATCTAGCAGCAGCAACATGAGCAGTCAAAAGGCAGCAAGGGTGGGCCACTTATCGATGCCTTGGCTAGAGAGTTTGCCATTTCATTTACAGTTAGTCCTTTGTGGCCAGGCACCCAAATAAAAGGTATGCTTCTCAAGTACCCAGGTACCAATGATTGAAACGTCCTCAACACGCGAGAATCACGAGAAGCAGTAAGGGATGAGCGCAATGATAACGAATCAGTGACTATCACGACTGACGTAATTCATGGTCCTAATTTGCGTAATGCCAGCAGCACGGCCATGATTTCGGCTAAAAAGATTGAATTAGTAAAGGCCAGGTGCAGAAGAACAGGACTCAAGAAGAAGAAAACAAACGACAAGACCGGCGCCTTGTGTTCGTTTGTGTTCTTCTTCTTGAGTCCTGGTCTTCTGCGCCTTGCCTTTACTAATTCAAGCATGAACCAACTAGCCCAAGCAAGAGTTTTACTTAAAATGATCGTTATGAAATCTGGCAGCCGAAGAGAAAATGTCCAATGAAGAATCGGGGAAAATATTTCTACACCTGACTTTTCTTCATATTGTGAAGCAGATGTCGCAATTACAATGTTAGAAGGTTCTTCAGATGATCTTGTGATATACCGTCTAGAATACGGTTTGGAACTACTTTTGCATTATTAGGAAAAATGTCATCGAAATGAATATCCGTTGCAACAGCTCTGTCGGGAATAAGAAGTACATCGCATATGCGCACGCCCAAAGAGTCAAGTAATTTTTGCACGAATATAATTTGCGGAGTATGTAGTCGCGGCCAGTTGACACCGAAAAACAACGCAGGTTCTGAAAAAAAGATTGTTTGGAGATGTCGCAGCGGCGATTCATAAATCATTAAGAACGTCTGCACTGTCAAAAGCCGGAACCTGCAGGAAAGAGGAGGAACACGGGATTCTAGATAAAGAATAAAATTTGTAACAAATTTAGGAAGACCTAAACACAGACGTAATGCTTCTCTTTCTAAGAGGATCACAGGACGGGACATGTAGGCTGGAGCTCCAGCGAACAGCGCGCAACCAAATCCTAATACAGGGTGAACGTACATACGATATATCATTAGGAGTGTATCTCTTCGCGATCCTATTCGACGACTGCTCAGCCTATGCAATAAGCCAAATGCATGGGTACCTTTTCCAGTCACATGGTCTATGTGTGGGCGCCAGTGGAGAGAGGCGGTATCAATAATTCTCTCTAGCTTTACCGCAGAAAGCACATGCTTCTTCTTTCTTCTTATATCTCGCTTTGTAGGTGCGTGTTCTAAGGCATCCTGATCTCGCTTCGAAAAGTAATGAGCTTCCCTTTGAGTTATCACAAATCCTTTTTTTCCTGATTTTGTTTTTTTCCTCTTAAGTAGTTACTCATGGCAGGTTTCCTTTCCATGGCCGCCACCCATGAGATTACTTCAGCATCTCCGACTTTCTGTTTTACCTTCCTTGTGGCTGTGTTGCTCCCCCTACAGGCCGCATACTTGCTGGTAAGCTTCCTAGTTCTTTTCCACCGCTGTGAATCAATGTTCTTACTGTATAAATGCCTAAACACTCTGCGAGCCCATTTACTTTCTTCCACATTCAGTCGTTCTTCATAATTAATTTTACTGTGAGCTTCCCTCACTTCAACAGTTGTCCTCTAACCAGTGGTCTGCGCCATCTAGTGGCAGTGCTGAGAAGTCCGCGCGTTGCTTCCGAGACGAGAGGCGTGGCGCGCCGTTGCCTGTGAACGCTGAGAACCGTTGCCTCGCTTGCCGCACGGTCAGTGGCACATAGCCAGTGACGCAAGCTGGCGAGACGTTCATTGAACAGCGGCATATACCCAGTGCCTTCGCGGCGCAACTTGCGAAAGCGTAGGCGCGAAAAGGCTTTCATTGAGATCTGGCACGTCCGCAGTGCACTTGTGGCACAGCATGCCAATTCTTCGAGTTGCTTTCTTGAGGAACCATTGTAATGTGGGTTCGATTACGCTCGGCAGCAGCTAAATTTAACAGAAGACGTTATCTGTCGTTGTAGAGCAGCACATTCCCACTGGCACATTCCTATAGTTACCCAAGTTCGCGTCAAAGACGTTCATTGAAGAGCGTCGCACACACCTACTGGCACGCAACAAGTGACCTAAGTTGTCACCGAAGTGGTTCATTGAAGACGAGCGTAGACCATATGGCACATATCAAGTACTCCATGTTGGAGTGAAAGGGGATCGTTGAAGAGCGGCACGTATGTACACATTGCCACATGTTCAGTGACGCAAGTTTCTCTGTGGCACTTGAGGTTACTTATTGGTTCATGCCAAAAACAGGAGTCATCATTAAACCGGACACATACGCTGTGTGACATTCTGCAGAAGATGGGCGGCGGGAGACTGAACACTGCCGCCTAAACAACAATGTTCCTTGCTTTAGTTTGTGCTCAGAAAGGATAATGTAACGTTCTAGATATAATCGATAAGCGCTCATAGGACGTAATGCTGGAGTAATTCGAGCGGGATCAGAGATTCCTGCCTTTTATTGCGTGCAGAAACAGTCAACTTTTTAAGATTAGGAGCTTTTAATAATTTTGCCATTAAAATTAAACACAACAGTACCTAGTAACAAGCATTCCTGCCCACTTGTCGTGTGGAAAATATGCACAAACGATTGCAAAAGAAACTTACGATAAGATGAACCGTTAAAAGTGTCAAAAATGGCCAAATTTCTAGGTGATTGTCCAAAAACCAGGCTTGCCGTTTTCGTTGGTGTTGTGGGTTTGTAAGGGCAGTTCATTTTTAGCAACGATGTGCAAAATAGCTTTATAAAAATATGAACGCACAACGAACATTTTGTTAGTTATTAAACTTTGTGCAATTCAGAACATCGTCCAAATGCGGAAGCTGCATCATGCACATTGTCACGGTTAAGATATTGTTCTGGCTGGTACAAAGGTGTGTGCTAAAATCTAACATTGATTCTGTGTCATTTAACCGATACTCTTATGTCATTAAAAATTCGTTTAAATTAAACAAGAAATGATTGCGATGACTGCTTGACTGTTTTTAGTTTTTATCTCAACCAACCCAAATCTCCCCCGAAGTTTTTTCGAACTCGCACAAATATGTTGCTTGGACGCTGGGCTATTGTTTATTAGCGGAGATAAAAAAAACCACTAGGAGGTAGCTATTGACATTGAGGTTTCAATGTAACGTGTATTGCAGTGGCTCTAGAACGAGATAGAGACCTCATATTCTCCTTTCATATTTAAGTAGTTACTGGTGCCAAACAGTACCACATCCAATAAATTACATGCGCACTATGGAAGACTCGAAAGAAGAGGGTGCGTTTTGTACAAGCAGAGGCAAACGTTTTCTAAATACCTGGCGTGAGAAAAATTTCGCATAGAGAACGTGCAGCAAACTCATCCCGTTTTTTGCAGCGATGCTAAACTGCAGCATGAACCACGGAATTTCAAGGTTTCTTGATCTGACTCTGAGGCACTTCAGGCTTTCTTTTCTGCAGTGCGAGCATTCCGAAAAATATTGTGCACAGCTGTACGTAGGTCTCACTACCCGGTCACCAACAGCTTCACTCGATATCGCCCCCCCCCCCTTTTATTCGCCGCCCCACTTTCTTGGGCGTTGAATGGAAGTTCGGAGTCTACGGTCCATCGGCTGAGCTCTACACCTTTTTCTCATTAAAAGTACGGTTCTCTTCCCCCCTATAACTTTCATTCCGACGCCGAACTTCAGCCCTTTCACGCTAACGCAGCACACCAGTGCTTCCTGCGACGCGATATTAGCGCCGATTTTCTCCGTGTAGGTGTTCGATAGATCTTTACTTCGAAATTGGGTACGCTCCTATTCGCTCTCTTGACGCTCTTTAAAGGGGAAGCGGTGCTTTTGCTGCTACTTCGGCGACCAGTTAAATTCTGCTGCCTCTTCCAGCACGTGACCACCACGACCCTTAATTCGTGGCTGGCAGTTTTATCTTTTCTATCCCACTTATAGTCCGCGTAGGATCTATCGAAAAGCAATTATAATCTTTAATTATAAGACGCGCTTGGGTGGCGTGCGGCGGCCCAGGCGCGTCTTTAGAATTGCTAGTAAGTCCACCGGGGTGTCGGCGCACAAACGCGCCGGACGTTTCTGCGCAGGCGTGAGTAAGAGCGGTTGTGAGACAGAAAATATGGGAGCTTGTGCTCCTTGAATTTCTGACCGCCTAGGTACTTAGGAAGAGAAGTTTTTTTTGCCATTTTTGCATAGGCTTCTCCCTAGGCGTGCCGGCACCGCGGAGTGAGGTCACGCGCTGGTCATGCCCCTGCGCGAGTTCGTTTAACCTACGACGCTGCTTACCGTGGCGGTGAACCAGGGGGAGCAGTGGGCACTGACACCCTATTCGGTGACCGCTGTGTCGAAAGGTATGCCGGACAAACTTCCTCGTGTCTGCGGTGCTCGTGCTGAGTCATTCATGCCGGAACATACCCTTATCGCGCCTTACGGTGCTTTATACCTCAAAATAACGTCACTGATTTTCATGGGGGAAGGGTAGGGACAGTAGTAGAAGCCGGAACTTCTCTCCTGAAGCAGCATCGTGGCTCACGCCAGGCTAAATATATGTCGGACGTACCTGCTTTGCTTCTGTTTCGTTAGCCCCGTGATTTCCGCCTAATGATTTGCCCGCATGTTTGTGCACGAATGCGTTTTTTTCACTCAAAGGGGACCATTGAAAAATGCTTCCGATATGTCACGACTTCAGCATACGAAAAGCTTGGCACGAGCGGAGATACTGCTCCAGGAGAGCGGCCGGACTTCTGCCACGGCCTCCAATGCCCCCCCCCCCCCCCCCGAGAAATTCAGTGATGCTGTTTTGAAGTTAGGGCACCGTAAGCCGCGAGAAAGGTATAATCCGGCAAGACTAACTCAACACGTTGGTCGCAGGCGCGAAAAAGTCTGTCCGACGTGCCTTTACCTTCTGGGATTCGCGTACCTCCGACGTACCTTTAGATACAGCGATTACCAGATTGGGCATTAGTACACACTACTTCACTTGGTTCACCGCGCCGGCAGCCAGTGTCGGAGCGTAAACAAACTCTGCCCCCTCCGCAGTGCCGGCACGCCTAGGGAGCAAACGCACATAACACGAGCAAAGAAACTTCTCCTCCGTAGTGCCCAGGCAAGGTCAGAAATTCAAGGAGCAAAAGCCCCCATTTTTCTCTCTCGCACCTGCCCTTACTCTACGGGGTTATTTAGTGCGTCATATCTTAAAATGGTGATGAAATTTACACACTGGCGATGAAAAGTAAATGAAACGTGTTGAACCTGTGTCGGTCACGAAGGCTCTACAGCGTCGCAAAGTTTAAACGTACCATTAGCTGCTATAAGGAAAGCATTGGGGAATGTGGGCCAATCCTCAAATCGGTGCGGCATAACACAGCGTCTCAAAGCGCGAGCTGTCACCAGGACAGAACACGAGAAACTGGCGCGGTAAACATGACCAAAGCGTCTCAAAGAGCTTTCAAAGAGCTTTCACACGAGTGTTCTTGGCCTGCGATAGTGGCCCATTCGTTAGAGCCTTTGGCTGCTTTTGTTCGAAGGCAGAGGTTTGTCTCCACTATCAGTCTCAAATTTCTTTTTATTGCAGAGGTCCGAAGTGCTGACAGAAAATACCTACGTACCTAGCAACATACACCTACCAGCGGCCCATATGGGGCTTAGAATTAAGCAAACAATGCTTCGAATAAAATCAAAGTGGCAAACAAAGCTGCAACGAAGACCATGCGTTATTCGAAAGAAAGGAAGAAGAGACGAGTAAGAGAGCAAGAGGTGGGATGAGTCGCGTGAGCGAGAACCTTGCAAGGAAGGCGGCTAAGGTGTGGACCTGCAATCTTGAGGGGAGCCTGAACTCGGACTCATTAAAGAGCATTTTGTTCTGTGCAGGCTTGCCCCCACACAGTTCTTGAACCTCAGGTCTCATTTACGTTTCCGTCCCCGGCTCTGGCTTCGCGATACAGCGAGGGAGGTTCTCAAGAACAACTTTGTAGTGTGCATAACGGGACGGTTGGACACCATCAATTGTGTGACGCAACTGCTCGCTGTCGCCTCCCAAAGACAAGCGCAGATGCCACTTCTTTGGAAGTCTGCATGGCGCTAAAAACCTCGTCGCAAATAGTGCTCAACGCAAAAGTGGCACGACAGTTCAGTCGCTGGTGAATTTGGGTCCCTCTGAGCTACATATTGCCGCAGGATTCTGAGCTCTATCCCTAATGGTTGCCGTGGAGGAGATAATCTATAGCGACAGCAATTATATGGACACTCCAGGTGCATTTTCCCCGTCGCTGTCGGCGTCGCTGTGATGTTCCGCATAAAGTCCAAGGGCGATAACACCATCGCCGCGCGTCGTAGGCTGTATGTGCGAGTGAAAGCACGCGAGGGAAGCCGACGATCGCGGCTTAATCTTGCGCGCACGAGCGAAGAGAGCGGGGAGCAAGCGCGGCGTCTTCCGTCGCGCGAAAGGCCGTTGGGGTATGGTAGGGAGGCAGGAGGTGGGACGTTGTGCTCCGGCAGCCACTGCACATCGTCTCGCGACCGTGCACAAGGGGAACTTTCTTTCTTTTCTTTCTTTCTTTATTGATTTATTTAAGACAATGAACAGATTGTCTTAGGGGACACGGCTAAAGGCAAAACATTTGCCTGACTAGGCCATGCCACCCGTACATTGGCAGCAACATGGCAGTGGCAGGCTTTCAGGAGGTCACACATGAAATTAAAGTAGTACACATTTTCAACACTTGAGTACACAATTCGCGTAAGAAGAAAGGAAAAAAAAGGTTAAAGTTTATACAGTTTTCTAATTTATAATTTATAGTTTATACTGACGATCGCGGCTCAATCTCGTGCGCCATAAACGGAGGAAAGCCGGGAGGCAACACGAGAGGGAGGGGGGGGGGGGGGTGGGCTGCTTCGACTCTACCAAGGAGTGCGTACTTTGCACCACCGCTCGCAGTCGCGCGCGCCGTATCTTGAAAGGGATCTGCAGACGGCTCATACCTTTGTGCGCGTTGTGCTCTCGCCGCTCTTGCCTTGAAGCGATAGACCGCGCGATGGTCACTTCGCTCGATGCTGCTGCCGCGCTTGTTCACGCCTGCGTTTTGACAGCGAGTGGCAGCGCTCATCGAGTGTGATGTGTTCATGGTTACTTTTGCGTGGTCACACCATGCTTGTTATTCAGTTGGTAAGCGAAAGTTTGCAAGTTTATACGGCCTGTAAAACTACTATCCTTACTTCATATAGCTGTCTACTAATTTGCTATCGCAACCTATGCTTCGCCTTTCGGGCGAAACTGTGACTTGTCGTTTTTTTCGGTTTGCTATATGAATGTGCCTAATGACTACTAAGCGATAATTACGTTACATTGAGATTTACGCCCAAGTGAAAAGGCTAAAACAGACGGACATAGGGAAAAACGTTCCGAGCTTTTTAAGTGCTGTTGCAGCAACAGGAACTTATTTCTTTTAATTATGAAGCGTTTTATTTTTGGAATTGTTGCAACAATATTATTAAGCAATGTTACTCTCTGAATGAAGCATGTTCTGTATTGAACCGTTTTCTTCGTTATCATCAAGAAGCGTAATGCATTTCCACAAGAAACCAATTGCAGTGCAAACATGAAAGCATAAATTGCTTTCGATCAGGACAGTCCTCGGTTACGTGTGCCCCGTTTCCACACAGCGGCGGAGATCAGAATGGCGGCGGAGCACACTGGCCACTGCCCCGTTCCTCCTATGAATTTTCTTTTGTTCCAGAAATAGTTTGTATAAAACGACGTCAGAGAACACCCACCTGCCCCACCCGTCTCCTCCGATCAAGTGTGTCTCCTCTTAATCCTTCCCCCCCCCCCCCAAAAAAAGAACATAATTTTGCCTATCCCGATCTCCCGGCTCCCAACCTCCCATGTTCAAGTGCCGCTAGGGTGCGTAACATGAAAATAGTGCTTAGCGCTATCTTGGAGCACTAAAATAAACAGTGGCACAAATTACACAAGACTGCTCCCGAAAGCTTTGGGAATTCTAAAAAACTTCGATGACTGACTCGTACTCGTACATAAGGTATCTGTTGAATTTTTCTGAAACATGCTGATGCTTTGTCGTTGCTCCTTACCTCCTAATTTCTTCAGGAGGAAGTCCCGATAAATTATGCACTCTAGTGCCAATTGAACTGCTGCCGAATTCGCTGTGGTGTGTAAGTGTATTTTCTAACGCCTGAGCAGGTTATATATCTCTTACAGTTGTAGGCGCTGCTGTATACCAGAACTAAGAAATGTTAGTCCTAGAGCAGCTTGCGTAGCATTAATTTAGGGCAGGATGTCCACAGTCCTAAAATAAATCAGCTGTCTTCCGCGAATTGAACTGCTCTGTTGACGTCTCCACAAAACTATTTCTTGATATGATAAGTTACAGGTCATTTTAAAACGAATTAAAGTAGACGAAACCTTGCAGCCTCTATCTTAATAACAAACTTGAATAGATATCAATCAGGTGATTGTTGGGGAGCTTCGTGATCTTGTGAAATCCGTAAATAGGTGTGCAGTTGTAAAGACTGTGCAGGCCGGCAAGAAGCAACGGGCGTTGCTGGGTATCAAGTCACATTGGCAGACAACTGTTTTCACGTGCGGTTCTTGTTCCTTTGTGTTCTCTGCGCGTCGTCTAATGACACAAAACAAAAGAACGAACACTTATGGAAGGAGGAGAAGGTGGCTACATGAGGCACATTTCTGTATTAGTAGAAGTGGAACGATACCCGAAAGAATCGCGTGTCTTGTGAAAATCGAGCGTTTTCATTACCAACACTCTCATTTCCTTTCCTGTCAGAAAGTATTGTCACTTGCTGTCAAGATTTGCATACGCTGTGAGCTTTTTGTCCAGGGTTTAGAAGTTTGCCCAATGCGGAAAATTGAGGTGAATTATCCCTGCCTTCATGGGGGCAAAGGTTGAAATTCAAGTAGTAAACGAGGCGGGCACTGAATTATGAGGATCAGATCTTATTAACAATGTGAAAGGCTTTACTGGAGCTTAAGGCTCCGTAGAAATGTTTAGAAAGCTGTCAATGTTTGGTTACAACATGCAGACATTGATCGGCCGCCTGGTTTGATAGTAGAAGCGTGGCCTTGACGGAAGACTTGAGACGACCAATTTTGCTTTATTTGGTGCAGTTACCTGGAACAAGCTATCAATGAATACCAGAGAGAGATGATTCGCCAGAGCGACTGCATTAACACCGAACCGGGATGAGTGGTTTTTGCAGCAACAGTGGCAGATTTCGTGCCTGCCTATTAATGTTTAGTTTGGTTATTACAATACGTATTTAATCCACAAGAACGCGATAATGGTAATCTTGTGCTACAAAGTCCCTACTCGAAGCCTTTTGAGAGACGTCAGTGAACGTAGTTTCAGCTTTAAGAATCAGAGTTGCACGATGGTGGACAAAAAGCGTCACGTAACACCTTACTGGTTGCCTAGTCACTGCAGCGTCCATAGTGACGACTTAGCAGATGCAGCTGGCCGGCCTACGTGCTATTGCGTCCAGTGGGCTGCGATGAGGCATTCGAAAACCGACGCAGCGAAATGACATCATGCGCTTGCACGTGACCTAACACTAGATGAGCGGAATTCGACCTTGCTTACATGTGCACGCCCTGATTCATTTTATGACATTTACAGTTCCGGCTTTCGTCTAGCCTCCTACGTTCTAAAAGGTGATACCTCGGGGATGCCACCTGAAAAAAGCACCTCCTTTAAGCCGCCAAATGTTCATCGACAAAAAAAAAATGTCGGAGTTAAGCTTCTTAAGTAACTGATGTTTCATACACTGGTACATGTCCACTGTTCGGGGAAAAAGCGGCATTCTGTGCTCATTTACCCTAACATAAACTTACTTCCGTGACGCTGGATGTGCTACATTCAAAAATGACGTTCTCATTTATTCTAATCTCTAAACCGCAAGGAGAAGTTACTTTTCTTTTACTTATCCAGTTTCAAGTCATGCAAGCCTGCGAATATTTATGAGTATGTGCGTGTGAGCATGCATCCCATGGCTGTTATATTTTCCGAGGTCGTGCTTTTACGCATTTCATTTCAGCTGAACGGAAATTCCAGGCTTGTTTAAACCGTGTTGGATGCAAATGTCACAGGCCTGGCAAAAATGCGTGGAAAGGGGAAAAGTAAAAGAAACATTGTTTGAGGTGCCTTCAAAAGCAGCTGTGTTCAAAGGAGGAATTTATGAATGAGCCAAGAAAAGAGCACACAGGAAGAGATTAGCGAATTAGAGAAAATATTCACCGCTTTTCAAACTACAGTGTGGAACGCTCACTCGAAACTGGTCTCTACTTAGTTGCAAGCCCAAGAGCGACTCCAGGGAAACCTAATTATGCAAGGGGTAGGCGAATCCACTCTTCCATCTTTGATCTCTTGTTCTCTCAAGAGATTTATGCCCGTTCAAGGTCTGCAGCTCCCACACTGAGCAAAGCTCCGAATAAACGGAGCTCTGTTTCCTTCCAATGAGTGCTGAGAGCAAAAATGGCATTTATTATTATTTTTTATTTTTCATGGGGCCATGTTTCTTATTAAAGTACTGCGATGCCTTCTGGGTCATTTGTTTATCACTGAAGCACTGCTAACTTATAATATCAAAGGAACTACTGCATTTGTTCTGGCTATGCATATTTTCATGATTACACAGGAGAGACACCAAATGTTCGTTGTTGTGACCTATCGCCTATAATGTCGTAGTATAGAAATCTTCGCAGGAATGTTAACAAAAATTCTACTGTGTCCCGACACTACGATGAGACTGAATGGCAGACCGTAGCTCAGGCAAATGGTTACGCCTATTCAGTGACAGTCTACAGCTATGTGGGGTCTTTCGTACTTTAACTTCTCAACAACCTGAGAAAGAAGGAGCTCTAGGCGTGTTCAAAAAACAATTTGTTCAGCAATTTTCAACAAGCAATTTCCAACAAAACCTTTTTCTCACAAGATAAACGAAAAACAGGAAATGGAATGGTCAGAATAAAAATCTAAATAATGAATGATATGATTAAGCATAGAAAACATTGAAACAGAACGACTACACTTTTAACGATGAGTGAAACAGTAAAAGCCCCATAAACAATGAAAAGCTAATAATAATGTACATGCTGTAGATCCCACTCATGTCTTTTATGAACAATAATATCAATGAATAGTGACACACCGATACCTCAAAATAGTTAAATTAACAGGAAATAAAGCAAGTGCATTCAAACAGTTACTTTCTGTTTCAGTTTGAGATTATTATTCTTTAAGTACAATGAATGGGTAAGGGAAAAATACAGACGAGGGACCCAAAGTCGAAGACTGCTACGGCATCCTTGATTGATAATAACAATGGAAAGAAAGCATTAAAGATGAGCAAGCTAGGTAAAAGAAAGAAACAATATCACGAAAGATTCAACACAGAAAAACTAAATAAACAAAACAATTTTCAGTATACAAGCCTATAGTGCATAAAGAAACACTGTCACGACATACAAATGTCAAATGTAGTGTAATGAATGACGTAAAGTTAGTTATGCATGTAGAAAAGCTGAAGGGCATCAGTAAATGCATGAAGGGATGAAGATTGAATGATGTTAGGTAAACCATTCCGCATTTTTATAACAGCGAATGATGATGTCATTTTTTTTTTCATGGTCAGAATGAACCATGCGCATAGAAAATTGGAGTCACGTGCAAACTTCACTATATTATTATTGATGAGGTACCTGGAATCAGTGAACTCGTATGATAGCTGTTTAGTAAGTAATTTATAAAACATAGTTATTAGAAGATAGTTGAACAAGCTCGTCGCAAAAAAGGTGGTATGGCCTCCAGAATAAAGCGGAAAAGTTACGAGAGACTGTGTGCGTGCCAACTTAAGCAATTTGTGGAGCGTCTACGCTGTAGAGGACCGCAGCCGATTGGACCAAAAAGTCACAATCATTGCGCCAGAAATACAACCCAATACTTTAAATAACGTGGCCTCAAATGTAGTGGGAGGGTGGGTTTTCGGTCACTCCGTAAAGGAAAAAAAAATATATCCCCTTTATATGTGTCATGAACCAGAACATAACGCGAGGCCTGTTCTGAGGCTGGAAATTTTGAAAAAAGGAAGCATGAAAATGCTCGCAATACATTCGTGCAAATGCGTTATAAGACGAGCCTAAACCTTTACATGCGCTTACGTGTCTTCTTTCTCAGAAATTCTTATGGATTTATGCATTCTATCTCAGGGATATTTATTACTCGTGCAGTCAACGGTAGTGCGAGTGAAAAACCGAAATGAGAAAAACAATATATTTGTTCCCGCGGTACGCCTTCTGTAGCCTGGAATATATATATACATATATATATATATTTGGAAAGCTATGTCTTTCCTCTCGCAGCGAAGGCCATCGAGGGAGTAAATCCCAAGATGCTCTCGGCATTTTCCCCCAGAATTCATATAGGGAGGACTGAGTTACTTTGTACATATATAGATTGGGCGAACTATTGCAGCTCACGGATTGACAGCTCCCATGAATACAACGGCTTGGGAATGTCAGCCAGCCGGGCCGTGTTAGCTGCCTGAACATCTCTCTCGAAGCGGAAGGTTTCGATCATCGATCGCAATAGCATGGAAATAGAATCTTCGCGCCTATACGCTCTTGAGCACAGCAAAGGCGCCACTCTTGGGGCGCTCTGGTGCGTCGGAAACCTTTTCGAGATGCCTTCAGCCAAGCGCATCCTCTGGGGGCAAGAGCTTTCCTACTTTTCCGGGTAAAGGTCGCTACGTCTATAAGGCGTCTATCTTTTTTTTATGTCACTTTTTCTTTTTGACGCCGTATATTTGTTCGTAAACAGCACAGCCTTTTGCGGGCGCCGACTTCGTATGCCAAAGCGAAAATGAGAAAGGGCCGTGAGAGTCTGAAGGTCATGGCGAAAAAGGAAAGAGGGTTGGCAGATTTACCGAGGAGTTCTAACGCGCCTGGGTTAGGTAAATGAGTTGTCATTTCTACAGCGAACGTCCTTCCCCTGATTCATGAATAACCGCTGGATCAGCAGCTAGACCAGTGTCAAATGGCGCGAGTAAAGCACTAAACTGGTAGTTTCGCTGCGGTTGACGACAATACGGACGGATTGATTTAGTGCAAAACGAAGGAAAAAAAAAATAAGTAGACGTTCTGCATCTTTACGGGGCTTTACATGTTATATAAATCTCTAAACCGGCCTCTACTAAAATATGCTTTTCGTGTCTGAAATACGCACGAGCAATGCGACGTTAATCAAATCAAGGCCATCCAAGAGAAAGCGATTTCTTTGATATGCCGCCGGTTCGATAGGGATTTTTCACCCTCTACAACAGCGCTTCCATCCCTAGGCTTCAAGCGCTCTCAGATCGCCGACGCACGGAATCCCTACTTGCAAACAGAGGAATTGACAAATGGGCCAGTCAGAATATTCAGTTTCAAGTTTGCACTGATGAATGCCTTTCGCCATCATTTATTCTCTGAGCAAAAAAGAGAGATGTTCTTTATTGGCTGTTGGAGATGTTTGTCCATGTGTTCCAGATAAGGATGTTGATCAAATAAACTGATCATTGATATACAGACATTACACAACACCGCCCACTAAGCACAGGGAGCAAGCACTGCATACAGAGTAACGAGCATGGAGAGCGTGTGAATGCAGCCAGGGTTCCATAGAGCAGACCAAAGGCATTTCGTCGCGCAGAGCGGTATCAAAGCTGCTCCAAGGCCCAAGAACATTACGCCGCATAATCTTGGATTGTAGCGCGACGTGACACAGACGGAGACTAGAAGCAGACAGGACGTGTCTGTCTGGGTCACTTCGCGCTACAATCCAAGATTATGTTACCGTGCCAATCTTTCTGTCCTTTATGGTTACGTAGGTCTAAATAATTGGCACGTAACTTAAAGCATATTTTAGGCCTGCTCCTTGTCGCTGCAAAGCGAGCACAAACAGGTAAAACACTGTTTTCGTGCTAATGGCGCGCACTGCACTTGGTCCCTAGTGCGATGTTATTAGTCGCTAAATGTCGCAACCAAAAGGTCTTCGCCCCAAGAGACTAACGGACTACAATTCGGGCAATAGGCCCAGCCCCCAAGTCCTACTTAGGGATATTGGCGAAACCGGCCTAAATTTGCATTAAGAACGAAATATTGATCGGGCACACTACCGAAGATAAACAGATATAGCATCTCCACTCAATCAATTACATAGATCTGAACTCGCATAGGTTGATATACCTGTGAGATTTCTAGCTAGTTCAACAAAATTAACAGCCTTCGAAAGGCATTCAGCTATCACTTCAAGGGATGTTTAGAGAATAATTTAAACGCACTGAAAGCCCTGAATTCATGGCTCGCCTCCCCTGCTAGAATATAAATGGCAACATGCCAACCTTTTCATGCAGGGTATTTTTATACGGCGGAGTCAATGGGGGAAGTGCCGTGCGCGCTTCATTAGCTATTGCTCACACACATCTACACGTTGGAAGGTAATATGCAGTTACGCAGACGTATGGTTTTTTTCCCGGAGGTACCACACTCGGTCTGGGACAGGTAGGAAACTAATTTGTCCCTGATAATACTCGGCAACGAGCAGTGTCAATCCGATGCGCTGAGCTAGCAGGCTAATATCTAACATATTCGTCTGCCAAACAGCACTTTCTGCCTTGGCGGCATTCGCATAATCTCGTGTCACATGCACGCGGAATTAATTATCCCACGTGTATGCACTGCGACTGCATCGCGACTACACTGCGCCGTTATGCGCTTTTAGTAAAGTGAGCGTCGCTGCAGCGTTGAACGGTGGGTTCTCTGTGCACGTTCTCTGTCACCACGTGACAATATGTAGTATAATTGTACTGAAGCACGAAAGAAGGCACTATTCAGCCTATATAAATGTTTCAGTGTCAAAGGAAAGAACAAGTACGAATTACATTTATCGCGAAATGCAGCTAGATTCGAGCCAGAAGGAAATTCTGTGATTTCATGATAATTGGCGTCGCCTACGCTGAGCCGCACACGAGCTTTCATACGCATGCATATTTCGCACGCCTGCATAGCGAATGAAACACACTCGGCGTGTAAATAAAAGAATGGAGGCGAAAAAATAGCACTCTATTGTTTTCAAGTAATTGCTTTCGATTTTCCATGAAATATCACTCACCAAGCCCTCATTTTGATGCGAAAACAAAATCAGGGCATTCCCCAAACAGAATACTGCGAAAACACATACGCAAAACACAATACGCAGAAACCCCAGGTAGCTGTAGCGTCATTATTTTATCATTTGCGCTGCACTGATGAGGCGCCGAACTGCAAGGTTCCCAAGGCAGTGAGCTTTCAAAATGCATAAACAAGTGGTGCCTTTCTGGTAGCTTTTGTGTGAAAAATGCATCCAGTATATCAAAAATACAGCCGGTGAGGAATTGCAGTGAACATTTTTCAGGCTGCGTCGAATATAAAATGAATAATACCAGACTGGTATCGAACAGAGCAACAAATGGTCAAAGAAAAAAAAATATTTTCGAGGAACCCGCATTCGATTCGGTTTCCTCAAGGAGCTTTTCAATATTCATCGACCTTTCGCAAAAATTATTATAACGCAATTTTCACATTCCAGCAAATCCACAAAGTTAGCGAGCTTCTGTCACTAACTTGCCCGTTAAAAAGTGTGGTTTCTTAAAGCACAGTTGGAGTATTCGGAACGTACAAGCAGTTTATTCGGATAGTCATGACTCCTTTGCGTGGTTGAATAACAGGGTTTTAGCCGGAAACGTGTAGCTCCCTGGTCGTGATCCACTACGCAATATCTGCTTTTTTATCGCAAATTTCTTCAACTGCTATCTTCGACTGCACGCAGTTAACGCTTTAACATATTGGAAATCTATTCTTCAAATGATCCTGGCTCTAAATATATTGTATATTGTGACTATATTGTATTTCAAGACTGAATTCAATTGAACAATATTTGAATCATTATTCAAAAGCTTCGAATATTCGCACAGCCCTAAATATACGGGAGCACTGAGTGCCATTTCGAGGTGGCAGGTAAACAGTCCGACTTGTTATATACTCCTTCACGAATGCTGGCACCTCCCTCACCATGATTTTACTATGGATTCCAGACTCTACAGAATAATCTCTCACATTGTGTAATTAACACTACGCATGACCCATTACGCAACCTAGCTAAAAACCGACTCCGCGAACTGCGGATTCAGTGCATTACTTAATGTGGTATTTCTTGCAGCTTTAGCGTCAAGGTAGTTTAGTTCTTGTTATTGGTACGTTGTTACTGCAGCATTCATTGCGTTGTACTACTATGCCATGCGATAATTTCTCCATTTGCATGTATTTTTTTTCTGTGGCCCGTTTGTGCGTGTTGTCCATTTAATACGCAGTGTAGTGCGTCTGATACAGTGAAACAGATTTCATTTTTGTCCTTTTTGCTGTCTTCATCGCGATGACGCTTGATCAGCGTCATCGTGGTTGCCATTGCGTTGTCGTCGTCAACATCTAGTTCCTCTCTTCATCGCTTCCATCGCCATCTTCATGTTGCCGTCGTCATGCCATACTGTCTCACCTCATCTCTCTGCTGTTCTTCGGCCCGTAGAGCCAGCTGAGCAAACTTGATGAAATGTATCGCGCGAAGCCATGTGACAATGTCTAAGGTACTGCCGCGTTGAAGTGCGATAATACTATATCGCGCTTGCAGGCTCTCGCAAGTGCAATATTTGTAGGATTCCTAGTTCTACCCATCCGCTCACGGTTTTGTTCGAAGGTTAGATCACCCCTGTTCCTCCTGACACTCTTGAGGCACAATGTGATCGCAGTAGATTATTTTCTTAAACCAACAATTTTTAGATGCCTTGTTAACGAGTACGTGCTATGCCGCAAATGCTATTTGCTACTATGTGAACGATATTGTCGTCTTGTTTCTTGATACAATGATTAGGCATGCCACGCGAACTATCAGAGATATTGTGGTTCTATGAAGTTGTTTAACGCGTCTAGCGGGATCAAGTTTGCTCCGGGCAAATGTACGTGTAATGCCTTTTCTAGGGGCATAGCTGGTCTAATCATACGTGTTGTGCAGCTTAAGATATGCAGGTGAATATTACATGTTCGAGTACTCAGACGGCCACTCATTACCTATGCAACAAGGTAGGTGATGAGTGGCTGTCTGAGGTTTCCTTGCTCGAGTTATTTAATAAGAAAGACAAAAAAATTATACTGCGATATAGAAAAGTACAGAAGTGCACGGTGCTGGACAGACCCTGAACCTCTAAGTAAGATTTACACATCTGTTATTGGAGGATAAAACATGCCTCTAGTCCACAGTGCTCATGTGGCCACCGAGACAAGCATGTGCATCTTCTCCTCCTCGAGTGCACAAAATGTGATACACCATAAGAACATTGCAAGCAAATTTTTTGCTTTTAGGCAGAAGAGCATTCACTGTAAAGTATACTTAGTTCATTGTCAACAGTGCGCCTTCAGGAAAGAGCACTTCTTGCGTTGAAAAACTTTTTTTTTGAATACAAACGTATTGCGCAAATATAACATTTGAGTCTACCCTAATAGGCTAAATGAGTGATATAAATGTTGTTCTGTGTTCAAAGTTGATTTATGCGGTGATCGTGTATTTTGCGCTATGTATATTTACTTGTGCTCTCTGTTTTCGCCATTCAATATATTTGACTTCATATATGCACATGCGCGCTGATCTCCTTCACAAAGATTTGTAATTCATCTACTCCTGGTGTACATTGTGTTTATAAATCTGGGGCGCTATAGCGTAAAGCTATTCTGATCTTTTCTATTCCAATTCTGCAATGAGCCCTCCGCGATTGGTACAAAACATTTTGAGGCAACCCCACTTCGGCCTGTCTGTCACGTGGCGTCACGAAAGCCACGATGGCCCCCACCCCATCTGGTATGACGTGTACACGCGGATTATGCATGATTAGACCAAACGAAAGAAAACTAATTATTTCTCATTCGACGCCTATTCGCAATTAGCTCTCTGCTGTTGGTCAAAACTTTTCGGGCTGTGCCCACTTCAGCCGTCGGTCACGCGACGTCACCAAACGGCAAAAACTCACCGCGTCAAAGTGACGGGTACACGTTAAAGATCTCTTAATATGCCGAAAAAAAAAACTGATTTTTTCGTCTGAATAGACGGAGACTGCCCTGTTTCGAGAACAATAGAAGATGGCTGCTCGCCCATTTCTCGCACCTGCCGGAGAGCATGCGTTTATTTGCGCACAATGAACCTTTTTGCGTGTGCGTATAACGTTTCCTAGCACTTTGGCTACGTTTGCGACGTCGCCCTGCCAACTCTTCTTTGCTGAGGATTAGTTCCAGAGTCATTCGTAAACTTCCGTTGCACGCCGCCGCGATTTTCGACCAGCTACCGCAAGCTAAGTAGGGGAAAGCGGACCAATCGTAGACGCCGGCACTACCATCTTCGTCCGGTTATCTATATTGAGTGCGCTGCAGGGCTCGGCCACATCAACACTCTCTCCACTTATATATGCTCCTCGCCTTTTGTCAGCCAGCTAAATAAGAAAAGCAGCTCAATATAGGCAAGGTCATTCGTTTTGAAAGCAAACAAAAGTGACCTCTTATGAACGAAGAGAGCGTTTGATAGGGCTGTTCAGACAACGCTGCGGGCCACCGCCCGATGCGTGCATCGAAGATTGCGTGAATTTGACGTCATAAAATTGAAATAAAAACAAATTGGAATAGTTTTACGTTATAGGGTCCCTGGTGTTCCACCGAGTGTCATATTTTGTGACATTATGCACGCTTTCTCCGGATATTTGTTTATTTTCTACGTGAAAAAGAGTAGCCGGTGCCGCCGTAAAGGCGCCAACCTCTCCAATTATTCATTTCGATAAAGAAAGATTTATATGTGCCCATACATAATATATCATTATGAACAAAATTAACGCTACGAATTAAAGGCCCGTACATCTGCGTTTCAACGCTCGCTCTTGTTACGCATTAAAATATGTGTTGTTTTTTTACTTCTTGCCTTGTCACCATTGGGATTTACCGTAGCCCTAGACTTATGGCCCTCGAGTCAAGCTAATCTTGGCACCCTGATGCCTTCGTAAGAGCAGCCAGAAATGGTAAAGAGCCGATGATATTGAATCGCTTCCTTGAATTCCTTAAAGTTGTTGTAATCGTACCTGATAGAAGCACTCTGGCTCGCTAAAAAAAGAAAAACTGTAGGTGCTTCAAGAAGACACTGTGCTGCTCTACGTGTAGATGAGTAGCAGGCTGCTACGCGATCGAAAACGCCACACGATGTGGCTCCCCGAGGCCTAAAGCTCCTTGAAAAATTACTGGAGGAAACTTTGGCGTTAGTGCCTACGGGAACTGCAAGCATGGTGGTCAGGCCGGCATGGAAATGGTGCCCAGTACACAGAATTGCCTGAACTTCATCCTTATGCCTTGAAAGGGCCTTCGTGACTTTCATAATAAATGATCATTTCCACAAGGTATTGCGTTATAAATGGAACAATTTGAAATGGTTATGCGCGTTCGCAGAACCGCACTGTCTTCTATATTTGCAAACCGAGGACTGCTTCGATATCTTGGTCAATAAGGGCAGATGAAGTTAAACGGAAAGCAATAACGAGGTCTAAAACCCCAAGCACGACGCAGAAAAAATCTGCGTACAAAACATCTTTTTCATGCCAAATGAAAGCCAGATTACCCTTTAGTAATTTCAGCAGAAGTTTTTACCTCCCCCCCCCGCCTCCAAGCTACCCAAATTCAGTTTCAGACTCAATGAACTTTTTTTTTACTTAGGAATACTTGGAATTTCTGAGCAGATCTATATGCCCTACGTGTTTTAGGAGTACCTGTACAATGTTAAAGTAAAGTTCTTTTAAAGGGTAAAAAAAAAGAAACACTAAAAAGGCCTTGAAATTTAATAGCATAGGTGCTTGCTTATTTTTTTTTATGTAAGCCTAGAACGTGGGCCCGGGCATCGAGCCACACCAGCACATTGAATTGCGAGCCGGACAGAAGTTGAGTGGAAAGAGAGAGATAAAACAGGTGCACTTTTCAAAACAAAGTTTTTTTTGTCGAATTATCTCGGACGTTCCTGACCATGGTTGTTCCTGCTGTTGTCTGGCTGAATGGCTAACTCGCAGTATAGCACACATATACCGAATCGTCTTATAGAGTCATCGGTAGTGCTCGAACAGATGAACTGGTGAGCTGCCGTGTTCTCTACGGAATCACCTCTCGTAAGGAAAAAGTGTACACTCAAAGGGACTGACAACTGATTTTTAAGGATCTTGTTTTTTATGGTGCAACGCAAAGCTCAACCTCGGTACTGTTCATATTTGGAGCGCTTACTTCTAAAAGCACGTGGATATTTAGTAAGGAGAATTTTTCGATCTGAGCAGCCTCTAAAAAAAGTAAGAGTCCCTCCTCCAGCGACGCTGAGAAGTGAGAGCGATGTCGATAGCCGGCCTCACAGATTGTGAAAAGCCGCCCATCCTTCTGCTTTCACAGGAGTGAGTGTAGCTGTGGTTAACCGCCTACATTTTAACCTTTTCAACCACTTTTGAAGATAAAAAGCCGGCACAGTGAGTTCGCGCTATTGTACGGACATTTATTACATTTGAGCTTCGTTTTCCCCAAAGTACACTCCTACGCCATCGCTGGCTGGCCTCATCGTTGTTGTTCTGTCGATAGACGAGTCAAGCCAACTCATCGGAAACGAAGGCGAAGACAGTGCCGCTTTTCTGCTCACTACCAACGAAGGCTTAGCTGCACATTATAAGTCAGGAAAAACTTGTAGTAATAAAAAAGTATACTGCATTTAAACACTAATAAAAAGACCGGGAACAGTAGAAGAAGGTCACGTGGTGGACCTCTTATGCAGCTTCGTGTTTTTGCCGCGTGGCGCACCAAAGGTCATTTTTCGCGACTTTTAGTGACGAGATAAAGATGTAATTCCGCGTTTATTGCAAAACAACAACAACAACACACGCCTCTTTTTAGCCACTACGATAGGGAATCATTACATCAGCGGGGTTATCTAGATTCGTGTTCTGAGCGGTTGTCTGTCCCTTCAATATTCTCACTGCAAAAAATGTACGCGTTCGAGCATGCATTTTTTTATTAGGACGAAGATTTCCTTCCTACTCTCCCAAGGGTTCCACGCGTCGTCTTGGTCGACTTCTCGCCGAATAAAGTGCGCTCATTCAGGAATAAGGGTAAAAAACAAAGTGCACAGATAACTGAGATGGGCGTAATGAAACCAGGGTCGATGTCGGGAGAGAGTGTAATCTGTGGTTGGGTAAGTCAAGTGCGCCGCGTCGCGGAGCTATATCTAGGTCTTGCCTCGTTGCCGGGGAGGCACATAATAGATATGGGGCAAAGCGCGGTGCGGAAGATAAGATTTCACGTACGTTGTACAGCTAACCCGATTGATGCAATTATATCCGATATGGGTGAAGGAGAGAAACGGTCTCTTGTGCATACTTGGCCATATATGTAGCAACATTGCATGCGTGTCCCCTCCTTATGTAGCATTTCATTCAAATAATTCACTACATCTTCGTCCCGTTCATCGTCATGTTGACTCCAACCAGCGTGGTCGATTCGCCGCATTCTTTTTTTACGGCATCGGCGTCGGCCCCTCCCTCACAATTTGTGCCTAGTGAATGCGTCGTGAAGCCGCAACACAACACGCAACTCGGTACAAATCCACATCGCCGAGAAGCAGTCCACAGCCTGATTTGTTTGTTGACCTATGTGCGGGCTATCAATTAACGGCACTGTCCCCACAATAATTACGCTGCTCAATGGGGAGAAGAAATTACTGCTGATATCACAGACCCTGTTTGAAATCGGCACGTTCGCGAAGAACAATAGGAATGATTCATACAATGCTTATGCCACTTTCTGGAAAAGAAAATGTCAGATATAACGAGCAGTTCTTTTGTACTTTAGAAACTATAGTAATATTTACTCACCGCGTGATAATGCTGAACCTATGCATCTGGAAATTAACCGCTGTTCATGCGCGAAATCGCATCCTTTGGCGAACTATGCGGTCCACGCTTAACACCGGACAGTAACTGTGCAGGCCTTGTAGCTTTCTCTTCATTTCATGTTCCTTTTCAGATGGAGTTGACGGAGTTGGCACCATATTTTGGATATCCAGCCACAAAATATGCTAAGAGTTTGTGGACATTCCAGATAAGCTCGTTCATAACTGTCTTAAGCAAGTGCTTGTCTTATTTCAATGGAAAGACAACGTCTTTTGTGTCGCATTTGCAGGTCGGGCAATACGATCTAAAATGCTCTTAGGAGTTCATCTGAGTAGTCATAAAGTCTTCCCTGCTGAGGCGTTGTAACTCAAAGCTATTTTAAATCTTTCTATTCCAATACTCGCTTCCTGGGCACTATCCTGGGCTTCCTGGGCTATACTCGCTTCCTGGGCACCATCAAGCTGTACGCTTACAGCTTCCGTGCCAGGGTTGTTCTGAGCATACGACTTTTGTATGCATTCTCAATAAAACGAGAACAAGAAATAAAAAAACTAAATTACGGGGTTTTACGTGCAAAAACCACTTTCTGATTATGAGGCACGCCGTAGTGGAGGTCTCCGGAAATTTCGACCACCTGGGGTTCTTTAACGTGCAACTAAATCTAAGTACACGGGTGTTTTCGCATTTCGCCCCCATCGATATGCGGCCGCCGTGGCCGGGATAGAGCAGGAAATAGCTCTCAAATATTTGTTTCTCCTGTTGCCCTGTATGGTAAACGACAGAAAACGGGCGTCTCCTCCGTATTTATCGTTGTTTGGTTATTTTGGTTACCTATATGGGAGAGACAGGAATCAGTCGTTGAAATTACTATGTTCTCTCCGCTGTTAATGACTTCCCAATAAGTTATTTTTAGAAAAGGGTGGGTTAGTCCCACAACAGAATTGTGAACTAGGCGTTAGTGGAAGCCTCTTATGTGCCTCTGAAACCATTAAAGTTATCAGCAGACATCAACGTGATCTCCTAAGAAAGGCACGCATCCTGGGTGGTGCTGTCCCCACATTCACAATAACGAGAAAATACTAAACAAAGATGGTCCCCTACTACCGCTGTGGAGCCTATTCTTAAATCCCATCCACAAATTTCTGGTAGTTACGACAAATAGTTCCACCTTCCAATACATCCCTGAACCTTCTCTTATCCTTTGTTCCCAACTACGGTTCGAGATCACCATCTCGCCAACAGATCAACGCTGCCTGGTGGAGTTGGTCTAGGCTAGCTGTGTAGAAATGTATTTATCTATCCATATATTTATCTGTATAGCTGCATCTATTTATTATATAAGGTAAATGAAGTCACTGACTTCTTTTCGCGGCATCCTAGACAGCCAGACGGCAGCAATAGTGCCGTGGGTATGATAAAAAACAGCAACACCGTGAGAGGAGAGACAAAAAAGCTAGATTGCGAATATTTTTTTTCTCAGAAATGAGCTACTCAGCCGAGGAAACGTGGGCATGAAACGTGGGCGTAACTCGACAGGAGTTAGTTCTGTGGGTGAGGCAAATTAAATACTTGCAAAAATACTTAAATCTCGCTGGAACGCCGGGCAGCAGCAGCAGGGACCCTTTCCTTAACGATTCAAGGTCCTGAAAGTGGCGCATTCAAGACTTCTGTGCTGTCGTGTTTAGCGACAAACGCCAGTAACCACGTGGTCTGCGTGCTATGTCCCAACACAGCGAACGACGTGATGTGCGCGGTACAAAGCGGGCCACGTGACAGAAGCGCTCGTTGAGTCCACAAGTAAAGTGTGAGAAATCCTAAAGTGGCCGCAGAACGATTACCATTGCGCGCTCGGGCGGAGGGGAGATCCCACTTTCAACTTTGTATTAATTTCCCTATGCCACAGTGACCGCTTTAGGAGCAAAAGAATGGAAATCAGCACTGAAGCTAGCCGTTCTTTCTGTTTGCCATGTCATACATGACTCGAAGTAGAGCCGGGTAGATATTGCCGTCTGGCGGCCAGCTCGAGGAAGCGCACCATGTCGTGCTCCAACATTCCCACCCATTCCGTTCACTAGGCCATTATTAGAAAAAAAAAGAATAACGAAAGAGAACATGAATCGAACTTCAATATTGGTTGTGGTCGAGTTATCTATAACCATGGACAGGGTATTTGCGATAGAAGACAGCGTCTAGTCACGACATATTGCACTCTTTGATTTCTGGCTCGAACCTACTGCCGGATATACTAGCTTCATGTCGCAGTTTGCTTTTAAAGCGAAGCTTTCTTTGCCTCTTTCTTCGACTTTCCCGCTGCTTCTGCTGTTGTTTGCTCATTCATGTACCAAGGAAAATGTTCCTCGAATCTCTAGTGAAGGATCAAAGACATCTACATGAGATATCTACAGAGACATCTACCGGCGTCCTTAATAAGCGAGCCTGCACGGCTGCCTTGCAATATAGAGCCGAGTTCTGACGTTGCTTTCGAGGAATCGGCGACATTTTTTTTTCTGCGGTAAAATTCTCAATTTCGCCACACTATTGTTTCAAGCGCACAAGAAAAGTGGCCGATGTATATGAGGGATCTGGCGAAGTAGCAGAATTCGCAAGGTAGCCAATATGCACTAGAAACCTCAGAAAGAAATGAAACTTACCAGTTTCGCATGCGCTTTCCTCAATTTAGGCTTTATTCAGTAAATATGAGTGGCGTAATAGGAGAACTACAGGGCTTTCAGCAGTGCAAATAAGTTGTTTGACGCCCGCGTATTTACCGTTGCAGGTTCGTTGACGCATGAACTAACTTCAACATATATTAAACAAAAGCCTGATTAATTTAGTGGCTTGCATGTGGGGGCTATAGGAGAGGCAATACAGTAGCGTCGCATTTGGTAAACCGACAAATTTGCCTAGATGAACTGCATAGTTAGGGTAGAGTCACTCCTAAGAAGTGCGGGATACTACCGCTAGCGCCACCATATGCGTGATGGGCGCAGGAGAGCATGCAGCCTCAGACTGCAGCAAAGTCGGCGATTGTGGATTTAGCTTCGAGATAGCTATAGCCTAATTAAATTCATCCGCATGCCGTTGTGCGTGCTTCGGAGTGGAGCGAAAAATTCGGACAAGAAGATGCACGAAATGTTACTCAAGCAAGAAATAGTCAGACGACCCATTTCGCATCTAGAAGTAGGTTAATGGACCTTTTTTCAATGTTTTGATAAGAAGTCTGTGTTGAAGCTAGAACGGACTTGCATAGGCGGTATCTCGTCGTGTACAATACCCGATCCTTAACAGTCATATCATAAGAAGCCAACAAACACTGCCGCCAAGGACAACATAGGGGAAATTACTTGTGCTTAATAAATGAAATAAAGAACTGATAGATTAATGGAAATTAAGGTGAATGAAAAAAAGGACCTTACGTGGGTGGGAACCAAACCCACAATTTTCGCATTTCGCGTGCGATGCTCTACCAATTGAGCTACCGCGATGCCGTTTCCCGATCCACTTTCTTGGGTGTTTATGTGCCCTAGTAGTGTGCGCTGGCTAACACTCCCCCCTGGGAGTGTTAGCCAGCGCCCCCACTCACAGACATTGGCGGCGGACGAGGAACGTCCTTTTTGCGCAGGCTTCACGAGAACGTAATCTATTTGGATGAAGGCAACTGGTCAATAAACTTGCACATGCTACCTGAAGGCATGAATGTTGCCGTATTGGACACCCTAGTTGTGTAATAAACGAGAAGAAACTTAATTTTTCGGGCACTTTAATTTCCATTAATTTATCGTTGCTTTATTTCATTTATTAAGCACAGCTAATTTCCCCTCTGTTGTCCTTGGTGTCAGTGTTTGTTGGCTTCTTATGATATGACTAATAAAAATCGGGCCCCTGGGTTAACCCCCTTTCTTCCCGATCCTTAACAGAAAGACAGCGCTAAAGAATTTTTCGGAACACTTCTGAACTGGTAATTTCAGGGAATTGCCTTTCAAGGAGGCTATCAGCCACAATTCTTCACCAATAGTTTACCGACGGATTTCTTTCATCCAGTCCACTTACGTAAGTCAACCCAACATCAAGTCGCAGAATGAGCGTACTTGTAAAAACACCATGAAGCTTATGTGAGCAATGCCTAAATATAAATTTCTAACAGTCTTATGGCATATTATATTAGGCGTTTCTCGTTCTTCGATTGTAGGTTTCCATGGTGCCAAATTGATAGAAGCACAAAAGCGACCGGCAGCAATTCTTGCACCGTACGTGATATGGTAACGGCCAACTTTATAAATGTACAATTTTAGCCGTGATCTACTTAAAGTTGGCGGGGACATAAGCGGTAAGTGAACTTATTTTCGCCATTGGATCAGTTTCAGCTTACGTTTTTTTTTTTAATATCCACGCTATTCATGCCAGCGTTACTAAACTCTACATCTCCGGAATGCGACGTGTAATCGAACTCGATGCCATGTACTCAGCAGCAAAACACCATAGCTATTTCTAGTCATCGCGGCTCGTGCAAGATAAAAGCGAATGCCATATTTGGTAAATGTCGCCAATGTCGGCTTATTAGTGGACTTCTAGCAGCACCGTTACAGATATAAGTAAGAACGTGCTACGACGAGAGACTTTGATGGAACCAGGCGCTGTTGCTAAACCTTAGGCTGAAAGAAAGAAAGAAAGAAAGAAAGAAAGAAAGAAAGAAAGAAAGAAAGAAAGAAAGAAAGAAAGAAAGAAAGAAAGTAAGTAAGTGCGGTGGGTTGCAGTGGGAACGAATAGGGTGCCTCAATGTCCTCCTCGCCCGCTGCTATGGAGCGGCGGTTGAGGAGGACTTTGAGGCACCCTAGGAGCGAACGTCTCAGCCGTAGTTGCATTCTCGGCCGCTTGGCTAGGTCGAACGGCGCTAGCTCTTGGGGACGGGTAGGGTGCCTCGATGTGGCGGCGTTGACATCGAGGCACCCTAGGGACGGGACGCGTCGGTTTCCGCGGGCGACGCCGTTCGAAGCGCGTTCCTCACGCATTTTCTATGCCGTTCCTAGGCAAAAGCGTTTGTGATGCACGTCGCAGGCCAAACCTTTTCATTTTTATGCGAAGCATATTACTAGAGCTCAACCCAGCTCCTCAGGCGCGGCGGTGTCGCCTTCAATACCACGTGACACCGTGACGTCACGACAGAGGAGAAGCGGGGCTCCAACTCACGCCATCGCTCGCGGCGTCGCCCTCCGCATCGGACGCGGTGAGCGTCGAGCAACGAAGCGTTCGGCGCGACAACGAAATGTGCGCCTGAGCAAGCGCCGCATGCCTGAGCCGACGCCGACGACACCGGCTTTTCTGCGATACGAGCTCCTTAACGCTGTCGCGTTAAAATAAACGCTAGTATGCTTCGCATCCTGGGCTTAACCTTAGCTAAGCCACAGCCATTTTTTTTTATCCAGCGGCCGTGCCTGGTCTATGCGCGCGCCCCTTTTCCACGTAAGCCCTCGCCTGCGTTCTGACTGCGCGTTGGTAAGGCTTAATGAAAACGCGCCAAGCGTCTCAACAGTTAGCGCTCGTCCTGTCGTCTTCTCTGTCTGCGTCCCTGTTATTTGCGCTAGTCTTTTGATTGATGATGACAAACCAACTAGCCCAACTTTCTGCCTTGCTTTCAATACAGTCGCTTGGCCGGCAAGTGCTCATAATTCGTTCAATTGGGCACTAGCCCACCCAAAAATTTCAGGTTGGCCGACACCAAAATTGAAGCAGGTCCAACCCTAAAATTCAATTTGGCCCGACCACACGTTTCAGTTGTGCCAACGCCAAATTTCCTGTAGGCCCAGCCCAAAATTGAACTTGACCCACCCCTAAATTTCAGGTGGGCCATTCTTCCCCTTTCCCCAAACTTTAAGTTGACCCACCCCGAAATTTAAGTTGGCCAACACGCAAACTTGAAATTGGCCCGCTTCCAAATCCGAGCTGGCCGAGCCCCAAATTTAAATTGGCCCACACCAACATTTCAGTTGCTCCACGCTCAAAATTAAATTTGGCCCCCACCCAGATTACAAGTTGGCATACACCCACATTTAAGTTGACTCACCCCCAGATTTAAAGGTGTCCCAATTTCAAATTTAGAGTGGCCCAGTGCCAAATTTAAGTTAAGACACCCTCAAATTTCAAGTTTACGCTCTGCTAGCTACTATCAGCATCCGCATGCATTTTCTAATGAGCCCCATGTATCCATATGGGTAATATTTTTTATTTTTATTTGCTCTTGCATTCTATTGCTCCTTATCGTCTAAAAGGTACCAACCATCTATATTTACACTATCATAGTGATTAAATGTCTTAACCTTGCAAGCTACGCATTCTCGTGCAGATACAAGACATTACACATCGCGTGGCAGGGCTGCGGAGCTCGCCAAAGAAAGCTTACGCATTAAAACTTTCGGCTTAACATCTCAAAATGGTTTAATTGGTTATGAAAGAGGCCTAAGTGAGGGACTCCAGATTAACTTTGACCACGTGGGGTACGTTGATGTCCAGACGTTGCATGGTTCGTGATCATGTTTCGCAATATGCGGCCGCCACAGGTATGCGGCCGCCGTGGCCGGGTTTGGACCCATGACCTTGCGCTCGGCAGCACAATGCCATAGGCCTGCGCTAGGTTGTCGCTTAAATATCGAACAGTCTGTTTCACACCAATTAAGCATCACTCGACTCTTGGCTGCAGTGTTCCACTGATATTATCAAACAGGGTTACGAGCAAGGACTGAATGACTGTTACTGTTTACTACTTGGTCAGGAATCCAACCTTCAGGGAGACCTTAGATGCTGAAAATTGCGAAAAATATATTTCACGCTATGCATTGAAACGTTAACGCGATTGACAGCGAAGCAATGAAGCAACGCACCATCTCGCCTTTGGAGAGACCAGTCATGTGTGAGGCGCCCATGCAGCCTGGCTCTTTCGAGCTTTCCTGTGGATACGCTTAGCCAGTTAGTCGTTTTGCCCTGCAGTTCGCACGGCAAATTGGCAGCAAAGAGTTTCATTGAAGACCGTAGCACATGCAGAACAACGCATGTAGACACCGAAGAAGTTCATTCAGAAAGTGCCACATACCCAGTGTTGCACACAGTGATAGAAATTGGTCCGACGGTCGCTATCGAACACACTTCCCTCAGCACCGCCTGGCCCGCGCTCTATACCCTCTATACCTCGAACTACCCGACGACCCAAGTTAGCAGGAAAACGGATAGACACGTATATCGAAATACAAGGCGATCGAGCCGGCAGCAGGTGGAGCTCGTCTTCGACGGGAGGCTCTTCCTGCACACCCGCTGCCCTCTATCGTGACATGATGGGGGCGGACTGTAACGGGAAGGATCAGCGCGTTTCCGATCTTTTGTGTCGTGGCTGTTCCATATTTCGGTCGGTGCGCGGAAGACAATCGAATCACTGGCGATGCCAACGAAGTTTCTGTTGCCCTGGAACGAGAAAGCGCGGGGGCGCATTACCCCAGCACGCCTTTGCCTCGAATGAGGTGAACAATAACATATGAAGAAAGATGGATGTTCGTCGTAGCACCTCGGGCTCCGGCCTCGTTCGTTTCTATACCGCAGAAACAATGACGTGCGTGGCTTCCACTGACTTCGCCTGCAATCCTATTGCGTACCTTAGATGCGTTGATTAGAAACGTTGTCGGATCTGGCTATACTGCGCCTTCTATTTAATAGCACTCTCAGTGAGGTTACTGCTACCCCCGATATCTTAGAACAGCGCAGACATTATTCTTGCCATTCTTCTTTTCCTGATCGCGATCATTGATTTTTAATTTCTTGCAATCATTTCAGGCGGCCTAATGAGTTAAGTTGAAAGCATAGCATACCCACAGTGGTAGGTAGGTGGCTGTGACGTCGCACTTCTGGGAGTGAGATCACGGGTTCGATTCCGAGCACCGCGGACGCATGCCTATGAAAGCAGACTGCAATAAAGCTTGTGCACCATGCATTAGGTGCATAAAAACGAACCCCAGGGAGTCAAAATCTCATTTATAAATGTATTTAATTTCTGGGGGCATTTACAACATTTGCCCGAAAACCTTCCCGCCATGAAACAGCTGAATAGCAGTTGCAGTGCTAAAAGGAAAAAAATAATGATAAAGAAATACAGCACTTTGCAAACACGTCCAAGTACTAACATGTGTTATTAGTAACATCAAACTTTAGATCATAGCACATAAACAAAGTCAAAGTCCCCAACTACACGGCATGCCTCACAATCAGATCATGATTTTGGCACCAGAATGCAGTTACTTTTTTAAAGCTGGACGTGAGCTCTAATTATGATATTAGCCGTTTATTTGTGTTGATTTACAACGTGTGAATAAACACGTCGCACAAATATGCGTTTGAATTTGCCTCAAGCTTTCTACTTACGCTTCCAAAAACGGGGTCCTTTTTGTGGACCACCTGGGGATCTGTAACGAGCACCTGATGCACAGATAAACGAGCATTGTTGCATTCCACCCTCATGGAAACGTGATTGCTGTGTCCGGGATCGAACGCATGGATTCGAACCCCATAGGACAACACTATAGTCACTTGGCTAACTCAACGGGTCTCCCGTATAATATTGAATGTTTATTGCCCTACAAAGCAATCCAGATATGTGTATCGGTAGATCTTTGTTTAACATTCACAGTTTATCTATGATTCAGTCAAAATAAAGAAAACTCTTTCACTTCAGACGGATTACGCGATTTCATCGTCAGCAGCGAAGAAGGTTTATTGAATATACAGGGCTTCTATTCTGCAGAAAGTGCTCCAATGTATGGTGGAAGTAATTTCACGTTTTATGAACTTGGAATTACAGGTCACGTGTTCTTCATTAAAAAAATGCTACACTACAACGCAGCAACGCTGTTGTTGTCATCAGTTGAACCGAAATATGTGGCGGTTATTGCGACACCAAAAAGAATTCAGCTTGGGTAGATAAATATTCTGTGACCGCTCGACATAAAGAATACGTAAATAATTTGGGAAAAATCATCGTGAGCACCAACGTATTAATATACCTATTTTACGTTTTCTTTTGAAGTATCTTTGTTAAGGAAGCGGAAGAAGATTCTGTAGTAGCACTTGTCGCAAGACTGGTAAACTCATTGCTCTAAAACGAATACTGTGAAAACAGAAACCAGCAACGACAGGAGATAAGGAGACCGAATAGGCTGTGGATAAAAGCGCCTCGAAAACTGGCAACAGTGGTTTGAGGAAACTTACGCGATACTACAGTACTTTATTACAAGTGTCCTGATGATTCTTTTTTTGTTTTGGTGTGTGGAGAAAAACAAGAAGAACTGATAACATTATATATGACGCGTTATTGAATTTGAAAATTTTCTATTTATTTTTATCTGTAAGGAGCTGTTAGGACAGGCTTCATTGTTCATACGAGTTCCTAATTGAAGTTATGAATTGACGTAAATCTTTCCATGCTGACCTGCGTCCAGGACTTCTCATTTAATGGAACTTAGAGCATGCATTTGTATACATGACAACGCAGCTTCACTATTACCATTGACTGTAGGCTGCCTATTCCGTATTATGCACGCATGGCCCAGCGTTGAAATTATGAAATGTAAAATAACGTAGTCTTTGGGCAGCCACACCATGTTATCAGGTGGTAGCACATTCTTCTTATTCAAAAGAAATATGGTAAGCTTGAATACCCGCGAATTGAGATAACGGCTCTTTGAGAGCTTCTGAATCGTCGTATAGGGATATGAGCAGTGCGGTATTGAATAAAACTGAAGATTGGCGGCCTACGCTGGACCACTTTGAGTTTGACGGATGGTAGTGACAGTGGAACCGACATGGCTGGTGAAGGAAACTATGACCGTGAACTATGATTACACATATCAAAGGAAAGTACGAGGACTACATAGGACGACGAAAATGATGACGATTCGTAAGTATAAACCGTTGAACTACGCGTATACAACAAGACGCTCCACTTTTCCGTTAGCGACATCTGGCAACACACGGGAAAGCTATATACTAATACTTTCAAGTAGAGATATAAATTTCATTTGCAAGAAAGGAAGACCTGTACCCCATGGGATGGCCTACTCTAGCTAGCTGCTCTACGCAGGTAACGAGGGAAGGCGAGTAAAAGCAGAGTGATGGATAGGATGAGGAGAACGGAAGGGCTAGATACAAAATGCAGCGCTACTGTGCCTTCTCGATTCTTCTCTTCAGAGTGCACGGCAAGGATCAAAGCAAAAAAACACAATGAGAAACTGCACAGCTTCTCTTAAATAAACTACCGTAAAAGAAACGAGTGTTCCCTTCTCCCCGACCTTGCGATACGTAGGGGTGGAACGCAAGGTTGTTTTACGTGCCGCCAAAAATACTGAACGCCACTCTTGCAGGAATTCATTTAGAACAAATGATTCGACGGCATCAAATGGCCCATTTTAGGAAAAAGCTATTGTTTGTAACAGCGAAGCGGCACTTACATTTCCATTGGCTGCTACGCCACATCACATGCGCGCCTCGACGGAGCAGAGTGGGGGAAAGGGAACACCTGCCACGCCAGGTGATGCGTAAGGGAGAGGGCGTCGTCGCGATGCAGGTCATTCTCGCTCTCTGAGGCCCGTGCTGTACGCGCAGCCCTTGCGCACGCAAGCTCTCGCCTGCGTTCTAACTTCGGCTCGATAATCGCTATAGAGAAATTCATGTATAAAGAAACAATAAATTCGAAAGGAAAAACTTTGGTGGTGGTGAGTTTCGAACGTACGGCCCCCATTCAGAAGCCGGGTGTCTTACCCACTGGGCTGAGTCAGTACCTTTTGCATGGTCGGCCTGTACACTCTGTTTTATGGTGGCATTCCACTTGGACAGAAATTTGCATTGCTAAGCCCGATGTGACGAAAGTGGTGACGTCAATATAACGGCGACATTGCACTAGCGCATGTAATGTCCCTGTATACGAATAAGCACCAACAAGTCCAGCTTTCTGCCCTAAATGAATTACACGGAAGCGTCCCTGTTAGATTCTGACGCAGTCGGACAAGGCAGCATGACGTCACGGTTCAAAGTACAGCGGCCTTGCACTGTCTAGAGGCGTTGGGTAGGCGTCTCAACGCGCTCGCATGCCGGCGAGGGGTCCGTAACACGAAGGGCCGCTCAGTGGCATCCGATTGGACATTAAGCGTTCGCATTCACAACTCATAAGAAGTGCTTAGGTGATTTCGAATTTTTTGCATTGGTTACTCGGGAAATTCAATGGGTACTTGCCAAGCTCCACTGGATGGCATAACCAAACCTCTTCAAAACCACCACGTACATGGCCCTTTTGAACTTCATTTGCTTTTTTCGTATGAGTTCTGCATATGAATCGGAGAAAAGCGCCTTTCCCTACCTTACAGTGCAGGCGTTCCACCTACAGCTGGCCACAAACGATGCTTCTTGAACGTCTTAAAGCAAGACAATGTATTTTGCGCTAAAAAATATCTGTTCCAAGTTGTTCCAATGGCTAAGCTCTAGATGGCAGGTTTCATCCGGGTAACCACGGCTGAATTTCTATAGGGGCAAAACGTAAAAACCCCCGTGTACATAGACTTTGGGGCAAAGTAAACAATGCCAGAGGGTGAAAATCAGCCTGAGGTCTACGTAAAATCCCGCATTTTACATTTTACGGCGAAGCTGCATATGGCTAGTTTCTGGCGGATCAGTGTCCGTAGACCAACAACCGTGGGCCTATCTAGAAGACAGTGCAATACCGGGCCGACCCGCAGCGGAGGTGAAGCAGGCTTCAAGCACTCCAGCAACTTGCAAAATTGAGTTTAATATCTTGGGTCCAAATACAACCCGCATCAGATATTAAGCTGATAAGCACAGATATTACACTTTGACCCGCATCGGCCACGTCTACGTTCGCACCATACGCGTGTACGCCACTCCGCGTACTCAAGCTAGTCACCACCAATCTGAGTGTCATCTGTCTCCTGACGTCATGCTCTACGTAGGCCTCTTTCCTCAATTCTGCTGCGACTGTGAAATGGGTAGGCCGCGTGCTGTGGTGGCCTGAAGACGAACAGCGTGCCTACCAAGAAGTACGGCATGAACAGAAAAGGGAATGGGCGCGGCGCTGGTGGAAGAAAAGCACAGCGGGCGTCGGACGCAAAGCGTAAGCGTGCTTCCCACCAGGATCGCGAGGCGGAAAGACAGTAAAAAATCACGAAATTATGTGTATGTGCCTTTAGTGAATCAATATAGTAATCACAATGTGTTAAACCCATATAGTCTATCACCATATGCACAGCTTCGCTAGTCGTCCACCTTCACAGACGGGAATGGCACTGAATCGTTTTAATTTTAGATTTGGTCATTGGGTCCATTGGCTGTGGGACCTCACGCTCTTTCCATCTTGCACAATGTGTTTGGCTTGGATGATATTGTCTGGCATAATACACTGTCTTTCACCTGGTACAAGATATTGCGCAGAAACAAGTTCGAAAGCATTCTATTTGCTCCACAAACACAGACCTAGAACCACAGCAACTGCTCTTAGAAGTGCACCTCCATGCGAATTCTGCACCAGGTTTGTTTTGCCTGAGTGGAACGAAGGGTTCGTGGCTACAATGCACCACTGTTTCTGGAAATGCCAACTCGGCAAACTTCGCTACCACTTGTAAATCGCACCAGTGAGTGAGTTACAACAATGAACCCGCGCTCTTTGTGTAGTCTCCTCGTATCAAATCCCAAACTTTGGAACAAAACCAGCACTGGGAGTTGAGATGTTTACACGCCGGAACAAAACGCAGCCTTGTTTCGCACATTCACGTGCCGAGTATTTGTGTTTCTAATAGTGCGTGCGCTGTGAATCGTTGCCGCTGTTTACTCAAAGATTACGAAACTCAAGCTTAGTCGTGGCACGCATTCTAATGTCTCCCGCTTCGCTTATCCTTTACGAGAAAGAGGTCGCCCATGTACTTTTAAGAGTAACAGTTACTTGGCAAAATATTTCCGGTGGAACCTTCGTAGGGAGAGGAGGGCAATGGAGGCGCACGTCGACGCATTTGAGGCGATAGGGTTGTTTGCATGGTGTTCTTCTGCCGCATAGTTGCTAGTTCCAGCTCTAGTTAAGGACAGAGAATGCGTGTTCCTAACCCTCTGGTTGATGCGTAGTTATGAAAGAAAAGCAATGACGTTGTACTAAACAAAAAACACGGCCGACATCACGAACAAAACGTGAACAAGGTAAAAACGAGAGCCTACGTTTCGACAAGTGAACTTGTACTTTTGAGGGTGAAAGATGCGCTCCTTGGCACAGCATATATATATATATATATATATATATATATATATATATATATATATATATATATATATATATATATATATATATAATGCAGGGTTCTTCTGAAGAAGAGAGGGGGTAAGGCGGGGGGGGGGGGGGCGAGGCACCGATCGAGGCAACGACCAAAACCCAGAAGACAAGACGCACTCAATAACGAAGTTGCTGTTTGCGATCAATATAGAGTTTCCCGTCGAAGCCTTATAAAACCGACTAAACAAGAATTATGCATATCCAACGCATACGCAGCAATCTATGTGAAGCGAAACATTCAAGATGCGGTTATTAAGGACGGTTTAAATGTGCTTATTTGGATCCTTCGTCTTTGGCGCAGCGGAAACTAGAGCGCGCGCGTGGTCTCGCTGATTTGTGCTACGCAGTATGAGAAATGTTACACAATGGAAATATATTCCCTGATTTCTTCTCATCTGTATAATACGTATCGGCCGAATCATGGCTGCTAGCCCGCGGCCGGTATGTGCAACTGCATTGAAATCATCACCATCATTAGCCACATGCGGATGCACTTGGCGCCCGATCCCCCTTGGTGCATATGTGCGGTGCATTGCCTCACCAGCACTGACTGTCCTTCATTCGGCTGCCACCGGTGACAAGTTATCCTTTCGTCCACTTTTATTTCAGTTTCCCCTTCGTTCTACATTTCAAGTTCAACCACAGCTAATTTCTCTTATACTTTTCTCCGCTTCATTGTCTGTTGGCATTTGTGGTCATGATATCTATGAATAGAACCAGATTGTTCAATGGGCCAAACGTATTGAGAAAGATGAAAAGCACAACTTTGCGGTTATCCCCCAACAGGTTCGGTGGTTCAGCCAACCGAAATTGTTGGGTAAATAAACCAAATATAATCGCAAAGTTGTGCTTCTCATTCATCTTTCTATACACGTACATTTCCCTTATGTGATCTCTCTCTCTCTCTCTCTCTCTATATCTATATATATATATATATATATATATATATATATATATATATATATAAGCACAAGTAACTTCCCCTATGTTGTCCTTGGTGTCAGTGTTTGTTGGCTTCTTATGATATATATATATATATATATATATATATATATATATATATATATATATATATATATATATATATATATATTCTCGCATTCTCGCATTCTCGCCGGCTCATTTCCAGCTAAGCGCGTAGAGAAACGTGATTTGTCACTTTCGTTCCTACCAGCACGATAACAGCAGACGCGACTCGTATGCTAGGTTACCTAAAACACGATCTTCGCGACGCTCCCTCTTCCACGCGGAAGCTCGCCTACCGAACATTTGTACATCAAAAACTCGAATACGTATCTCGTATCTTCCATATGGTCACCCGAACAAGCCTATCTAATGCGATGTTTAGAGTCAGTTAAAAACCGCGCCGCACTTTTAACCGTCAGTGACTACAGCAGACATTCGAGCGCCACTAGAATCAAACAATCGCTATCGCTTCCTTCTTTGGACACACGCAGCAACATTTTTCGGTCTGCTCCACAATATCATCAACAGAAAACATAGCTCCGTATAGCGGCTTCTGAAGACCTTATCGCTATTTCCGCCGTTTGCACAATAGCCTCAGTTCTCAGCTTCTCTATACATTAACGCATTCAACACAGCTGCATTGCCACGTGCCATTGTATTATGGAATAATCTTCCAGATAATATAGGCTGCGTTAACGATACCGAACACTTTAGGGAACTGCTGGAGGTGACTGTTCTTTCGGCACTAGAAATGTATTCTTGGCTAGGTACAGCTGTTTATACAGCTGTTTATACAGATCAAATCTCATACGTCGTTCTTAGCACTGTATAACTGTTTGATTTCCGTTTTTATCTTGCATTTGGAGCAACCAAGAGTTTGTCATTCTTCTATTCTATATTGTTTGAAACGCTTTCTGTAGAACAAAAATATGTACTACCCCCCCCCCTCACGCAATGTTCCCATGTGGAAACCGTGAGGTACCTGTATAAGTAGATCAACATTCAAGTGGATTTGATATTGTTGGATTTCTTTAGCGCTTTTAACAGTGTTGGCATTTGCCGTATGATTAGAAAATTTACTGCACTAAATCTAGGCACACTTACGCCATCTGGACTACTCAATTTTTTTGTCTAATTGCCAACAGTTCACTGCCGTTCTTATTCCGTTCTTGCATTTGGTGTATCATAGGGCAGAGGCCTTGGCACGCTACTTCTTTCATTATAAATTAGTGATCTTCTGTGTAACATTTCGTCCTCTGTGACAATCTTCGTATATGACTGCATCACATGCCAACCAATTTCCAGTACTGCTGGCCACAGTGCCTTAAAAAATGACCTGAAGCAAGATGCTAACTAGTGCAAAACCTGGCTGAGATTAGCTAACACAAGTAACTGTAAATATTGTCGTTTAGCTGCAATCACTCCAATTCCTAAATGTCCAACCTCAGAAGTGGTAGTCCTGAAAATTAATATAAAACATGAGATTTTATGTGCCAAAACCACAATCTGATCTCGAGGCATGCCATAGTGGGGGACACCGGATTAATTAACACCGGATTCAAACTGGCTTTTGAAACCCTTGTCCCTCTGCAGCTTCAGTATGCAGCTGCTATCCGGTCACCCAACGACAATGATATAATTAACCGCGTGGAAAATGTGCAGAATAGATCGGAACATTTTGTCTCTCGAAGATATGATTATAACTATAGCATAACGAAAAGAAAGCGTGTTATTTGACTTTCATTTTTAAGTATCCGTCCTGAAATCGCGCTTTTGCTCTGGTTTCACAAATACCTTTATAGTGCCAAGCTATGTACTTTATTTCTGTCGATCCATTATTGGACATCACGCACATTAAATAATCATCTCGGCTTCATGCACATCTACGGCGGGACAGTCACTTTAAATAAATCAGCGCTACCACGTGCCATTCGCCTCTGGAATGACATCCCAGGTTTCGCCGTCACCCAATCTAAAAAAAAAAAACGAAACAAAAAAACAAATCGCCTCCATCTAAACAGGCACTTAACGAGAAAAATATAAATTGGTACCTTTTCTTGGTAATCCTTGTAATGCCTCTTCAATATTTATTATCGTTAATAAATACGAAACAGCTATTCATGCACACTGTACCTGAAAATTTATTTGTCTCTTCTCATATAACGTACTTCTCTTACTTATCATCTTTTTAAACATGCATCTTCAGATAGCTATTGTATACTGTATTGCCTTTTCACCAGAAATTTATGAAATTAACCATATATGTCTGTTCGAGTTTTATTGATATTTGCATTCATTTGTACACTTTGTTCTATGTCGCTTAGTTTTTGTTTTGCGTTCCTATTTCATTGTATTAACCCCTCTCACCAATGCATTAAAACAGACCTGTAAGGTATTTTGAATAAATAAATAAACAAGCCTTTCTGCTCCCTCAGCCGTGTTTCTTGAACTCCTTCCCTTTCTCGTTTGTTTCCTCTCTTTGCTCGATCAAGTAGATATAGAAAAAGATCATATAGTTCATATAGAAAAAGATCTTTGGTCATGGTATCTTAAAAAAATACCATGACCAAAGCTGGAAACAGTAAAAACACAAAGTTATAAGACAGCTGTCGCTTCTGGCTGCTACATCGTACTTTCAAAGACTACAAATGCGATGATCAAGGGGAACGGCCCTTTCTTTCTTAATTTTTTTCCAACAGCAACACATCAACGCAGTTTCCAGACACGTCCTAATCGACACCTGTCAAGGGGTCTATCTGCCGCTCCTTGAATTAATCTCGTGAGCTCGATAAGGAACACGTCAGCTTATATTCTTTTTTTTTCTTATTCCTGATATTTTGCTATCAGGGCAATTTTTCCCCATCTGACCCCGTAAGACCCACGTAAGAAAAATAAAGATTTTTTAACACTTTCTTCGGGGAATCAGGCTCAAGGCTGCCTTACTATGTACAGAAGTCCGCCCATATGCGAATGCTTCACTAACTCTTTAAGAAGGATTACTAGAGGCTTTGCGTTGTTTCAGTTCGCTAAGGATTAGCGAAATGGCCCTTGTAAAACCATATTAAATAAAATTTCACCAATCATACTTTTCAACTTTCATACCAGTTTTGACGTGTAAGCGAAAGGTTGTACTTAACTGACAACAACACCATTCTTAAACATGCACATGTAACCTTTCGCAGAGGAATGCAAACTGTGATACATGCCGCAGATATCATTTGAACATTGTAGGCCTTGAGATGAAGTATACATATGAGAAAATTTACGATCATACAGCAAAAACAAGCGCGTTTGGAGTGAATGAATTTCCAATATACGATGTCCCTTATATAGGAAATGTTACCGAATTTTCTTGAAAAAAGAAAACAAGAAATATTGTGCAGATAAGGCACGTATTGGAATCTGTGTAAGCCGAAGCTTTAAGTTCGCAATAAAATGCTTTATATTTACCCCATTTCGTCGCTTCATTTTGAAGTAAGGGAAACTGCCCCGCGCATGCGCTCTCCCTCACGTGTGCCACGAAATGTGACAATTTTTATATTGGCTTACATTCCCTCATCTCATCTCATCTCATCCTGAGGGACAGCATGGCTGAAAAGCTACTGCTCGTTTTGCAGGTCACGTCGTGGTTTTCGAGTACTGCGATCACTTGGGATGGATTGCCATCCTGCCTGCCGTATCATCTCGACAACGACATGCTATCGGATGCGACAACATGCAAGCCGCGTGGCCCGTCATTCCTACTTGGCCGCATGGGAGACATCACGGATTTCCGATTCGTCGACAAGCTTCTTTCGAGAATTACGTCATCGGCGTAACTTCTACAAAGGCAGCACCTCGACACCCACGGCCTCAGAGGGCACGGCACACGCCTGAGGGACAGCATGGCTGAAAAGCTACTGCTCGTTTTGCAGGTCACGTCGTGGTTTTCGAGTACTGCGATCACTTGGGATGGATTGCCATCCTGCCTGCCGTATCATCTCGACAACGACATGCTATCGGATGCGACAACATGCAAGCCGCGTGGCCCGTCATTCCTACTTGGCCGCATGGGGGACATCACGGATTTCCGATTCGTCGACAAGCTTCTTTCGAGAATTACGTCATCGGCGGAACTTCTACAAAGGCAGCACCTCGACACCCACGGCCTCAGAGGGCACGGCACACGCCTGAGGGACAGCATGGCTGAAAAGCTACTGCTCGTGTTGCAGGTTGGTTCTTGGCCTGATTCTATTTCCTATCGCAGTGACGATAGATTTCTCGTAGTTCTGCCGTGCCCTCGCAGATGTCGCGCCATTTTGGTTGACTGCTGGTCAGTGATGCTGTTGTTGTTGACATCGGGGGATATCGAGGAGAATCCAGGGCCCCTGACCGAAAAATATTTGAAGGCCATTCTAGACAACCAGGCAGAAACCGACCGAAAACCTAATTCAATTCAAGAACAAATTGGTGTTCTCTCAGCAAGGACAGAAAAGCTGTCAGATTACCTTGTGGTAATCCAGGAGATGACCACAACAATAGATAAGCTCGAGGATACTGTCAGGCAACAGGCCAAAAAATTAGTTGAGTTTGAAAACCGTGGGCGGCGTAACAACCTTTTAGTGTTTGGTGTCCCGGAAAAGGCGAACGAAACAGTCAGATCTCAGGGCAGCTGTTGTAGATAACATTTTTAAAAAAGAACTAGGTGTTCATGTCACCACAATAGAAAGAATTCACCGTATTGGAAGGAAGAAGCCAGAAAAACATAGACCTATCATAATGAAATTCTATGACAGCAGGGAAAAGGACAGTATTCTAAAGAATTGCAAGAAACTGAAGGGAAAATCTGTTCACGTCAGCAATGATTACGCAAAAGAAACTGCAGACGTTAGAAAGAAACTATGGAAATCTGCTATTGTAGAAAGGGACAGCAAGCAAAAGGTGTCTCTGGTTCATGATAAGCTTAAGATTGATGACCGTCTATATGCCTGGGATCACAGTCGCAACGAGCGTATTCTTTGCCAAGAACGCCGTGATAAGGGCCGCCATAGTGATCGCAACGTGTCAGGGGAAGCTTGCAATGACAAGGAGGGCATGCCTTCCTGCAGTTCAAACACAGCATAGCTCAGAATCGTTTCGTTCAATGCTCGCAGTATTCTTAACAAGGTTACTGAATTAGAATGTCTGTTGCTATCTGAGCGACCGCACGTCGTTTGCATTACAGAAACATGGCTGAACAGTGCTATTTCTTGCGACTGTATTATCCCACCTGGCTACACGATGTTCAGGTGGGATCGGGACTCTCGTGGTGGTGGTGTGGCCATTATTGTTAAATCATCGCTGACAGCCTGTACGGTTATGTGTGACATGTCGGAATCGGTGTGGTGTAAAATCATGTTTTCTGGCATGTCGTATCTCATAGGAGTCGTCTATAGGCCGCCAACTACTTCACCCGATTTTCTAGATATGTTAAATACGTTTCTTTGCTCACATGTAAACAGGAACACCAGGCTAATAATGACTGGTGATTTTAACTTGCCACATATCGATTGGGAACTTATTTCGCCTGGAAATAAAGAAATTTAGAGTGCCGAAAAATTATTGGATATCACATTTTTTCATAACTTAAGGCAAATAGTGAAGGAAAACACACGTATAACGTCCCAATCGCAGTCATTGCTTGACTTGGTGTTCCTTTCCCATAAAGTAGGCGATTATGAAATGGCAGTCACCGATGGTATATCCGATCACAAAATCATTTTGCTGAATGTGCTTACTTCTACACCACCACCTACAAAACCTACTGTACGTGTTGAAATCAAAGACTATGCTAACGCCGATGATACGTCTATTCTAGATTATTTAGAAAAGTGTTTCAACGAATTTGAAAATGTCTCCGAGATCGAAACAGTTGAAGATTTGTGGCAGCGCTTTCAAGCTATTATTAAAGTCTGCATAGATCAGTTTGTTCCGACCCGACTCAAGAAAACGAAGCGGAGTAACCCATGGATAACTAGGGATATTGTTCACGCGAAACGGAAATTAAAAAGGCTGCGCAAAGGAAAAGCAGATCCTAGGGAAATACACGCAGTACGTCAGAGAATAAAGGCTTTGCTACTCAGTTCGAAGCAAACATTTTTTAATCGCACTCTAAGTGATTTTCTTAAGAGTTCCCCAGAAAAATTCTGGCGTTATTTAGACCGCAGAAACGAAAAAATAAAGCAAATGACGGTAGGAAATCGTGTAGTAGAAGAAAAAGGTGTTATCGCTGATGGATTAAATAAATATTTCCAATCAGTATTCACGCGCAGTGTTCGACCATTTCCAGTAGATGATGGGCAATCTTTCAACGAAAGTTCCATGGATGCTATCAACTTTACTCAGAGGGGCGTATTCCAGCAGTTGCTACAGTTAGATGACAAGAAGGCTTCTGGGCCAGATGGAATACCTACTGGCTTTTTGAAAAGGTATGCTGAGTGGATATCATTTTATTTGGTAATTATTTTTCAGAAATCACTAAGCACCCATTCCGTGCCGCAGGACTGGCGTTGTGCAGTAGTTATCCCCATATTTAAAAGTGGCAATCGTACTCTAATGAATAACTACCGTCCTGTATCCCTTACGTCAGTTTGCTGCAAGGTTATGGAACACGTCATAGCAAAACATATCATTACCTTCCTGGAATCAAATGGCCTCCTTTGTGCATGCCAGCATGGGTTCCGACGGGGACTTTCCACAGTGACACAGCTCATTGAGACATTACACGATTTTTACAAAGCTATGGACAACCGTGAACAAATGGATGTTATATGCGTTGATTTTGCCAAAGCCTTTGATAAGGTTCCCCATCGCAAATTACTTTTTAAACTGTACAAAGCAGGTATAAATGGCGACGTTCTAAAATGGATTGAACATTATTTAACTAACCGCAAGCAGGCAGTTCGCGTTGATGGGTCCGAGTCTGGTTTTGTAGATATATATTCAGGAGTACCACAGGGGTCCGTGTTAGGGCCAACACTTTTTCTGCTTTACATCAATGATGTAGCAACCGCTTTAGATAGTTCTGCTAAGATAAAACTCTTTGCAGATGACTGCTTGATTTTTGCGCCGGTATCTTGTTTAGAGGATCAGATTAAGCTCAACCGAAACCTTCAGGCGTTTGGGAGTTGGTGTGACAAGTGGGAAATGCGAATCAATTTTGATAAGACCACATACACGCATATCACTCCAAAAAAGAATATTTTTACTTTTCAGTACGATATTCAAGGCTACAATCTAGTTAATGTTCCTTGTTTCAAATATCTTGGTGTCTCTATTTCGCATGATTTAAAATGGCACAATCAAGTAGAAAGAGTGTGCTCTGCGGCACAGAAGAAATTGGGTTTTTTAAGAGCAAAACTGGGGAGGGCAACAAAAGATGTTAAACTGCTGGCTTACAGATCTCTTATTCGACCATCCCTAGAATATGCGTTAGTAGCATGGGCGCCCCATCAAAAGGTAATGTGGGCCAAAATAGAGAAGGTGCAACGCCGGGCGGCGCGCTTTATTTGCTCGAAATATAGAAGGACAGACTCAGTTTCGGCGATGTTAAAGTCTTGCGGTCTTGAACTGTTGGAAGATCGGTGCAAGAAGCAGAGAATAAAAACGTTATTTCAAATAATTCATGGTGAACTAAAAATTAATAAAGAGTTGTATTTAAAACCTCCAGGCAGACTGAGCTCCCGCTTAAGTCATAGTGAAACTATTAAACCGTACTTGTCCCGAACCAATGCCTTTCGTTGTTCGTTCTTTCCAGATTCAATAGAGCTGTGGAACAAGCTGCCTGCAGAAATTGTTCGCAGTTCTGATACTGCATTGTTTACAAATGCAATCAATGTTCTTTACTAAAACTGTACCATGTGAATATTGTAAAGTGTTTTTCTTTTCTTGTTTTTCTCTTTTACTTTTTTTCTGTTTGTGTGCGTGCGGCAGCTGGTTGAACATTTGAATACATGCCTTACAGTCTGTATATAGTATGTTGTATTGTATCCGTAGGACACGGTAGTGTATGTGCATATTTCTTTTGTATCTGGCTGTTTTGTATGAACGTATATGTAACATCCTTCCCTGTTATGACCCTCAACTGAGGGTTGACAGTATTTCTAAATAAATAAAATAAATAAATAAATAATAAACGTTTACACTATTGTTTCACAATATGTTTCTTGGCTGATAGCTAGTTGTTGGTGTGCAGCATAGTACGGAAATTATCATCATAATCAACACGAGGGCACTCTTCATGGCCGATCCTTCATTGAGGCCATGTGTCGCAATATGGAGAAAACGCGGTGACCATCTCAAAGAGATAATTGGTGTTGTCACAACATGTTTCACCCGTTGCATCACGCGTCCGTTATTGTGGGTATGTGCCAATAGTATAATAATTATGATTAATAATCAACGCATGGTGATTATCCGAAACAGCTAGTTTATCTTCGCACGAGAGAAGCGTACATGCGTCTGTGGCCTATTCATTAGAGCATACTGCTGTACTGGTTGGTCGGGGTTCGTATGCCGGCGCCGGATGTCATTTCCTTCCCAAGAGAGAGAGAGAAGTGGTTATTGTGGGGAAAGGAGGAGAGGCTGGCACTATCTTCCGCAAACCATGCGGGAGCACGGCTCAATGCCAGCAAGGTGAGGGAGATGGGAGTAAAGGAGAGATAGGGTAGGAGGGAGGAAGGTAGAGGGTAGTCCTAGCAGCATCAGAGCAGCCCGGCCGGGAGGGCCCAGTGGGTTCGACCGGAGGAATAGGCTGGTGGTAGACCGTATAGGAGGTGGCCTAGCAGAAGCGAAGTTGTGACGGATCAGGAAGCCCGAGGTGGTGGGATGACCGTTAGGTACCCGTCTTTGTATAAATTTCCTATAGTCTCGCCGAGAGCCCCGACGAGTCGAGGTACTCGACGACACTTAAGAAGGCTAGTAGCTGATTACGACAGGGGAAGAGGATATCTTCCTCTCGTGAACATGGGAGCCCCAGGTGGCAGTACTCCGGCAGAAGTCGGCCGTGGTGCTGCAGGTGAGCAGGGCAGGCCAGCAGGAGGTGTTCCAGAGTCTCTGGTTCACCGCAGGAGGCACAAGCTGGCGAGGTGGCTTTCCCAAGGCGGTGCCGGCGGGCTACCGTCCAGTAGGGGCCCACTCGCAGTCGCAGCAGCTATGAGGCATCCCTTCACGGGAGGCCGTGGAGGCCGGCCCAGGGACACTCGTTTGTCCGGGTGGCAGGCGATGATGTGCCGGCGTGGCCTGTGTCTCGGGAAATCTGCGGCCGTTACAGCATGGCTGAGGGGGACGCTTGAGTGCTGGGCACTGCTTTGCAAGAGTTCCGGCTCTGCATTGCCCGGGATCCTCACGTGTGCCAGTGGCCAATGCAGGGATAGTGAGCATCCTGCGTCTTGAAGGGCCGTCAGTCTTGAAGAGAGCAGCGCAACCCCAAGGCTAGCCCTGTCAGGGCTCTGCAGGCAGAGCAGTCCGAGCCACAGAAAATGGCTGCCGGGGTCGCTGGTAGCTCCTCTGCCAGTAGGTCCACAGCAAGGTGTAGTCCTGCTAGATCTGCTGCGGTAGAGCTTGCATGTCCCGAGAGACAGCACAGCTTGCTCTTTTGTAGGGCCGGTGTAAGGCAGGCTGCTGTGGATGAGCCCGTCTCCGGTATCACGGATCCATCGACGAAAATGTGAAAGTGGTCCCTAAGCCTCTCTTGGAGGAGCGAGGCTGCCGTTTGCTGTATAGGTCACATGTTGAGGAATGGTTCTTCGAGACACCTGGCAGCTCCGTCGAGATGAATGAATCTCCTCGGCGAGAATCCGACCAGCGGCCGACTAGCAGGGCACTGACCAATCCAGGCAATACCTTGGGATGGTAAGGGAGGAAAGCTTCGCTTTCAAGAGACACTAAAGTCAATACTAAGTCAACGTGGACTGTTTAAATACCATTCCAGAAACCTCCCAACGCTTGTTTCGCGACAAGAAAAAAAACTTAGTTTACGAGAAAATTGCATCTGAAGGCTCTGAACACTTTTTTTCTAAATTCAAATATCCTTCCACCCAACTGCGGGAGTGGTGACGTTGCATACGTCATCACTAGAGTGTTCTGTACACTCCAGCCATCGCCACCTTTTGCTGCCTGCCGTCGGTGAGTAAAACGGCGCCTAATAGGTGGCGGCACCGAGCCAAGACTGAGCGGTGGATTTGCCGCTGCAGCTGGTTTTTGGTCAAGTGGCGTAGACCGTTCGGGCATTCCGCGATGTTACTTGAAAGTTGAATTATCTGCTGCTTGCAGTTTGTGCGAGTTTCGCGAGTGAGCAAAACCAGCGCCGCACTACGCGACAACGAAACTATTGAAGCGCGAAGGCGTGGGCGGGACGAAGTCCAGTGACAACGGAACCTTTCGACCACCCGTGTTGTGGTCAAGTGTAATTTCAATGCGTTCATTCTTTCTCAAATCAAATAGAACTGGAGTAGCAGCATTTTATTCCGTCTTTTAATGCAATACACTGATGTTTTTGCGACGAGCAGTGGCGTACTAGTGACATAATTTAATTGAAGAGTGCTATCGTCATCGGACAAGTACGTGAATGTCCCGAGGACGTCTCTAATCACGCCCTGCATTTGCAACAATTGCTCGATCATCAAGGCTCTGTGGCGCGCTAATATTCTCGCCTTAGAGTTCCTCGAACACTAATCTATCACGTTTTCTTTGCTTAATACCTGCTACACTGTCCTTTTAAAGACAATTTACCGATATTATACTGTAAGCAATTACCAGCGCACCAAGTGACAGTCTTCAAAACGTGTCGTTTCTCAGCGACAGTGAGCGACCCCGTACATGCTGGGCATTTCATTGAACAAATGTAGTCTTTGTTTTGTGTACTTACAAAGGGCTATATCGTACTTTGTTTAGTGCATATCGCAGTGTGCATTTCACACAGAACATCCTCCTTAACCCAGGCAACCGATCTCGAATGTCTTTTTGTCTATTACTTGTTAGTGAAGTTAAAAAAATTATCAGATCGCTTTGTCATCGCACCGTGTTTGGGCCGCGTGCTTTTTATCAGACTGGGCAATCTGCATTTAGCGGATTCGACAAAATAAGTTGATTATGTCGCATATTGCTGACTCAAGGCTGTTATCTGTTATATCCCTTGAAAGCTGTATTAAAGCCATAATTATTTCATTTCCTAGTGAATAGAAAATTCACAGTCGTTTCTGACAGCAGTCAATTTATGGCTACTGGGGGTAAGCGCTTGGTTAGGCAACGCAAATGCTGCC